>NC_046301.1:4518806-4819242 GCF_004115265.2 Rhinolophus ferrumequinum | reverse complement strand
CCAATCTAACATCAGTTAGGGCAGAGATGCTCAATGAGTCAGAAGTTGGGCTCTGAGTTGACAGACACGAGCTTAAATCTCAGCTTTGTCATTTTATTTGGTGTGTGATCTTGGGCAAGTGCTTAAACTTCCCTCAGCCTCCATTCTCCTTGCCCTCAAAGCACTTGACCAAAGAGCTTGGCATATAGTAGGCCCTCAATAATCAACAGCTATATTATTTAAAAACATATCAAGAAGGTCTAATTGTCCCCATTGTGTTAATAAAATGGGGACTTCATGAAGACCAAGTCGGAGTTGGATAAAAATCCATATTGTTTTATTTGGGTGGTCATGGGGGAGGCGGGGTGGTCCTTAGCCACTCTCCCCAGAGCAGTCCCTGTTCTGGCACAGAGTGACAGAGGCCTCCCTGGAAACTAGACCTTACCTCAGGATAATTTTCTCATTAGAGTGGCTCGTTGTCCTGAGTTCCTTGTGTGTCGGGGTTTTGTGCCTTTTTCCCGCCCCTTTTCTAATACTTGCCTGCCTCTCGGCCTATGTTTGGACACCCTGCATTCCTGACATCCTTGCTTGTTTCTGACCTCTACCTTCACCTTCCTGGCAGCTGTTCCTGGCTCTGCAGATGACTGAGGCCTACATACTTTCATACCGTTGCTGGGATACCTCATACTGTATAGGGAATCAGCCTGAAAACAGGGAGAAGTGACAGTACGTCAGTAGAGAGGGACGAAGTGCAAGTGGGCCACCAAAGCCCTTCTACGAAGAGAAAGCTACATCCCAGACAGCGAGAAGCTCCATGTCAGTGGAGGCTTGCCATAAAGCAGTCTATGGTGTGGTCCAGAGGGGACCCTGAAGGACAAAGGCTGGTACAAAAAAGCCGCACGCCGGCGGAAGGAGTATCAGGGCTTCATTAAATTGCCAGAAGGCTGGACAATCCCACTTGGAAATGGGCAGGCACCAAGGCAGCTGTGGGAGACAGTGGAGCAGGAACGCTTGCAAGGTCTCCCGCCCCGTCAGAACACCACAGACAAAATGTGCAAAGCGCCTACGGCCCCAGCCCCGTTGTTGTGTCCCTCACTCCAGATTCAAAGTCCAGGAGAGAGCGTCTGACTGGAGGAGCACGCCCCCTCGCTGTCCTGGGCTCTGACAGGAAGGATCAGCTCCTGCGGTGGCGGGAAGACCCTGGGTTCACCACCCACCAGCACCACGTTCAGTGGGAGAGAAGCATTTCCCCGGAAGAAAAGTCAGGGTGCTGCTAGGGGAGGGGAGTAGATCCCAGGCAAATATCCTCTACAAGGCCCGAAACGTGACATTTTGGTGACTTCAATGCAGAAAAAATCAGTTTCATTGCTTAGAGGGAAGAAAGTCTCCATGAGTCCATCATTTAGGGATTTTAGAATTTTTTCCCCCAGAATCTATTTTTATAATTGTAAATTTTATGTAGAAATCCAAATGTAAAACAGATAAAAACCAAAACTACTGGTATAGGAGTGGGCGAGAAAAGTCCCTACACACAGCACCACTTTTGACATCCCTGAGGTATCACCATGACTTTGAGAAACACAGTTTGAAAGCCTGCTGAAAGTCCTTAATGGGGGCTATTAAAAAACAAAAAACAAACAAGCAAAAGTCAACCACATAAAGGCAATTTTCACATTAGAGTGTGCAAATTGAGAATGATATTACAGAATGATATATGAAGCAGTGTATTTATATCCTCGTTCTTGTCCTTTCTTCCTGTCAAGCAGATGTTAAATTATGGCTGCTAAGAAATTAAAATGCAAAAAATGATAGACTGCCCCCCAAAGTGTTTTCTTGCTTTTTAGACATCTGCCCCTGTTGCTATGTCATTTCAAGTTATTCCTTGAAAGGCTGGAAAATGTACTTTTCATCATTAATACGTTGCACTTGGGACTTGAAAAGGGTGAGGTTGAATGCTATGTGATTGTTAGAACCGTGGGTACAACCAGCAGCGACTGATCGCTATACAAGTAGTTTCAATGGGGAAGAAACTAAAGCGTGGAGGGCACGAACTCTGCAACTGCAGAGGTATTCTCTCTGGCTCGACAGCAAAGTTCATGAACTGGACAGAAACGCAGACTGCTAGCTAGCACTGAGCCCTGTGGAATGAATGTGGGAGCTCAGAGAGATCTGTACTATTTAAACCGGCACATTGCAACAGCATTAAAATTGACAGTCAATCATTTTCCAGTTTAAAATGGTTTTCCAGCATCTTCAAATAGCAACTTGCATTAAAAAAAAAAAATGAATATGTGCTTGTTTCAAGTTCTTAATCTTTACATTTAAAACAGTTCTCCCGAAACCCATTTTTTTAACTGCAAAATAAATCAAGGCCCCTGAACAATAAAGACTAGTAGCTGCTTCTTCCATCACAATTAGAAAAGCCAACAGAGATGGGTATTGCTGTTTAACATTTTGGGTCAGGAAAGAGGAGACTCGGGATTATAAAGAAGTATTTGTTGTTATTATTATTGTTATCGAAAACGATGGACTCATCAAATTCAGTGCAGATTGTACTAAACCTGCTAGCTTTCATTCCAAATGAGCTAAATATGGGTGAGAGAAAATCAGGAGTGTGGGGAATTTCAAAGGGATCTCACATTCGAATCCTTCCTTTCACAATTTGGGATGTTGTTCAACATGCATTTTGGAGAGAGGCACAGGAAATGCTAACATTAATTAGCCCATGAGGAATAAAAGCAAATTAAATGTATTTCTGAACAGCTCATTTACATATAGGAATTAATGTTATCCTCTGGGAATTCACTGCTGTACCTGGGAGCCCGAGTTACTAGGGTTGGAGTCTTATATGTAGCCCATGATATACTCATACAGTGAAATTTATAGGACATTTATGCGCCTCATGTGACTTCTGACTTTTCATTCCTGGTGTACCATCTGCACAGATGGGTGATAAGTGCTTGGAGGGCCAGATGACGATGATGATGATGGTGGTGATGATGGCGGTGACGATAGTCTTTTCCAGTTAGGAACTTATAATCTAGTTGGGCAACTGAACACATACACATGAAAAGCCAAATTACAAAGCAAAGCAATAGGGTTTCCTTCCACCCTCCTTCGCCCTGTGTTGTTCCCCATCCTTCCTCACGGAGAGCATTTCTCAAAGCTACCTGTGTGCCAGGACTCTACTTTCTGGGAACAGCCAGGCTAAGCCAGCTCCTAACTGGTTTATACCATTAGGTATAGAAAACAGATACACCGTTTTCATTACTAAGTGTAATGGGCAGAAATGATACGTTTTTTGTACTTGCAATAATGAAGTTTCTACTTCTACTCTGTGAATAATTAAGTTTGCGTCAAGCCACCGACATTTGGGGAAGCTATAGCAGCTGATGTTATTTACCTTAATATGGCCCTCAGGAGTATGCATGGCAGTTCTCTTGCCAAAAATGGATACTCTCTTATTTTTTTCTAACCAAAATCCTACCCATGTATAAAAACCCATAAAATCCTACTCGATCCACAAACGTTTTGATGACCCCTACAACTCAAGGTGACATCTCTATTCTCTGAACTCCTAGGGTACCTACTGTTGTTATATTTAAACCTTAAGAGTATGTACCAGTCCAACGGTGTGTGGTCTGGTTGTCCAGTTGGTCTCACTGCGGGGAACTGGGGTTCGATGCCGATGGCACCAGCTGTGGAACCATGTAGGAGCCTCAGGTCTGTCCACCCAAGGGGTGGAGGAGAGGGGCATTTCGATACCCTGCCCATCCACACACACTTTCAGGCTGCAGGTAAGAGGCCCACCAGGCCCCACAGGTACCCCGCACCCCGAGCCTTAAGTGAGAGATGCTCAGAGCATCTGTGCCCATGCGGCAAGGTCACCCTGTGCCAAGCGGGCTGGCCCAGCAAAGCTGGAGCAAAAGGTGGGCTGATGTGACGGGAGGTGACTGATGCAGTTCCAGCCTCGAAATGACGAGCTCACAGGCTGGGAGCCTAGACGGGCTGAGGCAAAGGGGACGACCTCATGCCCCCTTGCCACTGCATGCCTCTCTCCTCTGTCTGTGGAAAAAGAGCAATAATCCCAGCCTCCACGAGAAAGCAGAATTTTACTCATGACCTTTAACAGACACATGCTGCTTAAGGAAGCCTCTTAAAAAAAAGAACTAGAGAAAGAGGAAAAGACTACCAATTTCTCTTTTAAAAAATCCCACTGATAAAGCCAGACCAATTGGGGGGTCACGCCCCCCAGTGTTAGCACTCAGTCTAGTGTAAACTGTGGTTTCCCAGAGAGTGAGTCACTGATTAATGCATTTCACTGACTCTTTCTGTAGAATGCTGCGATATCTGCCATCACACAGAAAAACGCGGCTAAAATAGTTACGGCCTGCGCTGACCTCCCCTACCCGGCCCACTATAAATGAAATGTTTTTGGCTTACACCCACACCCGGACAAATGTTTTTCCCAGATAATGGTCTCTGGCACTGGATTTCTTCCTTTAGAGACTTTCTCATACTGAAATGTTCCGTTTTCCAGCCTCCTTCACTCCTGCTGGTTTTCACAGTTCAGTGTTTTTGACACTGTCGTTATGCTCATAGCAGCAGCCAGTAATGTCATAATTAATAGAGTCAAAACTTTACTGCAGGTTCCAAAGGAAGGAGGTTTGATGTGAAAATGACGCGGTTAAAGAAACATCTCTTGGTAGAATCATGGCTCTCTTACATTTTCCTAAGCATAAGCATCTGTTTAGCTAGTGACACTTCTTTTAAGTGATGACAACCTCAGTTATTCTGATGAGAAAAATGTCCTGACTGAGTACGTAAGACAGAAAATTCCAAGCAAGCTGTGCTTCTATAAAACACTGATAATGTAGTCATTTTTTAAAATTGCACTAATACGGGGCATTTTTTTAAGTCAGTGCTAATACACTGATTGTTTCAAGAAGCTGTTACGTACCAGATGCTAGGGGCTCAAATTTGAGGCCATCCCTGCCTTCAAGGAGTTCACAGTCTAGTGGGGGAGACAGGAAAATAAATAATGACACTCCCTGTAGAAATGCCACAAGAGGACCGTGCATAATGTGCTGAAGGGACAAGGAAGAACCCCTCACTCTGCCTCTGGGTATGTGGGGTGCAGTGCGGGGAGCAGCCCAGGAAGAAGGCACTGAGTCCGGAGGATGGGTGGGAAATCACCAGAAGAACAAGGAGGGAAGGGCAGGGGCAAAGGGGTGGCTTTTTGAAGAGCTGCAAGGCACAGAGTCCCGCTGGACTGTAGGGCGCCACCGGAGAAGCGCTGAGAAGTGAACGCTGATAGTGGAGGCTTCTGCTGAGCTCACACTTCATACTTTACCCGGCACCGGGAAGGCCGGGTAAAGGCTGGGTAAAGGCCGGTAAAGGCCAGCACCGGGAAGGCCGGGCAGATTTTAGCTGGAGAGCAACACAACCACGTTTGCATTTTAGAAAGAAAACCTTGGCGTGGGGGTGTGGGAAGTGGCCTGAGGGGGCCTGAGGGGGCCTGAGCATCAGTCGTGCTCAGTCAGCAGGTGAACGGCACCTGAGGAAGCCAGTGGTGATGGAGCGAAGAGAAGAGAGTACTTGAGAAATATCCGGGGTGTAAAACTGAGGTTCCATAACGGGCAGGGGAGAAGATGGTGCAAGGGAGAGGACAGGGTGGCTGTGTTTGCTCTTTTTTCTTGCCTTGCTGGCACCAATGCTTCTTGCTACAGTAGCTGCCTGCTCTCCTGCCAATAACTTCCCCCACACAGCAGACAAGTGACAGCAGTACCTTGTTTGAAAAAACTGGTTATAGTCTTACCTTCTGGCATTTGACCTTTGGTGTAGAAGATGAGCTGTTTTTAAGTAGCTTCGGGACAGTCGTGTTTGCACTAGGATTCTAGAATCATAACTAGAATTTAGAAAACTCGTTGTGGTTTACAAAGCAGTTTTCCATTTGTCATCTCACTTAGGACACACATCAAAACTCTGGTGGGTAAAGCAAGTACTGTGACCATTCCCACGTGGCCGATGGGCAGCTGTGACGGAAGGAGGTTAAGTGACTCGCCCAAACCCACACAGCTTCTGACGGGCCACCAGGAATCCCTGAATAACCTCACTCACTCCGTAACTTTACAGTATCCCACGTTAGCTGAGCCTTTCGGGTTTTAATCAGGAATGTCATGCATTGCTTTTTATTTCTATTTTCATACTTATCATATTTATCCAACTTGATTATAATCTCAAAAGGCTAGGAATTAGGTATTATACCTTTCTTCTTCCACACACACTAACTAGATAGTCAGTAACAGCCTGTTATGGATAACAGTGATTTCTTTTAAAACTAAAAAGATCTAGGACTTTGGGACAGCATATAGAGGCAGCACTTAATTACTTCTATTAAAAGGGAGGCGTGTGGCTCAGAGTGTCAGCCAGCACTGGGGAGCCGATGGAGGCCCTGGAAAGGCGGTATCAGCTGACAGTTGAGGACATGGGCTTCTGTGTCCTGCAGATGTCTTTTCTCTATTTAGCGGCAGCATTTATGACCCTAAGCAAGTTATTGAACACTTCTATGCCTCAATTTCTTCATCTCAAAGAGGGAAAGTAATGAGAACCATTTCGAATCACTGTGAGGAATGAACAAGAGAACACATGTAAACTCTAAGGCCTGGTACATAGTAAATCTCTTAATATGTGTTAGGAACTATCATCATGTAAGCGACCCCAATGTCAACTCAAGCGCACACCCCACCGCTTCCCAGAATTTCTGTGCCAACCTTGGGCGATATTTGGGACTCATTTCTTGCTCTACAGAACTCTCAGTCTCACCGAAGTGTTGTCTCCATTTCCCCGATTCCCACGACCTTAGATGGGGAACTCAGGCCACTTTTCCTTGAATTCCAACCATACCCTCCCCCTCAGAAAATGAATGCATTTCAATGTATAGCAAATGTTTACAAATGATCCCGAGAAATGGCAAGAAGTTTCCATCACAGATTTCTAGAGCAGACAACTTGAAATGTAAGGCTAGGCTTTCTTCCTCTGAGGACCCTTGGCTGTTCCACCAACTCTAGCTTCCCACCAAGTGGCTGAGCTCTGGTTCTGCCTCCGCCTTTTGCTGCCACTAACAACGAAACCACATAATAGCAGTTCTTCCTCCTGAGGATGCGGTGGGAGAGAACTGTGCAGCTCCCTCCAATCTCTACCCCTTGACTCAGGGTCAAGCTCCGCGCATCTCTACCCACCCCCCTGAACGGCCGCAGACTAAATGGGGGGGTGGGGGGAGCCCTGCTCCAGGTCTCACCGCCCTCTCCCCTCCTCCACAGTCTCTGTGAGGAGAAAGGAGCTGCACAGAGTTTTAGAGAGATTGACTGCTCCACTGAAATGAATTATACCTCTTCTTCCTTATAAGGGAGAACCAGCCATAGTCAGTTTTCGTTTCAGATGCATTTTTTTTTCTCATGTTATTATTATTGTACACTGTGGTGATGGATGCTGCCTGTCTAATAAGATATAAAAAGATGATACTGAATGAACC
This sequence comes from Rhinolophus ferrumequinum, assembly GCF_004115265.2. Taxonomy (NCBI): domain Eukaryota; kingdom Metazoa; phylum Chordata; class Mammalia; order Chiroptera; family Rhinolophidae; genus Rhinolophus; species Rhinolophus ferrumequinum. The sequence goes on along the minus strand of NC_046301.1, from coordinate 4,811,729 downwards.
GAGGTTTTGTTAGCTATCTCTTCGTTTGGTGAAGACCTTCACCCCCACCCAGGCCTTGCCATCCACTCACTGTAACATTGCACAACTCCTCAGGTGGTCACCTAACAAGGAGCTGGGTTTACATGAGATGCAGGAATGCAATGCCATAATTTTGTCTCAGATAAATAGTTAATTTTTCTTCAGCCCTTGGAATAACATGTTGTCTTACAATTATACAGTATCTATAAATTACTGCGATGTTTTCAAGTTACCTCTATTTGAAATAATGGATGTCTTGTTATTCTGGGATAAGAGACTAATGTCTTTGTTTTTGTGCCAATGAAAACGAGTCAATCTGGAATTCATGCAGACCTGGAGATCTGGTTCTTAAAAAGGTGAATCTTTGAACTCACAGTAAATAAAAAGTTCAGTTAAACATTTGAGGTATGCCTTCCATCTCACAGGAACTCCATGCGTTCAGTATCTTGTAACTACAAGATTACAATGCAAGCTGTTTAAGAGAAAAGGATGAAATACGTGGTTGCTTTCTAACTCAGGAACTCAGCTCCCTAACTAAACTGTCTTTTCTGACAAGCAGTCAGAGATGTTGGTATGAACCCAATCAAGTTATGTGACTTTACCTCAGGGCTTTTTAACTGTCACTTTGATGAGCGTAATAGATAGTTTCACTCAAGAATCTTGCTTTGTTATCTCTGTTCTGCCATCATTCTGATTTGGTACTACATGTAATGTCTGTGGTTTCAATGTTATTCCTTTGTCAATTAACATTGGAGGATTAAACATGTGTCAATTCACAAACTTCCTTCAATTTAGAAATAGAATTAGCTTTAGGAATGATTAGACAGAAGACTAAAATCTTAACCCAATCCTCAAAACTTAACTGGTGTATTAAGAAAAAAAAATCTTAATTTCAAAATGAATTAGTGTTGGATTCAGAATTCCTCATTTGACTTCTGAATAGCATTTGTCTTTCCTGCAATACTTGCTATGAATAAACTAAAATTGCAACACAACATCGTTGCACAATAGTGATGTAGGCATTTGTTTTTGTCTGCCTAGAATCCTTTCCCCCATCTTCTTAGGCAAAGCCCACGTCGTCTTTCCAAAACCTCCCCTCCTTCACAATCAGTCTTGGGGGCTGGGGTAGGTACAAGGCCGGGGATGGGTGGAGTCAAGAGATGGAGAAGCAAAGAGAATTCATCATCTGAGCCTGGATCCAGCTAGGCTGGAATCCAGTCCACCTTGGAGTCCCTGATTACATAAGCTTAAGTCAGCTTGAATTAGGTTTCCTATTACTTACAACAGAGTCCTGACTATAACAAATAGCTTCAGAATATATTTATTTAGCAGTATCTCAAGAAAGATTTCCCTTTAGTTTATCTCTGTTTTGCCACTAAGTTCTTCAAGCTAAATATAAGTCACTTACAGCAGTTGGTAATTTCCAAGGTGACCCAAAAAACCACATCAAGGATTTATTGTTTCTGCTTCTGGATTGGTAGATTTTACTCACGTGTTACCCTCAGGAAATCTTATTTGTAAGTCAAAATTTCTATTACCAAACCTCTTTTTGAAATAGAGATTTGCATTTCATTTAACATACTTTGCTACTTTGCTTCCTGTTTATAAACTTGCTGTCTATGTGCTTACCATGTCATGAAAGGGGAAACTGGACAGTGTGAGATGGGCCTCTTTAGTGGGAAAAATACCTTCAAGGAGTCTCTAGAGCTCCTTCAAGGAGCTCTACAATTTCTGTTTCTAGTTTTCCTGTTCTTGTTTTTACATACAGATTTACTTTCATGTAAGAATTACTTTGATTACTAAGCTATAAATTGAGCTGCTTTTAGCTATAAGAGGAAAACCCCAACTCAACTGACTTAATAAAAAAATGTATTATCTCACATACCAAGAAGCCTAAGCGGGAGTGGCTTCCTGGCTACTTAAATCAATGGATGGGTTCCTTCTCTTTCCACTTTCCCTTCTTCAGGAAAGCATCCCTCATTTGGCAAGGTGGCTAGGGTAATGCTGGGCATTATTGCACAGATAATAACATCTAGGAAAAGGAGAGCTCTTTCTTTCCCTGTGTTGCTTTTCATCAAATGAAATCAGATCCCATTGGCCAGAACTGTATCACGTGTTCATGCCTAAACCAGTTGCTGGCAAAGGGAATGGGGATATGCCATTGGCTTAATCCTCCCTCCCCAAAAGGATGGCCACATGCGAGAGAAGGAATATCTGAGGATAGCAGCTGGGAAGGGAACCAAGGAGCTCTGCCCAGGATCAGCTGCACAAGTGTACGTCCTCCTTAGCTGCACAGAGCCCAGCCCCAGACGGGCCAGCCCTTAGTTTAATACCCTGCCATCATGAAACTCTGAACAAGGGATGTAGACTGGCTTAGTTCTTACACATCAAATAACTATTCCCGGGGCTTGGACTGCCTTCTTTATCTTTTTCTTTTCCATCTCTCCTTGGAGGAATGAGAAATAAAATGTTGTTGTGTAGAAGTAAAGCACAATTAGACACAAGGAGGAAGACCGTAGCTACTGATGCAGAGAGGAAGCTGTCAGCACACGTGTGAGCTGTCTGAAAGAGAACAGAAGGGATGGAAGACAGAAAGGAGAAAGGGGAACAGACAAGAAAGAGGCCCACGAGGGCGTGAGCCCACACACATCACCAGGGCTCACTCTCAGGGGTTATCACCAGAGCAGATTGCATTCGGCAGCAATTGGCCAAGGCAAACGTGGTCAACTTTCTAGCTGTTTAATGATCCTTATACTTGCTTATCATTATTTTTGTTTGTTTATCTTAAATCTCTCTCTCTCTTTTAACTGCATCCTTTCTCAGGCTACTCCTTTTTCTGCTGTCTCTCCAGTTTTTCCACGAGGGAGCCCCTGTCCTCACCTCACCTCCCCCTTTCTGAGGACAGTTTCAAGGAGTCGGTCTTATGCACGCGTGCAAAGGCCTGGGGAGAACAGGCTGAACTATGATAACCCCCTTGGCCTAACATGGGAATGGCGCACACTTGTCGACTTGCTGTGCACGTGGCTGCGCCCTACACCCAGGTGGGGGACACAGGCGAACGCCTGGCTTGTCCGTAACGTCCAGACCCCTGGACTCAGTGCTTATTTCAGGAATGGATACCTCACTTAGCCATCTGGTTCAATAAAAGTTAGCTCCTGGATATCTGCCGGAAATTGGGAAAGAGGTGCTCGCTCCTGGCTAGAGGTCATTAACTGACGGGCTATCAGCCTGAGCTGCTGGCTGTTCCTTCTCTCACGACTTGGTCAGAGCCTGAGAACAAAGTCAGCACGGAGTCAGCAGAGCTGGGACGGGCAGAGGCAGATGGCTCATGACAGCACTCCGGTGAGCCCAGTCCCAGACGTGCAACTATGAGGACCAACAGAGTCCCTTTTTGGTTTAATTCAGTGTTGTTTAATCCGGTTGAATCCAGTCACTTTTAGTCTAAAGAGATCTGACTGACACTTCTATTGCCACCACCAGACAATATAAATGTGTAAGTATTTTCAGCCACTTTTTAGGAAGAGGTGTATTTTCAAGGAAATTTTGTTCACTCTTTTTCCAACTATTCAATATCTACTTAGAAAAATAAGGAACAATTAGCAGGACCTGCTATTGCTAATATGCCCTCCAACTGGCCAGGACTAATTAGACCCAGTGGATTCAACCAATCAGAAGTGAGCAAGCTCTGGTCCTCAGCTGCTGACAGGGGAAGACGGTTAGCCTTCACAACTCATGGGGACAGTACAGTAGAAATTGATGTAGCACTGAGTAAATAGCATAGATCAGCTGAAAGGTGACTAAGTCCAAAGTCCTCAGCTTATACACATGGCAGAAATGTCGTCCAACAGTAGAGAAGATAAAAAGAACAGAGATTTTTAAATCAGAGTGAGGAATATTTAACACTGACAATGCAGTTTTACTCCACCAATATTTGTAGAACATTTCCTTTATACCAGGACTTGTTATTAGCACTGGAGAGACAAAAACATATATGACTGGTTCCCAGTCGTAGGATGTTCATAATTTCATTACATTGTAAACAAGAATAGAAGACTAGGGATAAAAAGAATAACTGTCTTAAAATACTTTAAGGGTTACTACGTGGAAGAACAAATGGGTATGACCTCTAGGTAAGAGTCAGGACCTGTGAATAAAATATTGACCTTATCAAAATTAACTAGACACTAAAAATTGTAATTTTCCCAAGATGGAACAGACTACCTTTTACACTAGTGAGTTTTCTGTCACCTGAGCCATTAAAACATAAGCTGAACACATACTTTAAGGAGATTCACATTAGACTGTAAGTTTGAACAGTGTGATTTTTTTTTAAGGTTCTTCTTACCCTGAGAATTTATTATTCAATGGGGATGAGTTATCTATTACTGGCTAACAAATTACCACAAGCCTAATGGCTTGAAACAAAACACATAAACTCACAGTTTCTGAGAGTCAGGAATCCAGGTGTGGTTTAGCTGGGTCCTCTGCTTCCTGGTCTCTCACAGGCTGCAGTTAAGGTTTGCCCAGGGTTGGGGTCTCCCCTGGGAAGGACCTGGTTGTTGGCAGAATTACAGTTCTTCAAGGGCTGTTGGCCATAGGTCACCCTCATTTTCTTACTAGTGGGCCTCACGAACACAGCAACTTGCCTGATCAAAATCTGTAAGGGAAAGAGTCTGTTAGCAAGACAGAAGTCACTATCTTACGTAGCCTAATCATGGAAATGATACGAGTCACAGGTCCTTCTCACGTTCAAGTGAGGGGATTACACAAAGGTATAAATACCAGGAATAAATAAATATATTTTATTTATAGTGAGGTCTCTGGAGGCCAAGTCAGAAATTACTTGTGTCACACTGTGAATAAATAAAAGAGATGTATTCGGAGTCTTGAGGTGGTAGGAAAATTTGGGGGAATCAAAGATAAGTCATCCGGTAAAGAATAAAGGGATTGAGAAATAAAATTTAAAATCCAGCCAGAATTTAGTAATCTATGATAAAATATTCTTTAGGACAAAATCTGTTACACTGGAAATTTCTCTCTGACAGAGTTATAATTCTAATACCAAAATCTGACAAATGTAGCACAAAAAGGAAAACTACAGATCACTCATAAACAGATCAGATCTTAACACTAGCAAAGAAATTAATCAGTGTAATAAAAGAACAATAACCACAATTGAGTAAGGTTCTTTCTGGGCATGCAAGGAAGGTTCAATACTACAAACTCTATTAAGATAATCGCTGATATGGTGCAGAGGAGAAAAACTCCAATCATGATCATCTTTACACATGCCGAAGAGGGGCTGTTAGCAATTAATAAAATTGAGTACTCACTTCTGAATAAAAAGTCTTGGGGAAATAGGAATAAAAATATAGTTAATAAAATTTTAAAGTAGCTAATATGGCAGATTGATCATTCGATGGCCCCAATTAACAGCCTCCCTGTATTCATGCCTTTTTAATGTGACTTTGCATCTCCTCCCATCAAGAGATAGAGACTATTTCCCATGTCTGGAATCTCTGTTGGCCTTGTGACTTGTTTAGGCTAAGGGAACGTGGCAGAAGTGAACTTGGCTGGTTTTAAGCCTAGGCCTTATGGACCCCTCATGCTACCACTTCTCTGTTGGATCTCTGCCTCCGCCTTGAGCACAAACTCTGGCTAGCCTGCTGGAGAATGAGGGTCACATGAAGGAGAGCCAAGTGGTGCCAGCCAAGCCCTGGAAGCAGTCACCATCACATGGCTGCATGCAGACAGGTGAGCAGGCCCAGGGGAGACCAGCCTAAAAATGCCAGCTTGACTGGCAGTGTCATGAACTAGATGAATGGTTGTTTGAAGCCATGAAGTTCTGAGATCTTTTGTTATGCAATTGATTTAGCAAGCAAGTCCACGAACATCCTCAACTGGTTTCCTTGGTTTTGAAAATGATAACTTCTGGCGACTTCATCCGTTCCATTCACAGAAATGGAAGGAAGGAAGAAGGGAGAGGGAAGAAGGGATTTCAGGTTACATCTAATTCATTAGTACATTTCTGAATGGTGATGAAAGGAAACACATAGTGAAATAATGATTCTACATGGAAAAGAGCTTTTATTAGTGATTTTTAGATGAGACTCAGAGAGGTAACACTTTGCTAATCTTCTTATGATGGAGTTATTTCTAAGAAGGCCTTGATACGTTTAAAGGACAATTGACTTGAATGAGAATTTTAGCTGTTTTTTCTTACTTACATCTTGAAATATAGATTCATGATAATTACTCAGGCTTCTTATTCATGTTTTGCTTTTACCAAGATGTTTGCTATAAGCTACATTTTAAATCACAGGGGAGAACTTGAATTTCCAGAGGCATAACGTCTACATCTTTTGGTTTAAAATCCATCTACCTCCAACATGTTCTTATGACAAATGAGCACTTCCCCCCTTGTTGTCCAATTAAAATAGAATCCCTATATTTCCATTGCCTTTTGGGAAATCTCCACCAAATGATGGTATTGGAAGAATCATTTGGGGAACTCTATCTCATTACTACTTAATGCTTTTCATTTTTATTACATGCTATTACAGTGGTACTTCGGTTTTAGGAAGTAATCCACGAGTTCTGAAACGTTCGAAAACAGCCGACAGCTAGGCCTCAGGAGCTTGCACTCAGCGGAAGCTGTATGACATGTTCAAATTCTGAGTCGTGTTCGAAAACCAAAGCATTTACTTCTGGGTTTACGGCATTCATAAACCAAAATGTTCGTCAACGGAGACGTTCGAAAACTGAGATACTACTGTAATTGCTCTGCATCAAATACTACTTCTTCTTTCCTGGTGCTGTGGAGGATTTTCTATAAAGTAAACCATACATCAAATATTCAAGAGTACCCTTTGAGGATTAGCTCTTCATTCTAACTATTTATGTGCCATAAAAACTGGACCTCTAGTTTAGATTACACAAAGCAATATAAATCTGGGAGAATAAATAGTCTGTTAAACAGCCAAAGTCATGATTAACTAGTCATTGTGAGCTCTAGCCTCTTGAGGAAGAAGTGATAGGCTTTGGGAGTCCTTCATGTAAGTCTCCATCATGTCCTTGAATCCAACATAATTGAAGGTCAAGAGTAATTTCAAATCAGTTTAGAATCTCTGGGACCGACATTCCCTCTGACACTGCTTCCAACTCAAGTCAAATCTTAAATGAGCATACCAAAGAGCCCTCAGAAGTAAACATCCTTCCCTCTTTACTTCTTTTCTCTGAAGATCTATTTATTTTCCAATTATCCAAGTGTAAGACCGCTCTCCTGGAATAAGAGCTTCAACATTATATCACTGCTTAGGATTTCTCCCATCTTTTGTTGTCTCCGTTTGCTATAATTTTTTCCTGATATTTATTTTATAGATATTTATGATCATACAGTAAGTCCTATCATAAAGAGTTTATGGTCATCCCTCAGGAAGAGAAGATATTAATATTATTCTTTTTGAAAACACTACTTTAAAAGGTACTGTTACCTCTATTATCAATAAGAAAGCTTTTAGGCACCCTCCTCTTCATTAATAAAGATAATTATGCTTTGGAGACATGTTCCAAGCTGAGTTTTCCAGCTTAGAAAATGTATACACTCTAGCCAATAAATCAAATTCTGAAAAACTACAAAAACAACAACAACAACAACAAAAAGAAATACATCCTCATTTGCTTGGCTCTGACTCACTTCTGGCAGGTTCTGATAGTGAGTTAGAAGGACAGTGAAGATGCAAGGAGCTCCAAACACATTTCTCTTTCCAGGATCATCATGAGAACGCACAGTTTTGCTTGGTCAAAGCAGTGCTACTGGTAACCCCATGAGATAAAGGAGTCTGTTTCAGGGAAATTCTTTTTGCTTGTACCCTTGATCATCACTGGTTTTTGTTTGTTTCATTTTACTACAAATATCCTGCCAAAATAGCCTGCAAATTGGGAATCATTTCACCATCAAGATGGTTGTGCGGAAAATGTAACATGGCGTGAAAAAAATGTCAACTTCTGGGACAGGATTCTGTGACAATGATCGAGTTCCTCTTAATCATGCAGTACTCACACCCAATTACACATCAGTTCCCGTCAAGTTCACCTCCATAAACCCTCTCGCTTCTCTACAGACGACAACCACGACCCTAATTCACTTCCTTTCCTCTATTCTATTGCTTTTGGTTCCAATGTGGTCTCCCCGCTTGCTGTCTTTGTGTTTCTAGTCCATTCTGATTTTCATCAGCTTGAGGCCAACTTCAATTTTATCCCATGTTTAAAATTATTTGATTGTTCTCCATTACGGACAGGATAAGATTCAAACCTCTTCTGAGACATTCACAACACGCGTCCACTTTGACATAGTAGCCGAGAAGCTTCACTCAGCTTCCAACTTCACTCAGCCCTCCCCACCTTCACACATCCTATGGCAGAGTCAAACTGATCCACTCTGCCCTACAGCCATGCTTCCCTGCCCTTCTGCCTCTGAGCTTTCAGTTGCCTTTACCTGAAATATCTTCCCCATCACTTTAAGATAAACACTATCTTTCCCTCACTGGTCAAATCAGATGCCGCCTCATTTAGCACAGGGACAATAGCAGCTCTCCTTCCAGCACTCTCCCTGACACCCCCATAGAAATGGGACTGATTAGCCCCACTTCTTCCGCAGCGTGGTGGAAGAAACAACTAGTTTCCTGTCAATTTTCTGAGGCTCTACCTCATAGAATATCCTTCCCATGAGAGACTCGTCTCTCCATGGTAACTGCAGTAGCCCCAGGCATGCTTCCTCAGTCCCGATGGACAATATTAAGTACTCTTATGGGGGGGGCGGGCGCAGAAAAGCTGCTCCGTCCCCCAGGAGCCCTTTCCTGTCACCCTCATCACACTCATGATCATACTACAGTGCTGGGAAAACACCAAGAGTCTGGTTATCGTGGTGCCACACTGCATGTCCTTTATCTGAGAAGCTGTGTTATCTTGGACGTGAGAATTATCCCACCCAAATCCGGCAACCTGCCAGCTAGTGCAATCCTTGTCCTCTGAAGAAATGACACCACTGTTACTGCCCTGGCCAACCACAGAGAAGAAGCATCTCTACTTGCAGGCATTCTAGGAGCAGTGGGCAAAAAGTTTCCCAGGAGCCCCCCAAAACCTCTCTTTAGGTCTCATTGGTCAAGATGGGGACTGCCTTTCCTCAGCCGATCCCTGGTGAGAAGGAGCAAGGTTACCAATCAGGCTCACCCACCAGGAATCACATGGGTTGCCCAGGAAAGGGGGGGGTGACAGCAACACCCAAACCAAAGTGGGTTCCTGTTAGGAATGACAGGAAAGCATGCTGAGCAGGCATCCACTAGAGAGGAATTTCATGCATGCCTTATAATAACTGCCTTCAGTCTGAACTGGTGATGCGGAAAACATCTCATACACATTGATTCAAATGTTAGATACTGCATTACTCATTTTTTAAAAAATAAAAAGCTTTTAGAATCTTACAAATATAATATTGAGAGAAGACAGACACAAAAGAGAAAACGTACTGTATGATTCCATTTATATATTGCGTTAGAAATCAGAGGGGTAATAAGAGAGGAAAGGGGAATGAAGAAGCATCCGGGGGTCATGTTCTGTTTCTTGATTTATGCTCATGAGAGCATGCATTTCATTGGTGCAAATGCACCCAGCTGAAGGTATATGATTTATGTCGTTTTAGAAATGTATGTTCTCCTTCAATTAAAAGGTTAAAAATAAAAAATGAAATTATACTGTAAAGTGTTGTGCCGGTATTACAGACACCAAGGTCAACAAAGTCTTGTCAAGATTCGAGAACTTAATTGCTGAGAGGAGGAGTCACATCACTCAATAATCCATTACTGTTCGGTGTTAGGGTATTTTCTAGGATATTGGGCACCGAATCCAAGGTTGGGGAAGGCTTCCCAGGAAGGATGACAGGTAGGTTGGAACTAACTTAATATATGGGTCTGAATTTGCCTGGTGAGGGATGAAGTGGTATGGTGAGTGCTCAGAGGTGACAGATGAGCTGAGAATAGGTCAGTCTGCCTGGGTCTGAGTGTGTATGGAGAAGAGCTCCTATAGAGGCTGGAGAGGTCAGCGGAGGTCTTTTACGTTCTGCTAAGGAGGTGGACTTGATCCTGAGGGCAAAGGGACTACCTTGATTCATGGTTAGTCAAGAATACACCCACCACCTGTAGTGAGGGGTCTTCTACTCGTGCATCTAAGAGACTGGAAATAATATCATGAAGAGGGCGACAGGCGTCAGGGCGTGGCTGAAAGGAATCAGTGGGAAGCCAGCCGGCCTTGCAAGTCAGGCAATCTAGATTCTCACCCCATTTTTCATATAACTTTGATCTGTACCTTTAGACAACATGGAAGCCCCTGGGGACAGAACGCTTACCGGATAGTTCCCCTACTTAGGCCTGAGGGCAGGGCAGGCACATCTGTTTTACCTCATTTAATAATCTCATTTAATAAATACACCCCCATGCCTTCGCTATTCTTACCCCCATTTTACAGAGGAGGGAACTGAACCGCAGAGGGGCACTAGTGACGGGGCTGAGATTCAAACCCAGGGCTCTGGGGTCCGGGTGCTGCTCTCCCAGCAGAGTGCCACAGAGGAGCAAGTCCCATCTCTTCCGAGCCTGACTTATTTCTCTCGTCTGTAAGATGAAGGATTTGCCCTTGGTTACTTCCAAGGTCCTTTCTAGTTCCTTCTAAGATTCTATGCTACAATTAGGACGCAACCCTCCAACCAGAGATTAAGTTTTAAAAGTATGTTTTTAACACACTTTTTGTGTTAAAAATCATTTGCAAATTGTTGGTCACATTTTTATTATTTTTCTGTAAAAGGAGGGCAGTCTTTCAGAGATTTCTTTCTCTGAAAGCCTAAATTTTACAGAAAATAAAATATTACAGAAAATAAAATATTACAGAAAATAAAATATTACAGAATGGGTTCCACATTCGCAGATTACAAACCAACGGATTGTAAATGTTCAGGAAAAAAAACAGTCACATTTTTGCTTATGTGTACTATGCAGTGAGGCCTACTACGGTTGCATCTGTACTGAACATGTACAGACTTTTTCTTGTCATTAGCCCTAAACAGTATAGTATAACAACTACTTACATAGCATTTACACTGCATTAGGTAAGTGATCGAGAGGTGACTTACAGTATACGGGAGGATGTGCTTAGGTTCTATGCAAACACTTGCCACTTTATGTAAGACAATTGAGTATCCTTGTATTTTGGGGTCTGTGGAGGGTCCTGGAACCAACTACCCATGGATACCAAGGGACCACTGTACTTTAATAGTAATTTGAGACCCAGAGTCTTTTAATCAGGTCTCTACGTGTTGAAAAACAATAGTATAGCTAATTTTCATAAAATGTCAGTAGAAAAAAAATCACCTCCCTTGACAGAATGACTTTTTACAAATGTTTAAACATAATGTATTGTTATTTTTTTGTCATTGAATCACTGTTAATTACTCATTGTTTCTGAATCCCTAGGAAGCTCACAAATTCATTCTGTCATGACCAGTGATGCAAAATAAAAATGCCATTGCTAGTATTAGCTGGAATCACAGCATCCGATGTACTTGGCATTGGGTCACTCATCCATTTAAATTATTTATAGTTTTTTCTTTTGCTATTGCTGACATCAATGAATACTCAGTGACAGAAAGACTGAGAAGCTTTCATGTGATCTGACGTTTTTCTCTCTAGTAAAGGAACTAATAACATTGTAACCCAATGGCTCTATCTATAGCACCATCTATATCCACCTTTGAAGAGACTCACTGTTAGTAGTGGTGCCCATGAGGAGGAAGTGGTACTCTAGGAAAAAGAGTATGAAAAAGCATACTTTGGTATTATTAGGATATTTTTACAGTTAAAATGTTGTCTTATATTGCATGTGTAATTTTTTTAAAAAAAATACCACTTATCTAGCTTTCAAAATTCTTAAGAAATCATTCTGAAAAACTGCAGAGCCCAATAACGACCATACCTAATGGAATCTTATAATTAAATGAAAATAATTACATGGTTTACTGCCATTCTTTATAATAATGGTATGCTGAGAATCCTATTTTGTAAAAAAAAGAGTTTAAATACTATTGACAGAAAGGAGTGTGATAAAGAAAAAACTTCATTAGAATATTCTCTGTATGAATAATGGACAATGATATAAACAAAGGTTCACATCTAAAGCCAAGAAAATCTCCTTTGAGGAATAATAGCAAAGCCTGAGAGTTGTGAATGCCTGAGAGTGGTGAAATGGGAGTTGGGCAACTGAAACCGCAATCATGAATCCCACAGTTAGGTTTAATTCTCAAAAGGTTTATTGAATGGCCACATTATGCGTTAGGGACACACAGGTAAATAAAATATGGTCTTTTCATACCAAATCGGCAGACCGATCTGACCCAAAAAGCCCCAGTGCTATGGGGTAATGCACAAAGGAGGGAGTAGTTAATTCTCCCTGGGACAGGTGAGACATGGTGTCAAGGGGACGTTTTTCAGAGCAGATGACTTTATTCTGGGCTTCGAGGACAGACTGGTTTCTCCAGGCAGGTAAGAAAGTGGGCAGGTTCACTTCTTGGGAGAAGAGGAGGATGAGTATGAAGGCTATAGAACAAACAAAGACATCTAGGCACTGGGTGTGGTCATGCACCATGACAGACTCAGAGGTGGGAGTGTGGTGTGGGGAGGACAGCGAACGAGTGAGACGCAGCAGAACCGGAATGGCAATGGTGACAGGGCCGAGGTCAGCCCTGGAAGGTGGCAGACTACAGCCTCTGAACGGCTCTCCACTGTCATACTGCCAATTCCTTAATAGATTAAAAAGAATGCTTTTTAAAGAATTACTCAGCTCACCAGAAATCAAGAGAAATAGCCTAGGGCCAACCCATTCAAGTGACTGGGAGGGTGATGAAGGAGAGAAAGAAATGTAGGTTTGTATGGGAATTGGCCAGCCGAGCTACTTTGGGGACGTCACCTGGCTTTTTTATATCGCATTCTCCTTACATGTGAAACGAGGGTGTGGGGCAAGGAGATGTCTAAGGTGCCAGCTGTATATTCTGAATGCGACAGCAGAGGGCTTTTCCTCCCAAGCCCCTCGATGCACACATTGCATTTACCCTTCAAATATCCATGAGGTGGGCAGGACAGTTTCCTTTTCTTATTCTCGTCCTCTGGGAATTTAGTCTAAGAAAGTATTCGGGACTTTTTCATTTCCAGATAAGAATATAACATCAAGAATATTCAGCTGGCCAAAAGCAGCAGAGAAAAAGCAACTGCCATTTCATGAAAAAAAAAAAAAACACCCTAAATTTACCTCAGATAAAGTGACTAATGTAAACAGTGACTCCCAGAGGTAATAAACACATAAATAAATACATACATATATACAAAAATAAATAAATCACTGAGGTGAATGTTTATCTATTCCATCAATAATTTTATTAGCAGAATTTGTAGCTTGAGGAATAGGAAATTACTCAATAAATATTATTTTATGAAAATAATCATCTATTTATTTAAATGAGTAATTTGTATGTTTTAACAGGCATATAATTACAAAGGTGTGAGTATGATGTTAGGAAGTCATCCTTTAATAAAGATTTTTATTTCACAGAAATAACTTTCTGGTATTATGGGAAAAGAGTCATCTAAAATTTCTGTACAGAAAATACATTACTTGAATATGCATTCATTTGGTTATGCTTATTTTATTTCAAATAAATTATTTTTAGCTTTTAAATCTGTTGAAAAGTTGTGCCTTAGTAAGGAGGCTACTATTGTTTTTCTTTGGGCTATGTCCCCAGAGAAAGGGATTTATAAACTTTTATATTTGTTAAATCAATGAGAAAGCACACACTCACTCTTTAGCAGTAGCTATGGAAATATAATTTCAAACACATGTATGTAATTTATTGAAAGAAAACAGGAAGTAAGAAGGAAGGGAGGAGAGGGAAGAAATTTTCATTAGGTAAATATAACTCACAAGTGCTATGGGAAAATACTTGTCCCTGCATCTTTCTCACTTATCAGGCGTGAAGAAATATCATTAAGACCCTGTTATCACTTTTATTGTACCACTTTTTAAATTTATTCTATGCTTAACTCCCCTCCGGGGGGGAGTCACATCCTTATACAGGGTTTTGAAAATCTCTCCAGAAGGAAACCAGTGAAAATCTACATAGTGTAACAGAAGAATATGATTCAATATTTATCTGTCTTACCCATAGATAACATTCAGGGAAACTTAAACCACCAGTTTCCATTATTATTAATACTGTTAGTAAGAATATTAGTAAGAATACTAATTTTCTTTTGGTGCTAAGTAGTGTATTACTTTGCAGTGGAATTACTAGCTTCTCTGAATGACAATAATTCAGTCGGCATCTTTCCCCTGAGAAGAATTAACCATCATGGTTAAATACTGAGGGATAAAAATGCATTTAGGTGCCTTCGTTTCCACCCTCTTTCTTTTGCCACTTCACTGACTGACACGTAGCATCATGCTTTGTGTTTCTTTGCGAGTGCATTTCTACATACCTCTCAAGAAACAACCCCTGAGGCCTTTCGGCTGGAACCGCCCTCTTCCAGGAATTCGCCACAATGACCAACACAAAAGGAAAGAGAAGAGGCCCCGCTGTATGTTCTCTCAGCCTTTTAGAAAATATGGAGCTGCTCCTGTGGCCACATACATGCAGACCTACAAAAAAGGTGATATTGCAGACATCAAGGGAAAGGGCACAGTTCCAAAATGAATGCCCCACAAATGTCACCACAGCAAAACTGGAAGAGCGTCGAGTCTCCCAGCTTGCAGTTGGCATTGTAGTAAACAAACAAGTTAAGGGCGAGATTCTAATACATGTACTGAGCGTATTAAATACTCTAGAGCTGAGGTAGCCTCCAGAAACGTGTGAAGGAAAATGATCAAAAAAGGAAGGACGCCAAAGAGAAAGGTACCTGGGTGGGTTCAACGCAAGTGCCTGCCTGCTCCGCCCAGAGAAGCACACTCCGTGAGAACCAACAGAAAGGAGCCTGAGCTGCTGGAACTCATTCCCGATGAATTCATGACACGATAGATGTAAAAAAACATAAAAGACTTCTGTGCTGTCAAAAAAAGAGAGAGAAAAAGAAAAGAAATAGCTATTGACTAAATGGCAAGTGTGTAATTAACTTACCACCCTCTCCCTTCTGTACCTGAGAAAATATGTCAAGGGTTCCAGAATAAAAAGATATGACTTTTTTTCTCCCCTGTATTTTAATCCACATTAGGAAATAGGGAAGGAAGAAAGTTGTACATGTTATATCTAAATTGAAATCTCAGGTAAAGGATAGGGATTGAAATAATAACTGTGTATTGTAAAGTTCTTACGTGTTCCTACATGGCTTGCAGTCAAGGACCGAGGACCTTTCAGAAGTGTACTTTGGTAAATGCCACTGAAATTGAACTCAAGAACAGGATTATTTTAAATGATGGGGTCATCCGTGAAACCCAACTAGGTTTATGTACAAATAGGAGAGACAAAAGACATGAGTTGGTTAGATTCACAGTGTATCAGATTAAAAACAGGAATGTTAAACAGAGAAGTGATTCTTCTCATAGCAATATTTGTCAATATAATTAACTATAGATGTTTATCACTTTTCTGTTGCTGGCTTGACTTGTTATTTGAACCTGATTGATTTTTTTTTTTAACATTGTATAGTTTTACCTCCAATTCCTCTAAAACATGGCTGGAAGCTCGTTGACTGCAGGAAAAAAATGTCTTTTAAAAATATCTTCCTACAATGTCTTGCACTAGGTTGGTGTTCAGAAAATATTGGTTGGTTTAGGTAATGAAATTGCACAAAAACTGATTTTAATCTGAGCAGCTCAGCTTTAAATTTTTTTCTATTTAGAGAGGTAACGCACAGTGCATAAAATTTGAAAAACACAGAAAAGCTAAAGGAAAATTTAAGTCATCACAAATCATTCCCCACTCTCCTTCTGTCCCCACGGAATAGATGAAAATTCTTATAGTCTTTTTGCTCTGTTGGTTTGTAGGGGGTGGGAAATGGTACAAAGCTATACATAAAGTTCAATAGCCAATTTTTACTTAATGTATATCATTAACTTTTTCCTACATCAATCAATATTCTTCCACATGACTTTTGGGCCAGCATAGCATTCTATTGCATGGGAGCACCATAATTACTTTACTCAAATCTTATTGTTTTTAATTTTTTTCATTATAAATTATTCTACCATGAATATCCACGTTCATAGCATATAAAATACACATAGCAATTAATAATCAAATAATTAATTGAGCTCTGATAAGGATGTTTGATTAAAAAGAGACAAAGAATTAAATGAGTTTGTACAATCATATATTTTATATTTTACATTTTCACAGAAAAAAATTACTAATCTCTTGAGTTTTAAAGTGTGACTAATAGATACTAAGGTTTTACAGAAAAAAATGTATGCCTTGATAAAGTGACTAATATCTTTTTATAGAGTATAAAATGATTAGATAATAAAGCCTTAAATCATTTAACAGTGGAGAAAACAAAAGACTTAGCATTTATTTTCTGCACCATTTACCTTATCTCAGTGAGTTAGTAAAATATGTGTATATATATACATATATATGCACACATATATATGTATATATATATGAATTCTTATACATATATATGAATTCTTGCTAATTCAGAAAATCTTGAAGACATGTACATTATAGATAAATTATATAAATGCTGAATACACTGATATATAATCATTGATCAATTTCAATCCTGACTTGTGTCACATAAAAAAATCTACGCAGGTTTGTTAAAAAAAATCCTTAAATTCTAGATTGTGATTATATACTTATTTAATTGTAAAGTACAAGACTGAGAGCATCCATTACAGTCCAACATCAGCGTTTTTTGAAATTCCATCACCAACACAGATGATGAAAAAAATTTAAAAATATCTCAGAATATGCCACTTAAAGGAATCAGATCATGGACTATTTCTACTTCTTTTCATTGGTTAGGCATCATGTAGCTGGTGGTTTGTTTTTTTTTAATCTGAAAACTTTGATAGGAGGTGAAACATCAGATTATTAAATAAAGAAAAGCTTTGGGGGAAAGAATTATTCCTAAGATTATCAGCCTGTTATCTAATTTGATCCCTTGCAAAAGTAGCTTTATACCTTAAACATGGGCCAATAAATAAAAGAGTAATAGTAATGAACGAAAGTACAAAGAGGAAAAGAAACAACAATGGATTTAGGTCATGGGATGGAGAGATTCACAAAGAATCTAGGACTTCTGCACTGAAAAATCTGCAATGTTCTCAGAATTAAAATTTTTAATGTAGCCCTGTACCTGCACCCATTTATTGCTTAACAGGACATAAAGACTATCAAAGATTAGAGAAGGTGATGTTTAGATGAAACACATTTAAGAAGTATCTAATTCCACACCATCACCCTCTCTCTTACCCCACCACCATCTTTAGCAGTTTACAGCATTACCTATAACAAAGGAACATTCTGGACAAAATCAAAGTCCCCAAGCATTTGTTGAGTTTAGGTTGCTAGAACTCAAGAAAGAATAAACTAGCCCTCATCCTCACGAGTAACATCCTGAAGGGAAAATGATTTGTCAAACCAAGAGTGGCTGCTCACAAATAACATATATTTAAACGTATATTTTCTGTCACAGTATGGAGTGAATCCTTATTGCTGCCTTTCTCCAAACAAGACACAGCTCTTCACATATTTCTACTTGCCTCCCCCACCACTGCCTTCCGTGTTGTGATGGTCAGACAGCGTAGGAGGCCGCCTGATAACCTTGGTCTTGATTTAATGTGAATTCAAGCAGCAGACCTGTGTGGTTTTCTCCAGGCTCAGTCAGGTGCACAAGCAGAGACATGGCACAGTAGATTAGTTTTGCCAATGAACGTGAAGCTGGGGGATGGGCGTGGGGGTAGAATAGAACGTCTTAGCAAGGAGTGGTAATACTGAGGTCATGGAGGTGGAGTTGGGGGAGGCATGTGGAATGGAGAACAAGGGTAGGACAGATGGATTGCAGATTCTGGAAAGATCGAAGCCTTGCTAGAGTTGTGCTACTAGAGGGGAGTGGTAAGGTCAGACAGAGAGGAACGTGAAACTGAGATTGGGAAGGACTTTCAGGACTGCTTATGACAAACTGTAGATGTGATCACAGAGTAAAGGCTGAGGTGATATGTAGAAAACAAAGAGGAAAGAAAACAAAGAGGAAAGGCACTGAGAGGCCAGGGTGTTGGAAATATCATCTACGCATATCCTGAATCTTCCAAAGTTAATATAGGAAAAGTGCTGGAGAGGGTGACAGTGAGTCAGGAGCTCAGGTCATAGAGCAATAGGAAGGGCTCAGGTGTAGGGAGGTGATCCCAACAGTGAGGTGTCATGGGTAATAGCATCTGATGAGATCAGACTCAAGCTGGGAAGGAGGGAGGGAGAATGCGCTACAAAAAAAAAAAAAAAAAAAGAATATGCAAAGAGATCTACCCTCTAAATACAAAGGGTGGATACAGAAAACAGCCTCCACTTGAGAAGACTGCAGGGGAAGAAGCACGCTCAGAAGACAGCCAGATTTACTGTACAGCAGGAAGGTGAAGGGATCTTTCAGAGAAGAGACTGAAGATGGAGCAGATTTTGCTGAGGATGGGTCTTGAGGTCCAGAAGAAACAGTGGAAGGGATTCGGGAGTTTGGTGCAGGATGGGGTTAGAAGCAGAACGGGCAGAGCTGATGGGAGAGGAGGGGCAGCCAGGAATCTGGAGTTTCTTATGGTTCGCGACATAAACATACAGATAAAGGGCAATTGAAGACGGTCCTGGTAGACTCAACGCAGACTGGGGTGTGGGTGGGCTATAACTGTTGGGGGAAGGGAGGGAAGCTATCGGGACATTCAGGGTCCCTTTAGGGACAGCAGTTAGGCTGAAAGACGCCAGAAAAAAAGCTATCTGAGCCTCTTGACACCTGTTGGCGGGGGATGTGACCCTGAGATGGACCTTACTCAGTGTGTACCAGGCTCTTGACCTCTGCTGGTCAGGTCTGATGATGGAAATGCAAACAATCACATCCTCCTTAGCATCTAAGTAAACATAAAGTGTGTGTGTGTGTGTGTGTGTGTGTGTGTGTGTGTGTGTACACACATTCATATATTTTGACTCAAAAATTTTAGAAAATTTCTTCAAAATATTCTCATGTGGCAATCAGCTTAGAAACAAATTAAATGATGAATGGTTAAATAAAGTACGATATAGCCATATAATAAAATAAGGTAAATAGAATGTTAAGCAAAAATAAAGTTTCAGAATGCTAAGTATACTATAATTTCATTTATGTACTTTTAAAAGCAACATAAAAACCTATACATGTATAGCCCATATAGCAAACAGTTTAAAGAACCTACTATGTGTGGGCACTGTTCTAGGTACTTTATATATTAACTCATTTAATCAGCTATGTGCTATTATTTCTATTGTATGTTTATGGAAACAAAGGCCCAGTGAGGATAAGTAATTTGTCCCAGACCCCCAAAATGTTCAGGGCCACAGCTCAAATTATGTCCCAAATGCCCTGGCTCCAGGGTGTATGCTTAAATACATTAAACTGCCTACTGGGAATATAAATATATAGAAAAAAGCCTCAAACTATACGCCACAAACTCTAAACTGAGGAGGGGAGTAGGATGGAAGGAGGTGAAAGGTGAGAAGGATTGCTAGCTCTTAGTTTAAATATTTCAAGTTTGTTTAAAGTTTTAACAATTGGAATATATTCATGCGTGTAGTTTTTTTGGGGGGTTTTCTTTGGTTGGGTGTTTTTCTTTTTTTACTCCCTTAAACAAACTTGTCCTACAGTTCCAGTCTGCAGGGTTGTGTACAAGGTACAGTGGTGGAGAAAGGAAACTTCAAGGAGGAGAACTCTGAGTCTCAAAGGATGAAGAGTTTGCTGGAAAAACATTTAGGAAAGTGCATATAGTTGGTGGTTATTAACTTTTTTGAATGAATATATTCTAGGCAGAGGGGACACATATACCAAGTCTCAAAAGGAAGGTGGCAGGAGATAAGGCCAGAAAGATATACAAGGGCCAGATCACCAAAGATCTTACATGTGAAGTTATGGAGATCATTCTGTCCTGTGCAGATGGGTTTAATTTAGGTTTCCAGCTTGTCATCCTATAAGTGCTCACTCCATTTAAACAGAAAGGGATAGTAGAAAAGAGTAGCTGCTGCTGCTGATGATGATGATGTGAGATTCTGGGAGACAAAGTACGTGGACTCTGATCACGACAGTCTTGTGCGACACACTAATATCACATTTTCTGGATTTCAGATCATTTCATTCATGGCAATATTAATATTGTGGGATTTTTAATTTCCTTAGGTACAGGTGATTTTTTTCCTGCTTTGTACTCAATTTTATATTTTGTATTTATAAAACAATAGCTTCTAAAACAGATCTAAAGTCATAAATAAGACCTTATACGTTTTCACACAAAGTCATTCTAATATACTATTCCATTTTTTCCCTTCACTGTACTAATACATAAATCCTTTTTTATGGGCTTTTATTATTCGTCCTGAAATCAATTTATTTGTGGATACTGGGCTTTTGCTGAATTACCTCCAAACGTGTCTTTGTGATGTTTTGATGCATTTGGCTAGAGGATACACAGGATTTCTAGCCAAGGATGAGCTGATTCTTTTTAAATGCGGTATTATTGGCAGCATAGGCCCTTCAATGCATTTTTGGTAAAAATCCACCTGTGATTCACTAAGCTGACTTTCCATGGAAATTGAAGTCATTTATGGTTTGGGAGGCTGCCATGTCCCTTCTGATCTGAGAAGCCTCTCGCTGCCTTTGGGCTTCCAGAATTGTAAGCTGGTAGCGAAACAGTTCAGTAGGCAGGAAAAATCCTCATAAAACAAAACATTCTAAAGAAATGACACTTTTTTGTTGTTCAGTAACCGACTGTATAACTTTTAGGAGACATATTTCTGTGTGCAGAAATTGTTTGTTTGATACAGATACCAACACTTTTTAGATTATGTCTGGGCTCTGCAGCAAGTAGCACCATCACAAGTGCCAGCAAGTCCCTCGAACAAAGCTCCTTTTCCACGACAAATCAAATTCAAGCAGAGTCAAAGCTTCCACTTTCCAAGTCTATCTCACACCATTCTCCTGTTCTGTAGTCAAGCCTAAATCTATTTTCTTTTTGGTTTACCATAACGAAGTTCTTTACGACTTGTCTCCATTCCCATTTCCACCTCAGTTACAACGGAAGTTTACTGAATTTGATGTGTACATGGCCAGATGGACTTTGCCTGTCCTTGCAGGTAAAGGTGATGTTGGACATCACCGCTTCCCAGGGACCCTCATACATATCACATAGAGTCCCCCTTTGAACACTTACTCCACTGCTAAGGCAGTCAGTCGCTCACGGTTTTCACTCATTGATTAAGATGTAAGTCACACCATTAATTTTTTTCCTCTGGCATCTAAACATCTCCTAAGAAAGTATTTATTGAATTGAAAAAGAATCTATAGAGGCAAGTGGATCATGTTTTTTTAAAACTATTTCCATGATAAAGATGTTAACATATATGCATGAACATTTAGCCGGGACAGTGCAGGATTCAAGCGTTAGAAGGTGATCAGACTAGATATCCTTTAAAATGTGTTTCAAATCCACTCAGTTCGTGATTTTCAGACAGTATAATCGTCTCCCTTTCCTTTATCCCTAAAATCCTTAAAGACATTATAATGATTATAATATCAAAAAAATTAATAATGGAGTTACATATTTTGTGTCACTGTGTGAATATCTTGTCATTTCAATTTTTAATGAAAATTTGCATGAACTTGAGACCATTGAGGATCCCATGTGTGTGGATATTTCACAGTTTTAAGGTAATTTATTCCAGGTGAATACAGGGAGAAGCAGAGAACTTTAAGAGTTTATTCTCCTTTTTCTCTTTCCTTTTCCTCTGTCTTAACACTTCCACCTAAAGAATTACAAGGTAAAGGACTCACATTTGAAGATCATAGAGAGCTAATGGGGGAAAGTTAGGGAAGGCATGGCTTAAGAGATGGGGAAACACTCATTGTCCTCTATATACCTAGAGTGTTTAAGTGAGGCCACTTTCCTCTTCCTAAATCCATACCTGGTTAGCCTTGGGGTGTCAGAAAGTCAAGTCAGAAAGTCATCCATTGGTGGTGAGGAGATGCTTGCACTTTTCAACAAAACAAAGGAAGGTAAAACTAGTAATGTGGAAACTAACAACTTTATCCTCATTCTATTACTGAACAATTCAGATCTTAGAAAGGGATTGCATTTGCAACCTGTAAGAGATGAGTGCGTAGCACAGAATAAATTTGACATTAAAGGGCTACACGTGCAAAAAAAGGAAAGAAAATGACACTTTACTTTTTATCACCATTTTTTTAAATTAAAGCTTATTAATGGGAGTGACAATTGTTAGTAAAGTTACACAGGTTTTACGTGGACAATCCTGTAATACATCACCTATACATCACATTGTGTGTTCACCACCCAGAGTCAGTTCTCCTTCCATCACCATATATTTGATCCCTTTACCCTCGTCTACCACCATGTCTAGTATGTCCTATGGACTCACCCTCCACAGGAATAAGATAAATAAGAAATTATTTTAGCTTATTTCACTAAAGGTAAAAATCCTCTGACTGGAAAAACTGAAGTATTCCATTTTCTCAAACTCCCTTTCTGACAGGTGACTTATTAGACATGTTTCTGCCAGTTTCCCACTTGTAAGTCATCAGTGCTTTTTTTCCTCCCTCAAGGAAGGACAAATATAACTTTGAGGAACATGTCTGTAAATAGGTTTTGGAAGGGGGTGAACAGGAATCATAGGGACTAGGATGAAGCAGAGTTGTTCTTACCCTTGCCAAAAATAGAGGCCGCAGAGATTTGATTTCTGTGTGTACACACAGACAGAGGTCAAGGAAATGAGAGCCAAACACTCACCCTCTTTTACCTCAAATCTCCAAACGCAACGGCCTTCTCAGCCTGGAGTAGCAGGGCTGGCGGGACCAGCAGCGTCAAGCCACTCCTCAGATCGTCAGCACAAAACTAAGCACTCATCTAGTCTGTATCTTACTACATCAAGAGCATTGATTTCCTCTGGTACTGAGTTTACATTAAAAAAAAAAAACAAAGAAACAAAACGCTATTAGCAAGTATGTAAATACTTAGGCGGACACAAATTAATACTGCATTTAGTCCCATGGGAAAGTTACTACCACTTCTTTAAAAACCTAATTTAATCTTGGAGATATCTGCTCTGGGGACAGCTGAGAATATTTTTTTCATCAGTAAATTGTCCAAAACTATGAAGGGTCTGAGCTTTTACATGATTTGCAAGCTAACAGGTTAGTCAGTTACGTGGATGTTGGCAGAAGGCACAGACCTCCCAGACCAGAAACAAAGGACAGGTTATTATCCACGGCGATGGCCGTAAGTAGAGGGTCAGCACTTGTGTCAGCTCTCTGAGCACCAATTCCCACAGAGGGACAAGCAGAGGGCCAGATGACACCTGCACATGCACTGGGTTGCATTACAAGAGAGGAACCCCGAGCTTAGGTAACTGAGTCTTTTATTAATATCGTGATCGGTACACCTGACTGACCTTTGCCCCAGGGGGAACATTATCTTTATTATATTGGACAATGAACCAACCTACACTTTGCTCCAGAGAGAGACCCTATCTCTATCTTGCAAGGCTGTTTGCCACCAGAAACCCTTCATGATATTCCAAAACAAAGGCAGCCATTGCCTCTCCTTGCAGGACGTACGGAAATGTGAGGCACTCAGGGAGAATTATCTTGCAACAATAAAAAATGTCTCAAGACTGAGACTATACAGACAGCCGCCAGCTCTGCCCTGTAGCCCACTTTCCAGTCTCCTCAAAATCGGAACCTGTCTTGACAGTGCGATGGGCAGATGTTAATAAAAAGGGGTTTGGGAGGCATGTTTACATCCTCTGGGGATTGTAACTTTACTAGCAGGAAAGCGGCAAGTCACAAACCCTGCAGGGCAGTTACCCCAAGGCCAGCTTGCTGCTTGGCAACTCCACACCTGTCTCCCGTCCTCCCCCCCAAAAGAACATCTTACTTTCATTTCACTTTAATGCACAGCTGGTAATTCCACTAAATGGATATTCATTGCAGTTTTTGAAACATGAATATCTCTTGGAGCACTAAAGGTCTCTCAGGCATTCACACACATTAAATTTGTGTAAGACACGTTCCCTTTAACAGCTAGCTGAGATTGGCGGCCCTGAAGGAACAGCAATTTTAACCGGCAGGGGCTACAAGTGTGACTGACGCACAGAGCACTTTTAGGATATAGCAGGCCAGACAGATACGTAACATCTCAGGACAATGAAAACAACACGAAGTCACTGCGTCCATAGGTGCCAGGGAAGACGGGCACAATTAGATAGGAAAAGATGTGAGAGAAAGAGTAGGTAGATGCCAAAAAAGTGTTTTTGCCCGTTTTGGCAATGTGTCCAAAGCAGCTCTTTATTCCTTAAATATTTATCGGGTATCACCTGTTATAACTGCTACTATTACTAGTTACCATTTATTGAACACTTGCTATGTTTCCAATTTTATGATCACACTCGTGTGACAAGGTCAGATGAGACATTGTCCCTGCCCCAGTAGAGCTTACAGTCTAGTGGGAAAGACAGACAAGTGAGTCAAGAGTTCTATAATTTAGTAAATACTATTATAGAGTACTGGTGGCATGAATGGACCTGGAGGGTATTTTGCTGAGTGGAATGTCAGATTAAGAAAGACAGATGCAGTGTGATTTCCCTTATGTGTGGAATCTAAAGAACAAACAAACAAAACAGAATCAAACTCATAGATACAAAGAACATTTTGATGGTTGCCAGATGGGGAAGGGGGTTGGTAAAAAACGAGACTGGATTAAGAAGTACAAACTGGTAGTTACACAATAGGCAGGGGGATGTAAAGCACAGGGAATATAGTCAATAACATGGTAATAACTATGTATAGTGCCAGGAGGGTACTAGACTAGTCGGGGGATCACTTCTTAAGTTATATAAATGTCTAACCATCATGCTGTACACCTGAAATTAATATAAAATAACATTGAATGTCAACTGTAATTGAAAAATGAAAAAGGGGGGGAAGGTGAAAGGGAATAAGAGGTCCACATTTCCAGGTATAAAATAAATGTACTATACAGTATAGGGAAGATAGTCAATAATATTGTGATATCGTGATGTGGTATCAGAGATTTGCTGGACTTATCATGGTGATCACTTCTTTGGGTATACAAATGTTGAATAACTATAGTGTACCCCAGAAACTAATATAATATTGTATGTTGCTATATTTTTAATAAAAATCTTTTAAAATTTAAAAATAAATAAAAACCTGCATGTGGACGTTTATAAAACCATTTTCCTAATTGGATAAATACAGAAACTGTGGTACATCCAGGCAAGGAAATATTATTTAGCACTAAAAAGAAATGAGCTATCAAGCCATGAAAGGACATGGAAGAAAATTAAATGCATATTATGAAGTGAAAAAAGCCAATATGAAAAGGCTATGTACTGTATGATTCCAACTATATGACATTCTGGAAAATGCAAAAACTATAGAGATGATTTAAAAAAAAATGAGTGTTTGTGAGGGGTTGGGGGAAGGTTCTTCCAGACAGCCCTGGAGAGAAAGGGGCAGGGGGAGGTCTTCCACAGCATGTGAAACAGATTTTAAAGAAGGTATGGAATTTTCTTAAGAGACATAAGAAGAAATTTGAGACCACCTTCTGCTACCAGGTTAAAAAACAGTCACTTTTATTTTATTTGGACTTACCATGAAAGTTATGCTTCACTTATGCCTCAAGGGCCACCTCTACTTGAAAATAAGCTGCTTCAACAGCTGGATTTTCTGAAGACTGAATAATAATTTTTTTGTTCCCCAAAGGAGTAATGGATTTTGAATGTTGGACAAACACTTATTTCATGAGTACACAAATGCAGGGATAGACCCTCTCCTACAAAAGAAGACAACAAGAAGGCCAAAGCTGGCTTGTGGCAGGATGGCCATGTTTCCTCTCTCTCCTTAATTTCCTTTTCGAT
Organism: Rhinolophus ferrumequinum; assembly: GCF_004115265.2. Taxonomy (NCBI): domain Eukaryota; kingdom Metazoa; phylum Chordata; class Mammalia; order Chiroptera; family Rhinolophidae; genus Rhinolophus; species Rhinolophus ferrumequinum. The sequence goes on along the minus strand of NC_046301.1, from coordinate 4,785,502 downwards.
TTCCCCTCTAGGTTTTCAGCAGTCCCAGAGACACACTTCTTAAGAATAAAAGTCAGCAGACCGTGGGTGGAACAATTCTCTAGGCTCAGGACTCGGTGTGCATTAGGTGCTGAATTGTGCCCCCTCCCCAAATTCACATGTTGAAGTCCTAACCTTGGAACCTCAGAATGTGACTGTACTTGGAGATGGGAGCCTTCAAAGAGGTAATTCAGTTAAAAATGAGGTCATTAGGGTGGGCTCTGATCCTGTAAGACTGGTGTCCTTATAAGAGGAGGAGATTAGGATATAGATACAAGGGAAGACCACAAGAGGATACAGGGAGAAGACGGCCTTCTACAAGTCAAGGAGAGAGGCCTCAGAAGAAACCAACCCTACTGACATCTTGATCTCCGACTTCTAGCCTCCAGAATTGTCAGAAAATAAATGTCTGTCATTCAAGCCACCCAGTTTGCGATAGTTTGTTATGGCAACCCTAGCAGACTAATATAATATGTAAGAGTAAACCCCGTTACTCCAGCTTTCCTGCTGTGCTTTTACCCAAAACCTCGTAAGACTGGCGTATGAACTTGTTAACATAATTATAAAGAAACTCCAGACTTCCGGAATTCGTTTGATAACATGTATTGAGCTTGTCCTGCACATCAGGTATTGAGCTAAAAAGACAAAAGACAAAAAGATGAGCCTCCAAGTTGCTCAAAGTAAATAAGATCCTAAACCATCCTCAGGGAATTCACAGTCTGAAGAGGAGACAGACATAAAGAGTTAATTTCCATCCAGTGTGACTTGTGGTAAGATTGTGGCAAGCACAGAGTGCCATGAGGAAGAACCAGGGACTGTGGGAGCTTCAGTGGGGTGTCACATAAGAGATATGTTGAGCCTAGGTCTTTAGGGAAAAGGAGAAGTGTTCCAGGTGGACAAAGGAGACAGTTCAGTGACCGGAATGCCACAGACAAAGTCAGGGAAATTGGGGTGTCCAGAACGTCAGGCGAGGAGTAAGAAGTTCAGGGTGACTGGAGGAGGATGAAAGGAGAGCCGGAAGAATGAGGTTAGACCATGGAGGGCTGGGCGTGCCAGAATTGGATTTTAACCCGAAAGCCGTGGGAAGCCACCAGAGATTTTGACAGAGGAAAGTCACGCTCAGACCTGCTGGACCATGTTCTCTGTAGCAGCATGAAGAATGAAACAGCATGGGGAGAGGAGGGTTGCAGGGAGGCCAACGGCAACCTGAACTGAGCCAGTGGTATTGGGGTGGAATATCCCAGAGGTGGGATATTCCAGAGATGGGATTGAAGGGGGCCACAGACTCATAGGGTGAGGCTCCTCAGTTTACTTCTGTCTGTGCCGGTATGGGAAAGGAGCTTCTGGCTGGAAAGTACTAAACAATATTGACTTGTTTTCTGCATCAGGTGCATAAATAAACAGCATTGCTTCCTTAAATATACAGACTTTTTATCATCTTACTAAAACACACAGTATTTTATTTACCTTCTAAGAATTAAATTCCAAAGAACATACACTCCCTTACTTGTGTTTTGTTTAAATTTGGGGATAATTGCTCCTCAAAGACATACAGTAAAATTGGATACAGTTAAAAATGTGTATCTTATTTTATCATCATAGCCTGGTATTTTCCACCAGGTTGGACTTGCTGAAAAGCTGCCTCTTTGAGGCAATAGAAAGCCTTGGAAAATACACTCACCTAGGTCTAATCTGAGTCTTCTCACTAGCTACCTACCTTAAATTGTTTACTCAATCTCTCTAGGCCTCAGTTTTATTTCTAAAACGTGGGATAAATTCCTTGATTCCTAAGGCTCTTTCTGACCAAAATTCCATTGTCTTTTCTCCCAGAAGAAATACTGTTGTTGAATTTTAAAATGCATTTTTTTTTTTTAGTTTTAAAAAGGAGAGCTTAAATTTTGCTGGAAAAATATTTCTTGGGAAGTATATAAATCCTGTTAGATGTTTTTGAGATTTATTATTTTAAAAAAACCTGAAACATCGTGCACGTTTAAAATATTACCATTCTCGGGGTACAAAAGCACTCAGGGAAATGTACTTAAACCTCTGTAGGTTCAGCTAAGTCCTACTTAGAGTGAGGAACAACGAAAAGTGATGCTTTCGAGTTGAATGGGGTAACTACGAATGCAGGAAAATGAACAAGCCAGCCGATTCTCTTTTCCCTCCTTAGGAAACTTGTGTCTCTACATGGAAACGGGCTGTGGAGCCTCTGGAAGAGAGATGGCACGATGGGAAGGGAAGTCTCTCTGACCCCCTACCTGCCGGTCTGTCCGATTCCTCCCCCACTCACAGAGTGAGAAAGATCTCACCCCTCCGGCCCTCCCCCGTCCCTCCTCCCTCCCGCTCCTTCACCCGGAGTAACGCAACTGTCCTCCCAAGTGATGCTGTCGGAGCAGGCGCCGGGCTCGGAGGCGGCAGCGCGGCCGCGGCGGGGCGGGAGCGCCTTTCGCAGTCCCCGCGCCCCGCTCCGCCCCGGGCTGCCTCCTCGCGACCACAGCCGCCGCCGCGGCTCCCACGGTTTGATGGTGGGCGGCGGCGGCGCTGCGGCCTCGGTTCCAGCCTCCAACTGCCGGGTCTCGGGCCGCGCCGCTCTCTCCTCCTGCCTTCCCGCCCCTGGCTGCGCCTGGCTGCCGGGGCCGCGGGAGGCGGAGAAGGGGCGCCGCGGGGAGACGGCGCGGCGCAGGCGGAGGCCGGCGCGATGTCCACCAAGGTCAGGAAGTGCAAAGAGCAAGCCAGGGTGACCTTCCCCGCGCCCGAGGCGGAGGAGGAGGGCGAGGACGTGGGCGCAGAGCCGCAGCGCCGCCCGCGGGGCTGGAGGGGCGTCAACGGGGGGCTAGAGCCGCGCTCCGCGCCTTCGCCGCGGGAACCGCACCGCTACAGCCCGCCGCCCTTCTCGCCGGGGCCCGACATGTGAGTACTGGCCGCGGCGGCCCGGGGGGAAGGCGCCCCGGCCGCCCCGCGACGTGCCCTGGACCCCAGACCCCATCCGGCACGTCCGGCCGTCCGATTCGGGAAGACTTCGGGCCCGACCTTGGCCGGGGTCCTTCCCTGGGTCCTGCTTTCTAGAGGGACTTGGGGGGCGCGGACTGCGTGGCGGGGGCCGTGTCGTGGCTGAAGCGCGCGGAACTGCCTCGCAAACGGACGCCGGGCGCGCTTTCCAGCCAACGGACACTTCCTATCCTACGGTCGGGGATGCGCGTGCGACTACCCCGTGGGCTGGGAACCCCTCGGAGATTAGACCCGGGGTTCCCACGTTCACCCGGGGATGCCAAGGAAGGGGAAGGGGCGCATAGACCCAGGCGCGCGCGCACCCCGACTCGTCCCCGCGTCGAGCCACCCGGGGAACGTGGGTCCCCTCGGACGCTCCGGGCCGTCGGGGGCAAAGGGAAGGGACTGTGTGCTATACGGAGTATGGGTGGAAGATGCACCCGGTCGTTTGGTTTCACAGTTGCGGGAAACCTGGAGCCGAAGCCCCAACAGGTCCCCCGGGAGAGAGCGGCGCGGGAACCGCTCTGGTGACTTGGGCTGTAGTCCCCTGGCGGCTCGGGGTCAGCAGCTCTTTCCTTTTTTAAAGGAAGGTAGAGGTCGGCGCTCTAATGTGTGAGAAAGAGCAACTTTGCTTCATTGCCAGATCTGCCAGACGCAGAGAGGATGAAAAAGAGGGTGATTCGCTTTATAGGGCGCAGGCTCTCTATTTCTCTCGTCACGTACCTTGGGCGTGTCGCGGGTTTACTGTCTTTTTTAGGAAGAACGCTGGGATCTAGGTAGAGAAGCTGGGGTCAGACGAGGCGGGCGGCGCTACCCGCCTGCGCCCCGGAGCTGGTTCTGCAGCGCCCCCTGCTGCCGCGAGCTGCCCGCAGCTCCAGCCGAGGTCGCTGGGGCGACCCCGACCCCACCAACTTGCCTGTAGAAAACAAATAGGGCTGCAAGTAGATCGCCTAGGAAAGGGTTCTGATTTAAAGGAGCGACGCATCCGGGTGTGGTTCAGTTATTGCTGAAGATGAGCCTGGAGTGGAAATGCCCCAGGAAATGGAGGGAAGTAATGAAATCCTTAGGGATTAAAGCACCACCAGCTCGCTTCCCCGCCTCACTGAGGTTTTAAGCATGGTCCATTTTCCCTTTTGCCCGTTTGGCTTTTAGAACCCTGCTCAATTTCTTGATTCTTTAATTTTTTTCTTTTACTTAAATCTACATTAAATTGGACACTAGAGCACTCTTATCTGAGAAAGTGGGGCGCAGCAGACATTACTCTCTGCCTTTCGAAGTTTGAGGTCAATTGCACAAAGCTGTCAGGGCACATTCTATTGTGGACTTGCAGTGTAACTGTTAATGGAACATCTTCCTATCTATGTTCTGCGCTTACATAATTCTACAAGTAAATGTGTACTTGGTTCGTAAAGCCGTTGAGAAGACCCAGTCATTTTAAGCAGATAGACAATAATTAACATGTCTTCTGGAGGTCGGGCAGCAGTAGCAGCCAGCTCTGCGTGTTTATTTGAGGCCTGTCGCGTGGTAACGTCAGAGACTAGTTTGATTATCTGTAGCAGAGATTCGCTCTTCATTCCTTGAGTAGAATGTAGCCACAGTTTAATAGCTCAGGTGAACAAACAGCCCTAGTGGGAATTGAAGAAGGATGACCCCAGAGCTGTCTGTCAGTAGGCAGAGCAGAAGGGATGCTGAGAGTAGAACCCACTTCTTCCAAGAATATTCCTCAGGGTCATCCTGTTGTTCATTTCACTGCTCCATGCTCCAGTATTCCATTTGGGAGTTTTAAACAAACTGATTTAGGAAGAAGGATGCCATCTGTTAAATCGCTAACAAGACTTTTGTAAAAACTCCTTTGATAGAACTCTCAATTCAACCAGTGATTCAAGCCAAGACTTCCTCTACCCCAATTATTTGCAAACCTAGGACCAAGTATTAATAGTAAGTCACTGGTGAGGTTAACTCATTCTCGAAGTCTTTTACTTGTTAAATGTATCTGATGAACTCCAAAAAGGCATTTGAAGGCATTCTCCTGAATTTCAATTCAAAGACATTTCTTAAACATTGACATATGCAAAGTGCAGGCTAGGTACAACAAGCCACAAAGATGGTTATGACAACTTGTCTGCACTCAAGGAATTAAAATCTCATGAGAGAGAGGTAGAAATAAAACTGGGCTTGAACAATTATGCTATAAGTTAGAGGAAAATAAGCACCATAAAAAACACATACACAAGGATAGAGCTATGAAACGTCAAGTGCAAAGGAGAGCGAGACAACATAAGGTTGTGGAGAAATCGAGGAAACATTTGTGGGCCTTAAAACATAGGTAGGCTAGGAGGCAGACACAGAGTGGGTAATGAATTCAAGTCCTTCCCCCCACCCCCAAAATGCCAGGCACATCTAGGGGACTTTGGTTGGAACACAGAGTGTGTAGGACAGCAATGAGATGTAGCTGGATGTGTTGGCCTGGGGCATTCATGTGAAGGATCTTGTATGCTCAGAGGAGGCAGGAGGGAGACATTGATTGTTTCAGAGCAGCAGCAATTGGATCAAAGCCTCTCTGAGAGCAGGATGGATTGCCGTGGCAATTGGCAGAATGTAAATTAATAAATTAGGGAGCTACTGTAACTATCCAGGCTGAGCTTAGGATCTGTAATAGTGTAGCACTGGTGGGATAGAAAGAAGAGAAATTAGAAGAGAGAATACACAGAATCTTTGGGAATTTGCAACTACCTGGCCATGAGGGATTTAAAGAGGGATTTAAACGTAGATAACTGTGATCATTAATGTATTGTAGAAAAGAAAAGAAAAAGGAGGATCTGGTTTTTCAAATAATTCAGGAAGAGGTGTCAAACAGAAAGATGGAATTGCAAGTTTAAAGCTTGGCGATATTCAGTCTACTATCTGATGGGAACTGTTACGGGGCTGTTTGAGTACATGATATTACCCCAAGGAGCATGAGAGAAAAACAAAGGAAGTCTAGGTTCCCTTTTCAGGGGGAAAACATTTTGTTAGAGGAGGGAGGGAGGGGGAGAGAGAGACAGAGAGAGAGAGAGAGACAGACAGACTAGCGATGCAGAGAGAGAGACTAGCGAGGAAAAGAGAAAATGTTGAAGGCGCAGGTGGTACTAAGGCCAGGCTACATAGAGAAAAGAGTTTCAAGAAAAGTGAAGAATTGACCCACGGTTGTCAAATACTCAATAAATCAAGAGAGAAACTTAGGAGTCTGCTTTTAGTAAGAATCAATCCTTGTTGTATTAGCATACGTGCACAAGACCATTAAATTTCTCAGCAGTGTTATCTTTAACAGAGAAAGCCTTCTAGAAAAGAGGATTGTTCTTCTAGTTTTTCTTCAGAGAGGGTGCTGTAATTTGTGTTTACATAATATTTCTTGCTGTCGTTTATACTAATTAACTTGAATCACACCTCTTTGAAGTAGATTTTATCGTCATCTTTTACAAATGAGGGCATTGGTACACAGAGAAGTACAGTCATTTTCTGAAGGTTACTTGGCAAATCAATAACAGAGTTTCTGTATTCACTGTAGTAGTATTAACTATAGTCGTAATGCTGTACACTAGAGCTCTGGATTTATTCATCATTTATTTATTCATAACTGCAACTGTGTCCCCTTTGACCAACATCCCCCCAATCTCCTCCCCTAGCCCGTGGTAACCACCCTTCTGTTCTCTGATTCCATGTACTTGATGTTTTTAGATCCCACACATAAGAGAGATCATGCAGTATTTTCCTTTCTATGTCTAGTTTATTTCACTTGGCATAATGTCCTCCAGGCTCATCCATGTCGTCACAGATGGCAAGGTTTCATTCTTTTTAATGGCTGAGTAATATTCCATTAAATATGTAGTCATCGTTCAGGGAAACCCAAGTTGCCTTCATATCTTGGCCATTGTAAACAATGCTGCAATGAACATATAGATGAACACATCCCCTCAAAGTAGCATTTTGGGTTTCTTCAGATAAATACCCAGAAGTAGGATTACTGGATCCTTCTTTGTCTCTTGTTATAGCCTTTGTTTTAAAGTCTATTTTGTCTCATATAAGTATTGCTACCCCAGCTTTTTTGTTTGTTTGTTTCCATTTTTTTATGAAATAACTATTTCCATCCCTTTACTTTCAGACTGTGTGTGTGTGTCTTTTGATCTGAAGTGGGTCTCTTGTAGACAGCATATGTAAGGGTCTTGTTTTCTTATCCATTCAGTCACCCTGTGTCTTTGCTTGGAACATTTAATCCCTTTATATTGAAAGTAATTGTTTATTGATATGTAGTTATTGCTATTTTATTATTGATAGTTTTTATTTTTATATTTATTTTGTCTTAAAGAAGTCCCTCTAAGATTCATTGTAATACAGGTTTGGTGGTGATCGACTCTTTTAGCTTTTCCTTGTCTGGGAAGCTCTTTATCTGTCCTTCAATTCTAAATGATACCTTTGCTGTGTAGAGTAATCTTGGCTGTAGCTCCTGTTTTTCATCACCTTTAGTATTTTCTGCCAATCCCTTCTGGCCTGCAAAGTTTCTGTTGAGAAATCAGCTGACAGTCATGTGGAAGCTCCGTTGTAGGTAACGAACTGTTTTTTCTCTTGCTGCTTCTAAGATTCTCTTTGCCTTTAAACGTTGGCATTTTCATTATGATGTGGGTTGGTGTGGGCCTGTTTGGGTTCCTCTTGTTTGGGACTCTGTGCTTCCTGGTCTTGAATATCCATTTCCTTTGCCAGGTTTGGAAAGTTTTCCAATAGGTTTTCAATTCCTTGCTCTCTCTTTTCTCCTACTTGTATCCCTATGATGTGAATGTTGATATGCTTGATGTTATCCCAGAGGCCCCTTAAACTGTACTCATTTTGGGGGGATGGGGGGCTCTATTTTCTTTTTACTGTTCTGACTGTTTTCTGCTACCTTCTAAATCACTGATTTGATCCTCTGCTTCATCTAATCTGTTGATTCCCTGTAATATATTCTTAATTTCAGTTATTGTATTCTTCGTTTCTGACTGGTTGTTTTTCATGTTTTCTATCTCCATTTTTATGTTTCCTATTTCTTTGCTGAGTGAACTTCTCCCTGAGATCAATAAGCATCCTTACAACCAGTGTTTTGAATTCTGCGTCTGGTAGAATTCTTGCTTGTCTCCATTTTATTTAGTTCTTTTTCTGGAACTTTGTTCTGTTCTTTTCTTTGGGACATGTTTCTTTGTCTCCCCATTTTGGCTGCCTCCCTGTGTTTGTTTCTCTGTATTAGGTAGGGCTGCAATGTCTTCCGGTCTTAGTAGAGTGGTCTTAGGTAGTAGGTGTCCTGTGAGGCCCAGTAATGCAGTCTCCCTGGTCACCTGAGCCAGGTGCTCCAGGTGTGTCCCTTGAGTGGGTTGTGTGTGTCCTCCTATTATAGTTGAGCCTTGGTTGCTCTTTGCATATCAGTGGGAGGAAGGATTGACCCTCGGACTCACTGGTTGTGAGGACTGGCCATGACAGTGGAAGAGCTGTGGTGCAGAGGCTGACCCTGTGGAGCAGGATTTGCTTTAGCATAGGCTGTCATGCCTGTCCTTTCTTGGAGGCGACTTGAGTCACCTGCTGGCCCACTGGGTGTGCCGGACCCAGGGGCACCTGGGACGGGACCCATAGCAGGCTAAGTTGAGCCACAGCCTGTGTACTGCCCCGGGCCACCTGGAATGAGCCACAGAGCAATCCACAGATAGCTGCTGCCTGTGCTTTTTCTTGGAGGTGCCTAGAGAGGCCAGTGTGGGAACCAAGGCCGGCTGTCACTGGTACCAGGTTTGGGGCTGCTCAGCCAGAGGTACGGGACATGCTGAAGCCAGATGCTGCTTGTTTAGGTTTTGTGAACCTTTGAGAGAATTTAGGAAAGTCTGCAACATAAGCCAAGGCAGGCAGTTTGTATGAAAAAGCCCCTGGAAGTGACTTGGGTATGCCTGAAAGTTGGGCTGAGCAGGGTCTCAGAATCAACAGGATGAGTGAACGTCATTAGCCAGGTTGATGGAGACTCAGATATGTCAGTCGCCTGCATCTGCATACTGGAAAGAGGGAGCACTCCACAAAGGAACAATGGTTTCTACCAGCTCCTCCATCTGGGAGAAAGCTGCCCCTGCAGCTCTCACCCTGCAGCTAGACAACTCAGTTCCTCCCCATGTGTCCCTGGTGCTTTTTGAACTGCTGCCCCAGCACTGGAGCTCAGAGTGAGGGAGTCCGTCATCAGGTAAGTCCATGCGGGGGCCATTTAGGAGGAGCATCTGGGAGTGCAGCTGCCCTCTGTTTCACTCAGCCACAAACACTGCTGGTTTTCACAGCCATAAGTTATGGGGTCCTCTCTCCCTGGCACTGGAACCTGGGCTGGAGAGGGACTGGGACGCTTCACTCCTCCGGGGGGGCCTCTGCTGTTGAGATATCCCTCCCAATTTGTATTGGTCACATGTGGGTATGGGACCAACCCGTTCTGCATCTCTGCCCCTTTAACCCTTCTTGAGGTGGCTTCTTCTGTGTGTCCGTAGTTATAGGGCTTCGGTCCAGCGAGACTTCGGGCGATTCTCAGTGATGGTTGTTTTGTAGTTTAGTTGTAATTTATGTGGTCGTGAGAGAAGGTAAGCACAGCATTTACCTTCTCCACCATCTTGACTGGAAATTCCAGGAGTTTGGACTTTGAGGACTAAAGTCAAGACTAGTGTTATTAAGGAAGAGGCAGGTTTCTCCACAGTTATGGTTTAATTTTCAATAGTAGTGCAGCATGGCATTAGACTTGAGACCTTTAATAATCTAAAACTTTTCATTATAATTTTAGTTTATCCGCAAGTAAGTCCCTAGCGGTTCCTTGGTTCCCTTCGTCTTTCTTCCTGCCCACTCCCTTTACTTCACTTTCGACTCCTTCTTCAACCACTGCTATCTTAGTCATATATTTTAGCTGGTCTCAGTAGGCCCAGGTGGGAGTTTACACTCACTCGTCCCTTTTATTCTCCACCACATGATTTATCATGTTTCTGGTTAACATCGTAAAGTCTTCTTTATTATGACTGTGTAACTACTGTGCATTGCTGAGTCAAGTAGTATAATATGATTTACACTGCTTTTATAATTATTTGTTTTTCTTGGAGTAAAGATTTGTCTCATCTGTTCTTATTTCTTTATCTAAATCTTTTGCACACTCTGTGTGTTCTCCTAAAGACATTCCTTTGAAATCCTCTGACTTCCTTTGTATGTGGTTTTCAATTTTTTTTTTCCCCTCAGAAGTTTTAGGGGGAAAAAAAGAATCGTCTCTTCCTTAGTGCTGTTCTGAAATGTCAAGATGATATGCTGTGGTATGGGTCTTTTTTTCATTACATGAGCTGGACACTCGGTGACCCCTTTCAATATCTGGAGATTATGCCCTATGGTTCTCTCAGAAGTTTTCGTGTATTATTTTTTTTATTATTTCCTAACCCACTACTTTCATTCTTCTCTTTCTCGAACGCCTGCTATTTGGATGTTAGACTTCTCGACTGATCTCCTAGTTTTTGTATCTCTTCTTTCCTATTTTCCAGTGCTTGTCTTTTCTGTTCTTCCTTCTGAGATATTTCTTTGAATTTATCTCCCAGTACTTTTACTGATTTTATTTTCCATTTTAGCTATTATGTTTTTAATCTCTAAGAGCTCTTTCTTGTCTTATGAGTATTCCTTGTTACAGCATTCTTTCTTATTTCAGTGATGCAGTGGTTTTTTGTTTTTTGTTTTTTCGTTTTTTAATATTTCTCAGGGAGGAGAGATTTGGGAGATAATGAACCTGGCTGCTGTATTCTGTAACTGAGTAGGGATCCCTCTGTTCTTGGTCCCTGCCATCCTCTGGGCTGGTAACCCCACATCTAGAGCATCTTTGTTCCTATTTCTCCAAATGTTTTATATCCTACCTTCTTTACAGGGGTGAGGTTTGTCACTGGATCATACCAGTTAGGGGTTAGAGATCTGGCGGAAAAATGTCTACCTCCTCCTTATACATATTTTCAGCCAATTCCCCCATTTTTGGCTCCTGCTTCACCTCTACTTTCTGGGATTTCTTTTGCCTTCAATTTCTGGGCCCTTTCTGGTATTGAACAAGGCGGATTATCTTGTTGTGTTACAGGCACTCTGGTTAGACCTTTCTTCTCTCCACTAAATTATTCACCATTCTTCCTCATCTCTTTTCCATCTTCATGTATTGTGGAGGGGGTCTCAAATGTCTTCTGGTTTCACAGAAGATGAAATTTATGCTGTTCTTTGTTCTCCTTGTTTAGGGAGACATTTGGAGAGGAGATGGGGTAAGAAAGGCTTTTATTCCATCATCTTGAAACCAAACATCCTTGTGATTATATTTTAGGTGTTCATTTAAGCCCTACTGAAGACAGGATTATGAACGGAACCGAAATTGCAGAAGGGAGAATATTCTTAAAATGACTGATTTTATTAGGCAAATGGAGTAGATGGTAACCTATACAGTGTGATGTAAGGGTCATCTGAAGTCTCCCACCTCCATTCATGTATGTGCCACACTAACATAATCACCCCCTTCAGGAGCAGGCTCAAGTCACCGGGATTGGCCTCTCAGCAGTCTCCTGAGGGGGAGTCTTCCTTCTGAGCATGACACAGTGTCAGTCCAGCAGGGAAGACAGATTAGTGGCCTGGGTAGCGTGGACTCATAGGAGTCTGGCCCCAGGTAGAGGGTCTGGAGTTGGGAACTGTGGGGTGGCCAACCTCACACTTGTGCATAAGGGGCTCAGCAGTGACTTTATGACAACACATAGGATTTCATAGCATTTTCTCTTTAATTTAGCTTCTAGGTCAGGGATATTTGTCTACAATTATCTAGTCAAGAAAAACTCCTCTATTAAAAAAAAAAACCAACTTCTTTCTTTGCACTATTCAAATAATAGGTGACGATACGGATTTGGTCCTAGACTTTTTTAAACAATGAGATTTAGAAGTCCACACGTGTGTGACTTGTTAAAGAAAGAGCATGACAGTCATAATATTCCACACCACTTTTGCATTTCTAAATATATTTTGTGAAATAGGACTGACGCGTATAGATTCTCTGTTGAAAAGTAGGTCGCAGCGTGATGAGATGAGGGCCAGCATCTTCAAACCTCAGACTTTTGACCTCAGATATGGAAGATAATGATAGAAAACCAGATCCCTTTGCTTCTAATAACATTAGAGGTTAATAGATATATAATTGATAATGATTAATACATTTAAATTGCCAAATACGAACTTCTTTGTGGTCAGAAGAAGTTTTTGATTTTATTACTGAGTTCATTTTGTTCCAATTCTTACTCGATTATAAACAGATTTTATATTTGACTTCTAATTTCATTGTCACTCATCTTTCTGAAATAACAAAAATTAGTTTTAGAAAGTATTATGAAAATGAGTTTATTTTTTAAAATAAGCCTAATTATTATTAGATCTTATTAATTCTAAGATTTATCCTCTGTTTGCCCCCAGATTATTCTGATGAAACATACCTTTATGTAAGATCGAAATCAAGAGCTATAGAATCCATCAGTTAACTTTTTGTGATATAACTAAGAATTGAATGTGATCAAGCAGAAATCTGCTTTGGAAAAAGAATGATTATTTATATTACTTTAATTTCTCATTACTCATTTACATGAAGGTACTCAACAGCATCTTTTTGTGTGGAAAAGTTACTCCAATTCCTCTCCCCCACTACTCCCACACATCACACGTGATCATGGGTATTCTTTAATCTGGAAGGAGAACTGTCTGTTCCGTTGGTCTTTAGTCTTACAAATTAAGCACACGTGCATCTGTGAATCCATGTTTCCAGCACGTAGACTTTCATTGGCCATGTACTAAAAGCCAGATGCACAGAGATCAAGAGAGGCAGTCTGCTCTTAAGGGTATTATAGTATCATTGAGGAGAGAGGCATGAAACCACACGATGACGAAGCATCCGACAGTCGGCTGGATGGATTTACACACAAAATGCCATTCCTGGAAGCAGGAACACCTAAGTTCCAGAAGGCACTTGCTAGACTGCTTTTTGGGCTCATGTGTAAGAAGTATAACCAAGAAGTCATGCCAGCAGTGGTTGGGGGTCCTCACCTCTGCTCCTGATGGCCTTTCAGAGGGATCAACACATGTTAAATGGCTTTTTTGCTTTTGTGGTTTTAGCTGTTGAGGGGCCTGATAGGGAAGGGAACGAGGACAGGAGTCCAGAGCCTCCCTCAAATATATATAGTGTCTTGTCTCTGACTTAGTCATTAGGGCTGATGCCCAAATTAGCGTATGTATAATGGGTTTATTTAAATGATGCGTGGAGAATTCTGAATATAACAGAGGCCAACAGAAACTCTCGGGGAATTGACTGTGCAGGCCCAACTCTCTCTCTAGACCTGTAAATACTGGAATCTCCACTTTCATTATTTTGTGGTATGTGAATCTTTAGAAATGAAAGCTGTGCTTTCCTGTTTCTTAACTGGGGCGCCTTAGCTTGCTGGTTTCGTTGCTCCCATAACAGTGTGTTCTTTGGCTGCTCGTGGCGCCGTGGTGCAGGCTCAGTGATCGCTGCTTCGGGCCGTGGTGCTGACGTAGCCCTGTGCCCTGTCCACTGGACAGTTGAACTGGTGGGGCGCCCTCCTCCAGCCTTGCACACCGGTGCACTTAGGGGCTCCTGAGGTCCGGCGGCTCTCCCCCTCCACTTCTCCCCCTCCACAAACACATATATCAAGAGATGTTCAAAACTTGTGTTTTTGATGACATTGTCGAAGCCATTTATCAGGTGCTCTTCTCTCCTTCCAAGCGCACTCACGTGTACGGCATACCGCTTAGAAGGCAGGTGTCTCCAGAGGCAGCCACACTGACTGACAGGTGCCTGTTTGCCAGGGGGACTGTGAGGCTTGTCTGTGTTTTGACTTTTCAGCTCTGACTTTCTTGTCCTTGGTTAGTGCCCGCTGCTTCCCGCCTTCGTTACCACTTGCAATTATCACCACCCCAGTCATGTAACTAGCATGGCGCTTGCTCCCTAATCCCTAACACTTCTCCCCGCCACTGTGCTTTTCTCACTACCTGTCTTCTCTGGCTCCTCCTGCTTTCCTTGCCCTTCACAGAATGACAGACCGATCCTTTCCCGTTGGCCCATCCACTTTCTTCAGTGCGGTGAGCTGATTAGTCAAGACAACTTGGGTGTGATGCTCGCTGCTTTGGCTCACATCGGTGGTGTTATTACTTGGCAGGCTTGCTTGCTAGGTGCATGGAGTAGTGGAAAATTCTTCACCTCGTTTCAACAAAGGATTTGAGGTGACTTCTTTAATAATCTTCATTTGTTGCTGAGTGCTAAAGAGCTTGTAATTCAATCCAGAGAGCCATTTTAAAAGCTGTTCTTTATAGAACCAAAATGTTCCAACACATAAGCTAAGCATGTATTAATAATGTTATTTTGGTTTTCAAACTGTTGTTCATTTTTCTCATTTCCTAGAAACATTACAGGGAAGTAGAGAGAGCCTGGCAGAGGACCTCTGAGCTCTCATCGCCTAATTCTCTACCTTTCAGTGACCTTAAGTAAATTACTTAACCATTCTAACTGAGTCTCTTCATCTGTAGAGTTACTATCAAGTAACAAGTATTTTCGAACTTCTGCTGCACTGTATTATGTACCATCGAGGTGACATAAAAAGTATGAAACATAAAAAAGGAAGCACAAAGCATTTTTCCTCAGTTGAACTTAGGGGACATGAGTATCACAGGAGATAATAATCAAAATTAAATTAAATGTACAGAATTACTGGCAGACCAGCAATAGTACAAAGCTCAGGCTGAAACGATCAGAAAGGGTTTCAGCAAGGAACTCAGCGTTTCAGAATGAACAGAGTTGTGCAGGTCTGCTAGTGATTACCTGCGAAACCGTACCTTCTGTGTACAGAGGTGTAAGGCAGGCTGGACCGTGGAAGATCCGGAAGGGTTTGAACCAGCGAAGGGCAGAAATGAGAGTATGTCCCTGGCTGGAAACAAAGGGAGCATCCAGAGGCAAGTGGAGCCGGTGAGGGGACCAGAAAACTTGCGTGAGCAGCAACATGGCGCTCCTGTGATCCACCTGAAACAGGTCGTTCCCCTGACCCTCCTGCCTGCTGACTGGGAGAGAAGCAAATGAAGTAAATGTCCAATCCGCGGTCTAAGTTAGATTTTAAAATGTTGTTTTGTGTTTTGCTTGCTCAACAGACACTTATTGTCATTCAACAAGTGAACTAAGCAATCAATAAATTGAGCAGTTAGATTAAGGAAGCAATTTAGCAGGAATGTGAGTGAATCAGGAGGGAAAGTAGTCCAGAGGGACTTGATCAACTAGTATCTCCTGTGCCTTGAACCTGTGTCTAAGGGACCTTTGCTTGTTGATTCCCAACTCCCCCCAACCCCGGCCCCCTCCACCCCACAAGTCTTCACAAGGGTTTGGAGTCTCTTTGTGGTCCAAGCGTCCACCCCTAGTTCAGGACACTCCAGAGAGATGCTATGAGGCCAATTTCACTGATCTTAGTTTGATACAATAAAGTGCATTTCCTTTTTAAAGAATACTCTCTCACTTGGATAAAATTGCTCAGGCACTCAGAAAGCTGCCCCACCCTTTGCTTTTCTCTGTAGCATCTGGGCACTGGGGGAGGGGAGAATGTGTGTCCCTGGAGGGGGAAAGGGCCGGGGTCCTCTTACTCTTCTGGTCTCCGGGCGATATTCATTGTCTGTCAGCGGAAGTGACAGCTGACCTTGGCTGACTTGCCTTTGTGAGGAGCCAGCTGTGCTCCCTGCGTAAGTGGTTTCAGCTCCTCTCCCACGGGCTGCAGAGCTGGGCGCCTGCAGCATACATCCTGGGTCCAGCTCACAGCCCCCGTGGTCGTTCCTAGTCTCAGTGCAGGTTCCCTGCCTCTCAGCACAGGGTCCACACCACGTGGGAGCTGAGAGTGGCTTGAGAAAGCCCTCACCATTCTGCTGCTTCATCAGACTGGGCTGTCTCAGATCTCCAAATAAACACACCGGGCAAGAATCTCCCGCCCTCGGTGGTTCCTTCCCCTGCTGGAGCCTCATCTTGACTTTTACTTCCCTTCTGCTATGCCTTTCTTCTCCCAGGACAGTAAGCCTGTAGCTGTGCGGCCAAAGTGGGAGACCTAGCTTGTCTGCATGCTGAGAGCACTCTGTGATCAAGTTTCTTCAAAATTAATGAGAGAAAAAAAGGAATTGAGCAAATCCTTCCTCAAGACGATTTCCCTTGTCCCAAATTCTGCTTGCAAAATCCCATTTGTCTTGCAGAAAGCTGAAAATTGCCTTGATCTTTCTCTTTGCACTTCTCTTCTAAAATTTGTCTTCTCCAATTCCCCCTAAACACACCGACCCAACTCTATACTGCACCACTCACCGTCCAGGCAGATGTCCTGAGTCAACCAGGGCAAAGATCTTGTATTTGGAAAGGCACAAGAGAAAAGCACTTTACTAATTTTTCAAAAAAAATACCCTTGCTAGTATATGCATACCCTTGGTAGTACAGAACTAAGCAGAATAATATGTTTATAGGACAGTGAAGAATGAATCTGGGCAGGGAGGAAAGAAGGTTGGTTAGGCAGGGGGGCGGGCTGTCAGTGTCCCTGAAAGTAAGCCAG
This sequence comes from Rhinolophus ferrumequinum, assembly GCF_004115265.2. Classification (NCBI taxonomy): domain Eukaryota; kingdom Metazoa; phylum Chordata; class Mammalia; order Chiroptera; family Rhinolophidae; genus Rhinolophus; species Rhinolophus ferrumequinum. Next base: position 4,768,862 of record NC_046301.1, on the reverse strand, counting down.
GGCATTCTAGTTTTTTGTTATCTTGCTTTTAAGAGACGTGTGACAGTAAAAGCAGAGTTGAAAATGAGTAAGATGCTGGGGATGGCTGTGGGGCGCAAAGAGGAAAATCAGGAGCAGCTGGGAGCCTAGAGTCAGACCGCAGGCGCAATCCCAGTTCCGCATTTTACTGAATGGTACCGTGGACAATTTCTTTTGAGCTCAGTTTTCTTACTTATGAAACAGAGAACACGATACCTGCTTCATAGCATTGTTAGGAGAATTAAATATGATGGTGTGAATGAAGAGCATACACATATGCCAGGCACTCGGTAAAGTGTAGTTGCCCTCCCTCTCGCCATGTCTGCCGGAAAGCTGGTGCAATGATCCAGCTGTGATCTGTTAAAGGTCTGGAAGATGATGCTGGCAGTGAGAACTGGAAGGAAGGGTCCAGTACAAGAAACATTCCCAAGGAGAAGCTTCAGAACGTAGTGACTGACAGGCTCAAAACAGTGAGTCACAGATGACCTTGAAAGTGCTAAGCATGAATAATCAGCCTGAGATGCACGATAGGAGGAGATGCTGGTTTAAGGGAGAAGGGCATTTTAGAGTGACCAGGGGACAGAGTTATATCTGGGACCTGAGGTCAAGTAAAAGGACAGGGCCCGGGAGGAGATTTGGGAACTCAACTGAACCGATATTACTGAGTATCTGGTCCCTGTGGGACACTGAGTGAGGATACATTATAAAACATGACCTTACCTTACCATCCAGGACTGTGTGCAGTGCTGGCGTGTAAGGGGGTATTTATTAATACTCTATGATTTTAAAAAGAATTTAGATAACCATAAACTAGGTTTAAAACACAGAGAATATAGGATAATTGACTTAAAATCTACATGAGAAACCTTTTAGGAGGAGGGGAAAGACTGTGCCAGAGACCTGAGATGCAGTAGTGATGGTTATTGAGCATTTTTAGATCTCACCTGTTCTGAATACACTGGGCTTTACAAAATGGCCAGAGTTATATAGTTCACATTAGTAGATTCAAGGAAGCAGACTCATCTAGAGAGGCTTCTTGCTACACAATTCTAGGAAGACTTAGCACTTGAATCTTCATAAAATATACAGTGGCAGGCAACCTCTTTGACCCTTTAAATGCAGTTTCGAAGAAGACATGGTGACCTTTTAAAATGATCAATCCTTGATAAAAGCAAGGGCATGGCACTAACTGGTTACTGATGAGGGCATTTCTGCGGGCTTCTTTCTGACTGTGACTCAGGTAAGTAGCTTCCTGGCGATCAAATTCTAGATGGTAATAAAGCATAGAGAACTGAAATGAACATAAGACTGATGTCCCCTAGCCTGAATGCTCACCATGTTATTTCAACTTTTCTTCTGCGCCAGTGTGACAAGTGTTTACAGGCCTCATTGCCTGGGCTCTTTGATCCAGCATAGCTCCTTGTTGTTATTCTGGAGGTTCCCAATCTCTAGTGTGCACAGGAATTGCCAAGGAAGCTCATTTAAAATACAGATTCCAGGGCCCCACCGCTGAGGGATTCTGCTTTAGTTCATGTAGAATGGGGCCCGGAGATCTGCATTTTAACAGACAGTCCAAGCGATCTTGAGACAGGTGGTCCTCAGGTCACACGGAAAGGCTGATCAAGGTCAGACAAGTTGAGGGCAAATTTATAAAAACTGAGGAGTGTTACTTGTATTTTTGCCTCTGAATAGAATGGAGCAAAGGGTTGCCTTTGGGTTCACCAAAATATTTCTTAGGAAAAATTTTTTATCTGCTTTCGTGTTTAGACAAGTACGAAGAACCCAAAGTTTATTTCCTAAAGCATGAAAAAACTGTGTTTTTGCCTTCGGATGTGTAGTCAGTGTCTTACTCAGCTTGGGCTGTCATAACAAAGTACCATAAATTGGGTGGGTTAAACACCAGAAATGTGTTTTCTCACAGTTCTAGAGCCTGGAAATATGAGACCATGGTGCCAGTATGGGGAGGTTCTAGTGCGAGCTCTCTTCCTGGCTTGCAGGTGGTTGCCTTCCGGCTTTGTCCTCACGTGGTGGAAAGAGCGAGAGCATGAGCACAGGAGCAGGCTCTCTGGTGTCTCCCCTTACAAGGGCGCTGATCTCATCACGCGGGCCCCACCCTCAGTCCCTCATCCAACCCCAGTTCCCTCCTGAAGGCCTCATCTCCAAATACCATCATATTAGGGTTAGGCTTCAACACGTGGATCTGTGGGGGACCCAGTTCAGCCCATAGCAGTCAGATATTCCCAGCCATCCATGTGAACCATGACGGAGCTTGCACGTGGCGCTCGGAGAGTGTCTGATTTAGGTCAGTGGTCCTCTGGTGCTTTACCAGAAAGCCGGCCCTTGCAGTGCTGCACAAGTCAGCCCATTGGATGGGGATCCAAAGGTCAGAAATGTCTGGAAAAATGACTTCAGTATTAGCATTACTAAGGTGAAACATCCTCCCGTTCACCCTCACGCCTTCCTTATTTTCATGCTACAGGACATGCATCGCCAAGACCCGCTGAGACCAGGGCCATGTTTATGCTTTGTAGGGAATTGAATGTGACTCATGCTATTCTGTCCGTCCAGATTAGTGAAGCTTATCTTAACACTGTAAGGAAAGTTCAAAACAAAACAAAACAAAAAAAACTTCCTATGTGGATTTGCCATGAAGATAAGTACCATTAAGTCAGCTCTTTTAATTTGAAATTGCAGTAGAATTTGTTCTAATTGAGAACTCTGACTTCACACTTAACTCAGTGTTAGAGTCTTTTAAAGACAAAACCAAAATGACTCATGTAACTTGTGTGGTATAGTACTAAAATCCCACGTTTCAGCTCAAATACAATATGGAGGTGTAAGTTCCAAAAAAGAAGAAATGCTAGAATAAAACTTAAAAATACTAAAGTGCAAAGAAAAAAATTCATGAAAGAATCATTTTCTAGTATTTTTAAGTCATTCTCTTTGGGGAAAAAAGATGGGGTTTTTTATAAGTGATTTTCTTTGTAGGTAGCAGTCAGTAGATAAAAGTCCTTTCCATTAAGACGTGACACTAATAAATAATGACTTTATTTCCCCAAAGATAACCCATCTAAGATTGGAATTCTTCAGACATATATACTCTGTATATATTCTGTAGTCTTAGATAATGTCAACATATTATCAATAGAAGCACAAAATTCATCTTTTATGTGATATGAAAATTCTAGCCATTTGAAGAGTACCAGTTTGTAGCTTAATAGTAAAGATATTAACCAATAAAAGCTAATACTATTAATATTAATAAGAGATACTTATTAAAATGACAATATTTACAAGATTTGTTTAAAACCCTTGTCATAGAGTTTGGTCTCGAAACAAAGTTCTCTTCTGTGCAGTTCAGTGAAGACTATTTTCAGTTCTTGTCGGCTAAAAACCATCATACCAACACACAGACACACACACAACACACCCCCCCCCACTTACCCTTGCACCTCCCTGTCTCCCACATACCACACACTCCACATTCCCCACTCCACACACTACCCGACACACCACTTATCCATACCCTACTAATAATAGTCAAGTGTGGGCAGTTATTTAGCTTTAGAAAGATGGTACAGGAACGGTTGCCAACAAGTACTTGCATTTTTTAGATTTTGTCGACTAAGGAATTAAACAAAAATTTTAAACATGAATTTTATTTTTTAATGAAAATATTCAGACTATGGTTAAAACTATTCAAAATGTGCAGAGAAGGATGTAAGTGAAAAGGAAAACTCTCCTTCCCTGTGGATCCTAATTTCTACTCCCCAGAGTCCAGGTGTGAAAAGCTGCTGTGTTGCTTTGTAGCAATTGCTACAAATAGGTGTATGTGTGTGTATGTAAATGTGTTATATAAATACTATGTTTATGTAGTTTTTAAAGTTGATCACCCAACACTAGTTGAGCAGGGAGAATGGGGTGCCAGTCGCAGTGCTCTCTGACCTGGACAACAAGCATCTCTGGGGACCTCTGTCCAGCCAGGTTTGCCTGGCCACGTGTCCTCGTCCTCTATCTGGGAAACCCCTGCCAGTGCCTTTGTGCTCTTCTCTGGGTTTGAGGCCCACAGAGCTGAGAACTGAGTGGGGGCTGGTCACCACCTCTGTTCTTCTGGAGATCTCCCTAATGCTCACCTAAATGTTCACCTCCAGACCCCCAGAGAGGCCAGTGTCCTCTGGTTTTCAGCCCCTGATTCTATGAATACTGTTTTGTCAATGGTAGAAGGTATTTCTGGAAGACGTATTATGGAAGGAAAGTGTTTTTTCCTAGACATTCGCTTTTAACTTGTTGCTCTTATTTGCTTCAAAAGTCAGTCATGTGAAAAGAGCTTTACTGGTACCTTTGCTGGTACAACTCATACAAAAAACAAAAATCACAGATTTCTTTAAAGAAAGTTGTATTAAGCATTTCAATCAGCAAGAATGTTAGAACTGGGTAAAGGTAAAGTTGCAGGCTTGTACTTATAATAATAGTCATTGAAATGTTAAAAATAATCAATGTTAATTATATTGTTTATTTAACATTGTTTTTCAGAGACTCAGAACTTCTAAAAAGCTTTTTATTCATGAGCTCACTGGAAAATCTGGAGTACTTTATAAATTTCCCTTTTAGACCTGGGATAAGGAAGCCCAGGAAAATGAAATTATTTATCCAGCATCACAGAAACTGAAATGTGAGCTCATCAGTTAATGACATGATTTTATAATGCAGCCAAATCTCAACGACTGTGGCTGGTGTTAGGATTTTGGTATATATTTGTCCTGGATTTGCAATTTGTGCCACTTGCTTTATTCACAAAGTGATACTAGTGATTTTTAAACCATAAATCACACCATATCCTTTTAGTTCAAAGAGGCAACTATATAATACTGGTAATTAAACAATTCTTATTACAAAGGCACAGTTATTTTCAATAAAATATATCTAGATTGATGCTCTAATTTTATAATTGTTAAATCTTGTGTGTCATTGGAAAAAATCTTATTTATTCTTTTTTTTGGGAGGGTAGGTACCCTTAAGAAATAAAAGTAAACCTAAGATCCAAAAAGATAATACTTGGCCTAAATACTGGGCTTTTTTCTGGTCAATATTTTAGTTAAAAATGTGCGATGACTTGTGAGGATTGTTCTGGCCAAATTCTTTTAAAAATGTACTTTCTTTAGCCTTCAAGCCTAGTGATTTGTTGCCCATTACCTGCTAGCCTCTATTGTCAAGACTTTTTAAGAGCAGTAGTACGGTTATTTCCACAAAATACGAGACATTCCATCTTTACCGGGGTCACAGGGAGATGCAGGTGTCTGGAAATTGTTACGGTTTCTTCTGAAAGCCATTTTCCATGGAGCGGGAGCCCTCGTGCTGAGGGCCAGCGGCCGCTCCCGGGTTCAGGCAGTTCAGGTCTGACAGGTGTGCATCTCAGGGGTGCTGCTAGCGACTGACCCACTGCCCGCGGGGTCTGCGCCGAGCGCTGTGGACTCCGGGAGGGCCGATGTGTGGGAGGAAGCACCTTGCCCTAATAGTCTAGCTGTTTTTTCGTTGCTGCTGGTTAGATCCATGGAGGGAAGCCCATCCCTGAGGCGCAAGACGGTGATGCGGGAGAAGGGCCGGCGCCAGGCCGTCCGGGGCCCGGCCTTCATGTTCAACGACCGCGGCACCAGCCTCACGGCGGAGGAGGAGCGCTTCCTGGACGCCGCCGAGTACGGCAACATCCCCGTGGTGCGCAAGATGCTGGACGAGTCCAAGACGCTCAACGTCAACTGCGTGGACTACATGGGCCAGAACGCGCTGCAGCTGGCCGTGGGCAACGAGCACCTGGAGGTGACGGAGCTGCTGCTCAAGAAGGAGAACCTGGCGCGCATCGGCGACGCGCTGCTGCTGGCCATCAGCAAGGGCTACGTGCGCATCGTGGAGGCCATCCTCAGCCACCCCGGCTTCGCGGCCAGCAAGCGCCTGACGCTGAGCCCCTCGGAGCAGGAGCTGCAGGACGACGACTTCTACGCCTACGACGAGGACGGCACGCGCTTCTCGCCCGACATCACCCCCATCATCCTGGCGGCGCACTGCCAGAAGTATGAGGTGGTACACATGCTGCTCATGAAGGGCGCCAGGATCGAGCGGCCGCACGACTACTTCTGCAAGTGCGGGGACTGCACCGAGAAGCAGAGGCACGACTCCTTCAGCCACTCGCGCTCCAGGATCAACGCCTACAAGGGGCTGGCCAGCCCGGCCTACCTGTCCCTGTCCAGCGAGGACCCGGTGCTCACCGCCCTGGAGCTCAGCAACGAGCTGGCCAAGTTGGCCAACATCGAGAAGGAGTTCAAGGTAAGCACCGCGCTCCACCCGGCCAGCCGGCCGCTGCCTGGCGCCTGCCCTTTGCTCCCGAATCAGTGTTACCCAGTGGATTTAAAATCACGAGAGGTTGGCAGCGACCTTCAGAAATATCTGATGATTTTCCTCTGTCAGCATGGTGCTGTGATAAATTCGCTTTGGGGATGAGGATATTTCTGGATCAAAGGGTCACAGTTATGGTGCTGCTCTGTGTTGTGGATCAGCTTTAGAACACAAGACTTCTCCCCTGTCGTCAAAAGACCGGATTTGCTGTGACCACCTCCCTTCCTAATTCTTCCTCCTCTTGTGTAGTTAGCTGTATCGTGTCACCCACCACAGAAGTAGCAGTAGTTCTGCATGCACTGTTTATTGGTCCAAACATTTGTGTATCCCTTTAGATCAAAAGTCAAAAGACTAATATAAAATGCCAAGCTTTCATTAATATGACAAAAAATGCCTCTCCCTGAAATCTACAAATGTATATTCAAAGTGGTGAGTGTAGATATATAGACATCAGGTCAACCCAGAAATACAAGGACAGCAGAGTGTTTTGCTTTAATGGATTTTTTTTTAAGGAGTGAACTTTTTTCCTGGACAACATCTATCTCTAGTCAAGCAGTATTATTATTCAGTTTTATAAAAATTATACATTAATGTAGAGCATTTTATTTTTTATATAATTGTTACATCCTCCTATGCATTTTGGATGGTTCTACGTATTAAATCTGGGGCAAAAGGAAACCTGGTCCTTCTGGAGAAAGTCAGTCAGACTGTTTTCCAGCAGGTTCTTCTCTCCTGTTGTCCACCTGAGAAGATGATTGTAGATATAAATTCCTCAATTACCTCCTGGATGCTGAGTTCATCTTCTTTCTAGATCAGTGTTATCGTGTCAGATCCCAGAAAGAGTGATTATTCTGTCTTTCAGATCTTACTACAGTTTTTCATACTTGAGTGAGATTAACACAAACGCTACTAGCAATGTAATTCAGGCTAGAATTCTTGAAATATAATTCTTGCAAGAAGATGGTAGGAAAGTTTTGTGGGTTTTTTGGGGTTTTTTTCCCTTCTATACACACCAAGTTCCTAGATATTCATCAACCCTCATTTTGTCCTGCTGGAGTTCGCACCTTAGTATAATTTTATTTGTTCTTCCATTAAATTTTTTTCTGATACAAAAGCTACACATATTTATTATAAAATTTTGGAAAATGTGGGAAAATACAAACAATAAAATAGATGTTACCTGATATCTACTCCCTTTGAAGAGATTCATTATGTAGTATTTGAAAGACTCATTTCCTTGGGCCCAAAATGAATTTTTTTTTAGACTGAACTCAAAAATATTGAAAACCTCATTCTGTTTAGAGAGAATAGGAAAGCATTCAGGTGAACTAGTTCTAAATGTCACTTCTTTATTTTGACATAGTAATAAAAAATATAATTCTGAATTTGTCACTTTCAGATGTCACAAAAACCATTCTATGCATTTTGCTTGATATATATTGAAAGTCTATAAAAGAGATGCTACAAAAGGGAATATTTTGTAAGATTATGCTTTAATAACTTAGGAAAGATGGTGACGTTTGCAGTTCTGCCCAGAGAAGTCATCTCAGTAAAGTGATGGTTAAAAATTTGTCATTCATAGTTTTCCACTGAAGCCTGCTAAATCTATATTGGTAATACTTAGAAGCTCCTTTACCCTGACTTAGAATCACCGCTGATCTTTCAAAGGTGGGAAAATATTACAAGAGGATATATATATATATGTATATACACACACACACACACACACATATATATGTATATATATACATATATATGTATAAAACTGAGTTTAAGAGGGCATCCATAAAGCTGCCAAATATCCAAAGATATGTGAAAATCATCTAAATCTCACAGTTCCTTTATCTGAATTATATGGAAAGCGCTTGGGTAGCAACACCTTCCCTGAGCCGATACACAGACAGTTCTTCAGAAGGTATAGTCTCTAGGGGACTACAAGTCCCTCTCTAAAATGACTAAAAGTTCATTTTCTTTCCCATTTTTACCTATCCTTGTTACTCTCTTCTTATCTGCCTTCCCTTCACTTTTTTGCCCTCGTACCCCACACATGTCCATCTGTCCGGGCTTTATAAAGATAAAGAAAATAGTACTTTCCCAGCTCTGGCCCAGGGCTCTGAGCTCCAAAAGGGCTCTGGATGTGCAGCTCATTCTGGAAGCAAGCAGGTAACCTAATTTGCCCTGTTTCATGGTGTTCTCTGTATTTTTTCCACAGAGACATTGAGCCTTGAAATAAAAAAAATAGGTGATGTGTTCCCTAGTGGAAAAGAGGTGATTGTTTTCCCTTTTCAGACACCTATCCCTATTTTATCTTCTCCCTGGCCTGCAAGATCTAGCATTTCCCCCTCAAATTGGTATCACTCGGGTCTTTCAGAGAAAGTTCCCGGCTACCATGCAATTTTCAAAGTTTCTTGAAGAAATAGAGGCCTGGTGCTGAAAACATATGAATGTCATTACCCCAAGAGGTTGAGCATTCTAGGATCTAGATTTAGATAAATTAATGGATGACAGCATGATGACAGGTTATTAAAGAAATACTTTGGGTGTGCAAATGCTGTCTGTAGCTATTCTGAGAAACAGAATACTGGAAAGGATGGACTCTGGGTCTAATCCTTCAAATGTCAGAGGCAAGGAAGCCAGTCATTTATTAAGCTGTGAGAATGCAAAGTGAAATTTCCTAATTCTGAGTCAGCGATGTACTTTTCTGCAAAAAAAAAAAAAAAAAAAGAAGCCATTTGCCTTCCCTGTGTCTCAGTTTTCTTCTCTTTAAAGTAGAAAAGCAATTTCAACTTATATCACAGTCAGGTTGTAAGGAAGAGGGAAATTTAATATAATCCTAAAGCAAGATAGCGTTTTATAGCAGGAAAATACTCTGGGAATCATCTAGCTACACAGAACTCTCATTTTACAAATGAAAAACCAAAGGCTATAGCCAAGGTTCCCCCTGCTAAATAAGCCTAGATTTGGGTGTCTCGGGTCTCAGTCCTAAATATTCTAACATGCTGTACCTGGTAATATCAAACCACATTTATAGTACTAGATGTGTACTAAATAGGTTCTAAGCATTTAGTCCTCACAATAGTAATATTAGGTAGCTCATGCTCATCAGAAAGGCTGATTAACTTCCACAAGATCACACAGCTAGTAAGTGGTAGAAGCAGTGTTTGAACCCAGGAAGTCTGGCTTTAGAGTGATGTTTTAACCACACACTCTCTTTGTTTTTAGGGAAGGGATCTGACAGGACCAGGCCTGCTTAGAGTTGAATTTCACTTCCCTTTTAAGGATAAAAAGGGATTGCAGTTATGGTTAAATTAGTGTGCTGAAACATGTAGGCAGGGTGTGATGAGGACGAAGTTTCCTTGTTCCTCCCCTGGCTCGAGCACGTCCTCAGGATTTTGAGTAGCTGCTCTGTGAAGTGGGCAGCAGGTCCACCTGGTAACTGTGTGGAGGGCCCTGGTGATGGATGAGTGGCCCAACGAAGATGATTAAGCCACACAAAATCAAGAGAAAATTATTCGCAAATGCTGCAGACCACACAGATGGTCTGAGTTGTGAAGTAACATGCGGGAGGACCTCATGGTAGAACTAACAGTCACTTTATGGTCAGTGCAGATTTTAGGTAGTTCCTTTTGTACCTCAGGAGAGGCCGTGGAAAGCTCTCCATTTTCCCTGGGAGCTCTGCATCTATTGACAAAACGGTATCCCATGACCACAGTTAACGGAGACCCCCGTCACCTCCAGCTCTGATTGCTTTCTGCACTGGAGTAACAGACTTCTTCCAGTGGGAAATGTTTAAATTGTTATGAAAACAAAGTGTTTTCCTTGCAACTCGATGGCTGGATTTTTGTTTCTTGACCGATCTTTCAGGGTATGTGAAAAAAACCACACAGCTTTCTTTACGACGGGACAATGTACAGATTATAATGTTTAAAGATAATGAGTCATTATTTAGGTATTATTACTGCAGAAGTCATTACTAAGTTTTCTCCAGGCACAGAAAATAGTCTGTTTTATTTCTCTTTAATGGAGAAATGGCCATCCTGTGTTGTACCAAATCTTACAGAACAGTTTGAACTGAAGAGTAACGTGAGGAAATTTCATCTAAAAAAAACTGTATTAAAAGGGGAGCTTTATATGGAAACAGACATAGATTTAATACTTCTTCTGGATGCTGTAATAAAATATTTCATTAGTCTTTCAGGCATGGAAGGCAGATGGATATTTAACTGACATTCTGCATAGAAACCAGAGACTAAACATTTTATTAATTTTATCTGTTGCATTGTACCAACTTGAATGGAAACCCAAGGTTGGAGTTTTTATTCATTTTGTCTGTTCCCTTATGAGGGGAAAAGGATTAACTGTAACTGTTCTTTATCTGAATTTCTGAGATCTGAAATGGAAACTATTCTAGTCTGTGGAGGCTTTAGTCTCTGCTCTTCTTGTTTATTTTAGTTGGTGACGTGATTTTAGCCCATTGATTCTAATTAAGTAATTATTTAAGGGAACAAAATGGAAATTCTTCCGGTCTTTTTTTAAAGTATGATTTCTGGAAGCCCCACATTTGGAAATCCTGCTGTGTAAAGAATGATTTCGTTATTAGACGTACACAGTGTCTCAGGACATGTTGAAATGAGGAATTCTGTTTTCTTCAAGTGTCCCAGATTAGATTACCATCTGGCTAACTTTCTTAATGGGCTGAAATTTTAGTGAAAGCCGTAGAAGTAGAACTGGGGTTTCTGAAAAATAAGACACTTTCCCAAGAGGGTTGTTGGCACCCTGTCTGGAACCAGTGGGTGAGAAATAGAGGCCCTGTCAGAAGGTAACAGAAGGTAACGGGGAAGGCTGCCAGCTGACTTCCTTATGCCAGTCCGCCAGTCAGTAGCACAATGTAAATAGAGTCACAGGTTATTTTCAGCAAGGTGCTAGTTGCAGTGGTCTGGAATTTTTTCTCTCAGGTATTGATACTCTGCAACCTTTGAGAGTTCAATGACATTGAATTTCTCTCCTTCCAGTTCTGCAGCACATCACAATGTGCCCTGCGGACAAACAAGGAAAAACACCGGCTCTCTATGTTGGTACCTGTGCATCTCTTTGCATTCCCTGTGAACCAGTCATTCTCAAACATAAATGTGTGTCAGAAACACCTGGAGAGTATGTTAACAAAGGTGGCTGGGCCCCGTCCTCAGCCTCTATCTAAATCAGGACATCAGGGATGGGGTCTGAGAATGTACATTTCTAACCCACGGCCAGGCGCTGTGGAGGCTGCTGGTCTGGAAAGCGAAGTCTCCATCAAGGCAAAGAGATAGGAAACTGGACAAGTTATTTTCACATATAGTCAATCTTCTAGGTCAGATCGCCACTTTAGAAAAACCTCTGTTTAAAAAAAATTCATCATAGTAATGGTTTTGCTTTGGCTTTAAGAAAACAATTGTTTATCTGTACAAGAGAGATACGGCATGTTTGATCCTTTGGTCGTTCAGCATTAGCACTTAGCCAGCGACTTTTAATGCAAACCAGTGACTTAACGTGCATAGCATTTTCGAGCTGCCTCAGACGGTGGGCAGATTGCATAAGGTCCTGGCTAAGGGAGTAAGTGGGGACAAACCCAGCCTGTATCTAACTCAGCAAGCCTTGCATCCACGTAGGGGATGTTTTCTATCCAAGGAAGGGATGCCCTTTTTCTCAATGCACAAAAACCCTAAACACTCTCCATTGGAATTAAAGCGAATTCATTGTATTGAGTTCCAAACCTCTTGTTCGTAGAATGACTATCGGAAGCTCTCCATGCAGTGCAAAGACTTCGTCGTGGGCGTGCTGGATCTTTGCCGGGACTCAGAAGAGGTGGAAGCGATTCTGAATGGAGACCTGGAATCCACAGAGCCTGCAGAGGTACACAGGCATAAGGCTTCGTTGAGTCGCGTCAAACTTGCCATCAAGTATGAAGTCAAAAAGGTGAGTGACCCCGCCCACCCAGCACCCTATTGGAATAACGTGGAATATCACTGTGCGTTTTTCCAGGCCATTTTTTGAAATAATAAGAGTAGAGATTATTGATGAAAGATTTTGTTTTTCCCTTCATGAAAGAGATTAAGTGAAGTAGCAGGGTAAAGTAGTGAGTCAGATATCCAGCTTTGATCCTTTCCACTTTTCATTCATTGTGAGACCTTGGATAAGTCATTAAATTTCAGTTTCCTCTATAAAAAGATAATATTTGTTATCTATCGCAGGGTTTTAGTGGGATTTCAATGGATTAAGATGTGCAGAAGAACTTTGTAAACCGTTCGTTACAATGCAATTAATAATAATAAAACGTGTGACTTCGTACACTGTTGCATGCATTCTCACGTTTATCCTCATGGTAAGCCTATGTCATTATCCATTTCACCTATAAAATAGTAAGATTTTATAGGTGATGAGATTTCTGTTTTACAAGGAAACTGAGGTTCACCAAGCTTAAATGGTATGTGTAAGATCACACAGCTGCGGAGTTCGTCATACGGTTGCCAGAAATAAAAATTATGATTACGTCTTTATTCTGGTTACGGTAGGTAAACTGTTATCTATATCTATTTGCTACTTGTCCGAGGCTTTTAGATAACTCATGAAAATTGTAGTTACGATGTTTCACTACAATTTCAGGTATGCAGAATCTAACAGCTTATGAGCATGTATGTTAGGTAAATGAAATTCTGCTGTACTTTAAGAGAAACTGTTAAATAACACGGAAATAAATTATCATAAGGAATAGATCTGGTTTCTATATAGCTGAGTGTTGAACAAGTCAGTTTCTATATAGCTGAGTGTTCTCTCCTTGCCATGTGACGTGGTGCTTAAGAGGACAGACTCTAAGGGTTCAAGTCCCTATGTGACCACGGTCTACTCAATAGTCAGGTGGGGACTACAGTAGTCATGACTTTTTCAGTTGTTTTGAGGATTACATGAGCTAATTAATGCCTGTAAAGTAACTAACACGGGTACAGTACTTGGTGATTGTTCATAAGGATTAGCTAAGAACGTTTCTACATTATGACAACTTATTCTCAGAATGATGTCTCTTGAGCAAGTTCAGTGCTTAGTCATCAAACAGATTTCGTGTTCATTGTTATCGTTCCAGCCCTTAGCAGCAGACCATAGCCAATTTAAGGAGAAAGGAGTTTAGTGAGGGCTATTAGGAGGCTCAAGGATCATTAGAAGTGGAGGAACAAGCTTTTCTAAACTGTGTTTCCAGAAACCTTGCCCAGAACCAGGCCCAGAAGTGACCTGCCAAGGGTTTCTGTGGCCCAAACAGAAGAGCTGTGTCTGTGCTGCAGAACGGGCAGCTCCTGCACTGGCAGACAGGTACCCTGAGCCCTGCCTGGTAGATTGGCGCTTCCACATCAGAGGCCTGTGCAGATGCCTGTCACCAGTGGAACCTGGGCCAGTGTCGGCAAATAGTGAGGATGGGGTGACCTCTCTCCCTCTCTCCCTCTCTCCCTGTCTTCCTCTCTCCCTCTCTCCCTCTCTCCCCGCCCCGACACCCTTGCACACACACAATTCTACCACAATGGAGAGAACTTCCACGTGTGGTGTTCACAGGACTGTAGCAGCCATTAATGACAGATCTCCCCTCTACTTCATGAGACAGTGAAATGTGAGGATGCTCAGTAAATATGGAAGTAAGATAACTTCTCAAGGAATTCCTAGGTAAAAGATAATGAAGCTGGCTTGATTGCCCTCCTCTGAGAGCACATTTGCTAGTTGAAGTGTTGTCCCATTAGAGGGAAAGATCATTTTGAATAAGATTGATATTAAACCATTTTTAGAAAACTGTCTGGACATTTATTCGCAGGTCTTGCAATACGTATCTCTTCTCTTTAGTACCTGAGAGAATTGATTTCAGTGGTCACAGGTTCTTTATCATTGCTGTGAAAATGTCATATTAGCAGAGACAGCTCGTTTAGATGTGCTTCTGTTAGCAAAGCTGTCTTGCAGCGTGAAACTCTTCCTGCGTGTTCGTTTGAAATAAATTGATGTGTAGATTATAACATATGAGGTGTCATTAATAATAAATTCACCTTCAGTCAACTGCCAGGAAACAACAAAAAAATGTATTTGGAACTAAAAGGAGATTTAAGACTGCGGGTATTTCTGGTTTTGTGTGTTTTATGCTATAAAAGGAATATTAAAGTCTTTGATTTGGAATCTTCACTTGATAAATGTATACGAGTGTAAGAACGCTATTTTGGAATGCCCAAAAAAGGCCCAATTCCCCATTTTTCCCTCTTCTGTCAGAGGATTCCTTTATTCTTTACTCAACACACATATCTCCACTCCAGCAAAGGAAAAATACCCCACCCACTCCTGCCGCTTCCTTTTCCTACCCTCTTATTTCTAGCCTTGAAGAAAAATCACCTCATGGGTTATACGGATGTATGGAACCCCACCCACTGTAGCACTGAGGTCGTCTGTGACTATAGGAAAGGTGTTGGGATTTCAAAATAATTTTATATGTTACAGAATTTTTCCCGTGATAACATAATAAACTCATATTTAGTCAAATCAATCCATAATTCCACCAAGGAAACCAGTTTGCAGCAATGGTAAGCCGTGTAGGTCCCATAGAAGACTTAGGAAGTGTCTTCTGCCATCTGCCCAAACCTCCTCCCAGCTCTGCTTCTGAGTCTGCTGGCTTGTGTCTGGGCTCCGAGTTCCCAGAGCTCGGCTCTTCCCTGAGAATCACACCACGAGTTCAACCAGGCCCTGGAGACTCAATGGTAGTTAATCAAGAAAATGAAAGTATGAAAAACCTGCATAGGAACATTAATGATTATGTGGGAAAGAAATTTCCATTATAAAAGCAATTGAAGATATAACAAAGCAAAAATATAAATAATTTAACCGTGTACAACCTAAAACCTCTGTACAGCAGGAAGATCATAAACAAAAAAGCGAAGGACAAATTGGAGAAAATATTTTTCTCAATTATAACTTACAAAGGATTGCTGTTCTTAATACCAAAAGAGCTCAGTAAGGAGAATTTCCAGAGCCCTATAGGAAAATAAGCCAAAGACTTGAACAGGTAATTCACAGAAAATTGAAATGGCTAAGAAAAACATGTTTAAAATTTTCAAGTGTGCTAGTAATAAAAGAAATGCATACTAATATACAAATACCATTTCTCCTGTCTCAAATTATTAAAGAATAAAGAATTACAATTCTCAGTGATATTGGGTAAAATGGGCAATCAAAATGCTACCAGTGGGGAACAAACAACGTATTTCTATCAGGGATGTTGAAGATTATTCATCTTAGAATCATTTCTGAGGGGTCTCTAAAAGAAATAATACAACTGGAAAGATGGTAAATACTATTACCGTTTGTAGATTTACCTGCATTCTTCTATAAAAAGAAAATGGAAGATGAAATTTGATGTTTTAAAAAATGAGTACAAGAAAATTAACTTTTAGGCAAAAACACTAATTATTTTCCAATTAGAATACTGGACTATTTGCCTCCCAAAAAGTCCTGAGCTCGATTTCTGTCTGTCTCTCTATCTTCTGGTGACTTGAGGAGAAACACCAACCCCCTCCACCCATGGAAATACCAAGAGGTCTGTCTGCTCCTACTGCACTGCGTCTATTGTAAGAAAGCCCTTGGCAATGATAAAAGACACTAGATCTCAATAGACCATTGAACCTAGAAAACTGGGCTCTTGAGAAAAAGGAGAATATTCCCTGATTTTTTCCTCCTTGCTCTCTCTTTCCTCCATGGTGGGATTAGGTTTAACTGTAGCAAAATCGTCTAGAAAACAGACATGCAGCAGTATAAACAAAATGATCAGTGGTGTATGTAGAAATTGTTCAGAGAAAGCCCAGAAACTGAGCGATGCAGCGAGAGAGTAGTGAATGCACTGCAGACTTTGGGTGCCTGTGCTGGCTGGCGTGGTCCTGAGTCCTGCACTGGGTAGCCTCAAGGCGGGGTTTGTGGCCAGGCACCAAGAAGTCAGCATTTTACACTCTATTGGACTCAAAATCCAGAAATCTTGCACCATGTAAGTTTTCAGTTTATATGTCCCAATTCAAAGAACTTTAAAAAGAAATGGAATGACCTAGTTTTTATTCACAAGAATATTTTCTTTTAAATTGTATAAACTGTAACTCCAACAACGAAATTAAAAACAAAAACAGAGTGTCCCTACCATATTTGTGCACGACAGTATATCCACGAAGACAGTTCTTGTAAAGGCTGATTTGACGAAAAAACAGTGTAACATGATTTTTTTTTTTTTTAAGTTGAAAATTATCTGTTTTCCAGACCTGTCCTGATTGGTGGTTCAGTTTACAATCTGTTAGTCATTTGGCAAGGGGAAAAAACGTTTTTTTCTCAATGCTGTAGTAGTTTTGTTCCATGGAAAGACTGAGATTTTCTTCTATGTCAATCATTCTCCCTTTAAATCAGAAAACCTCAAAGAAGGGTATTATTTTTGTAATGATTTCAACTTACTGGTCCACTGAAGTTAGAAAACAGCATACACATTTGACCCAGCTGGCTAGGACTGGTGTGGCAGCATGAGGAGATTTTTTAGGAGGTAAAGCAGTCGTAAGAGATAAAGGTCACTGCCCCATTTTGAAGTCACTGAAAAGAGCAAAACTCATGTCCTAGGGGATTAGCTTTTTTACCCTCACTACTACTGTATTGGTTTTCTTTTCTTTTCTTAATGTTCCTGTGTACTCGTATGAGGATTTAAAATCAATGGAGGAAAATATCTATTTGTGTTTTCTTTCCATGGATTAAAAGTTCAACAGATGCCATACGGTGGTGTTTATTATCTCAGTTAACAAGAGGGCAGAATTAGTAGTATAGGAGATATATCTATTAAGCTGGGTAAAGTGTAACAAGTACAGTGAAAAACAACACGATTTGGGCTAGTTGCTAACGTATATTAAGTGTCTGCTCTGTATGTACAAGTCATAATGGGTCCAAGATTGACCATCACCTGGGTGCCGTGTGGAAAGGATCGATTGCCATCAAGTCTGTAAATGTGTAACCTTTGTACATTGTAATCAATGCTGTGAAGCACATCTTCCAATTTTAAGAGTAGCTCAAGGAGGAGGAGCGAGAAGAGGGAGCCATAGGACAACATGAGTATTTCTGTCCTTGAGAGTTTAAAACCTACGGAAGAAAGGCTGGACACTCGCAAAAGGGAAATTTGTCCACCAATTTCCTATGGATACATGCACCCATCTGTTACCTTCCTGAGCATTTCTGTCTTGCACAAACCCTCAGCCTATAAATAATGCACTGATTTGATGATATTGCAGAGTTCTACCTGTAGGTTTCCCAGGATGCACCACTCCCCATCCAAAGCCAAGCCTGGCTGCAGTCACAGCCTGCCTTTTATTTGCATCTACCCGACTTGCCACAAATGCAGATTTTTCAAACAACAAGACCAAATTAAGACTATTTTCAATACTGATTATTTATCTTGGCAGGTATGTGGAGCCCAGGTCTCCATTATCCTTGCTTTTTTCATATTCATTGATAGCTCACTGTGTGCCCTCAACCAAGGACCGCTCATCACTTAGGGCAACGCTGATGCCCCTGTTTTCATCTTTTTGTACCAAATGCCTAAACCAGATACCCAGTGCCTGGTTCATGGGACAGGCTTTTGACGTCCTGAAGAATGAGTGAGTGAATGAATGAATGAGACATTTAGGGTCTGTAGAGAGGAGGAGGCTTTTTCACACAGAAGGAGGGGTGAAGCAGGAAGGAAATGATCTACTAGATACAGGGACAGAAGGGGAAGTTTGGAGAAGTTCTCAACAAGAATCCTAGGAAACTGCCACATAGAGCCCAGGAAACCTTCAACCTTGATTATGTCCACACATTTTGTCATGAGTTCAAATAATAACTGCACTGACCTTGAAGCACTGTTTTCAAAAAATCAGAACTTTGGAAGAGTGACAAAATCTTGAATTTGGAAAGAAGATCTCATGTGTGCTTTGTAGCTGGCAATGAGCAGTGAGCCTCGGGACCTGGGGGTTTTTATAACTGAATTGAAAGGAACTTACAAGAAAAATACGCTTTTTCACAGTGAGCTCATCAAGCAAGAAAAGACAGCATCTTCTCTTTAGTATTTTAACTCTCCCAGCCCCTACCAGTTTGTATTATTGAAAAAAATTTAAGTATTTCAAATCTGATAGTTGTAGACCCACCCTCTACCACCTCTGTCAATGGGTCGTCGACTTCTCCAGCTCAGTGGCACGTAGCTGCCACCAGAGTGACTGTCATGGGCTCCCAGAGGGCGGGCACACTGGGGGCAAGAGTGGGCATCTGGGGGAATTTGTGCCTCCACTGCCAACTCCAGGGGATGAGATTTTATTTTTGGTTTGGGGTTGTTGTTGTTTTTTCCTTTTTTTAAATGAAAAGCACTCATGGACACTATACACCAGTAAGTGAAACCTTATTCATTGCCCTGTAGGTGTGTGCTCTTAATAAATAGCCAAATAACTTGCAGGATTGCCCAGAGTTACTAGGAATCCTTACGGTCGGTACCTCAGTTCAGGATGAGACCGCTGCCTGGTGTGAATTGTGGCTGTTCACGGCCTCTCAGAGTTCTCAAAAACATCTCACGGGCACTTCTAACAGGTTCACCATTATTGTTTGTGCTGTGTTCTAGAAGACAGCGATACCTTGACTCTTGTATCACTAAAAACTCTTTAAAAAAAAATATGTTGGCACTCATAGTTGATTTGGGAATGACCCTGAATAATTCTTGGGTTTGGGCAGAGTGCACCTGGCCATTCAAAGAAAGGCAGATCCAGCTGTAAATGGGAACCGTTGCACCTTCTGGTGTAGGGACCTTTCCATGGGCCTGATGACAAGGACATTCTGCTACCTGAATAAGGACAGGATCTTAAAGAAGTCCCAGTTATTCTAAGTAGATGCAGGCGGATGACTTAACAAAATCAGATGGCAAAATAAAATACAACGGCAAGGATGAAATAAGTATAATTTGCTCATTTTTCCTGATTAGAATTGTAGTTATAAAATTACCACTGGAAATAAATGTTTGTGGTTTTTTTGACCTGTGATAGAGGAAGCAATAAAAAGAGGACAGAGTACTGCAATAGGGAGGAAGTGACATTTGATGCCAGCTCCGAGAAGCAGTGCAGTGTGGACCGAGCATAACCTCTGCAGATTTGTTGACTTCTGGCAAATCTTTTGCAGAGTTGCCATGGTCGTGCATACATACACATAGGCCATATCATGTCTATGTTTTTCACACATGTAGCATTTTAGGAGTTGCTCGTGAAACGTGATGCGTTTCCCTTTTAGGTATAATCTACATTAAACCAAATAACTTCTTTCTTTTCCATTTGAACTAGATGACAAGTAAGCAGGCAGACAGCAAGATGGAACCACCTTTCCACAAAGGAAAGTGTATGACACCCAGATTCCAGAGCGGAGTCTGGATTATGGAGAGTTTCAAGCAGAAAGAATTGTAGGTCAGGTCAACATCAATTTTACCCTCTTTTTTCCCACTTTGGTTCTTCTGTTGATGCTGAAGCACTTTTGAAAAATGAAGGGAAGGTAAAAGAGAGTATTACCAGAACCTTCCGGCGCCTGTATTCTGGGGAAATGTGCATTAATATCTTTAGGAGGTACATGCATTCAGTAGTTGAACTGTGGACAGTGGCGTGGTGACCCACCTCCTCTCTCTCCCTCCCGACAGTTTGTGGCTCACCCCAACTGCCAGCAGCAACTCCTGACCATCTGGTACGAGAACCTGCCGGGCCTGCGGGAACAGACCATCGCCATCAAGTGTCTGGTTGTGCTGGTGGTAGCCTTGGGCCTTCCATTGCTCGCCATCGGCTACTGGATCGCACCTTGCAGCCGGGTACAGCTTTTTACACCCATTTGCTCTGTGGTGGGTGTGCCGTGTCCTTTTAGGGGGAAAAAAAGAAAAAGCTTCCTACTTAAAGCTCTTATCGGTTTTACCCTGAATGTTAATTGACTCAAGAACACGAATTCTGCTTTTTAATGACCGGATCAATTCAAATAAGGGATGAGAAGGGATTTGGTGCCTGCCAGTGGGATAGATCCCATTTGTAGGCATACAATACTCAGGCTTTTAAGATAGAATCCCCATGGCAGACGGGAGGGCGAGCTGCCGGAGTGGAGTAGCATGTGCGCTGATTGCACAGCTTAGCAAACAGAGGCAGCTGTGCTGGCCTAGGCGCGGGCAGGGCAGAGCCCTACTGCAGTGGTACCAAGAAACAGCCAGCCTGGGCACTGGAGGGCGCTCGTTCTAACTGCTCGATGCCATTCGATGCTGAGTGTTTTCAGCCCAGTTGTAAGCGTGGTCTTACCCAAAGTTCACAAAAGTGCATGTCAGCTTCCACGAATTCTTCACTCTTCAGAAGAAAAAATGTAGAATTTGGGTTTGGGGGCTTTGATTTTTTTAATGGCTTGTTTCTTTCATTTTGCCTGAATGGTTTTGTTCACGACCTCTCTCCCTCTCTCCACTTGCCAACATAGAGTCAAGTTGATTGTGCCTAAGAGATCCTGAAGGAGATGTGGGAAGGAATACTAGTCATGCTGACCGAATCTGCATTAGGTTAACAAAAGGCACGGCCAGGAGAAGACTAGATCCTTTCATCTGAGGTCCTTGAATCCTGTTGTTATATTCCCAGATCTGGTTTGGTTTAAATCAGAGCCAGTTTCAGGCAAAATGAGTCGAGGCCACTTACAAATGACCCTGGAAACCCGTCATCTCTCTGGCTCGCAGCCTCCCCGCAGAGTCCTCGTCTGCAGGCACCACATATGTGCACGAATGTTCATCTATCCCACTTTATGCCTGAGCTGCCTATGCGATTTCAGGCAGGAAGCTTGTCGTTTTGATCAGTTTTGATGAGTTGAGTTCCTTTGTTACAGATCATGGAAAAATACCTTAAGATGCCTCAAATACATAAACACTAAAGCCTAAAAAATATAAGTAATATGAGACAGCATGCATTAAAGCAGAAATCATTTCCCATTCTGGGGGAAAGGAATTGGAGAGTTCAGGTTTCTAAGTGTTTGTCTCTTGGGGGCAGCTTAATCAGTGAAAACATTCCATCAGATCTGGAGGAGCCGTCTTGAAGTCTGTGCACTCCCTTTTTCTCATCTCCTGTACAAATGCCGCTGATGATGTGGTGAACTCGCTAACCAGCAGAGAAGGGAAAGGAGCGAACGTTTGTACCCACGTTTATACCTAGCATATACCACCTGTCCGGTGGTGAAAGACACAGCAAGTTTCCTCCACTTGGAGCCTATCTTCATGATAGGCACACTGCTTTCTTTTCGTGTTATTTAAAGTTTCAAAAGACCACCTTTTGGAGACTTGGCAACTCCCAAGAAATCACTCAGTGTTATGAAGGAGCTACCCCAAATGTGCCCTCTGCAGCTGCCAGACAGCACAGTGATATGTAAATGTGTCATTTATTTTCCTGTATCTAATATGGAAAATGTGCATTCATCTGTGTGCATTCATGGTCAATGCCAGAAATGCTTGACATTCTTTGGTTGTTTGTTGACATCAAATTAAGGTTCTGGACATATGAAAACATTATTTTGATGTTGCAGTCTTTTAAATGTGAATCTTCGTGCTTTTTAAGGTCATGGACTAAGTTGAAAAGTAGGATCTGAGTGTGTAGAATGGAGAACATATTTGATAAATCTTCCAAATATACCTAATTCATGGACCGTGGAAGCCTTGGGGACAGGAGGAATTGTTTTTCATTTCTCCTAGAACATTGGGCTTTTAAGGACATCCTACCACATGGGATTTTAAAGGCGTTACCTTAAAATAATTATAAACTGAACTTTAGAAATGCTCTTGTACTATTTATATGATATTCCAAACTCAGGAATGATTTTCAATTTAGTTAACCTACTTAGAGGTTTTAATCATTGAGTACCTCCCTCTTCTAATTGGGATAGTAACAGATAAAATATTTATCCGAATTATAATATCTTCTGCCTTTTTTCTATCATACAAAGCACAACTTGATTTTGGAATATTTAGAAATGAGAACTAACATTTACTTCTGTAGTAGCAAGATTGCTTTTTTATTCTTCACAGGGATTAATGTGTACAAACACATCAACACATTTGAATTATAAATGAACAACTCTACAAATTTATCATAACATTTCAATTTTAAAACAATAAAGAATTATACGTTACAAATTTGGAGTTTCTTTTCCTGGACTCCAAAAACCTTGACATTGCTTGTCTTTTGTCTTTCAATGCAAAAATAAGAATAACCAGTACATGCCCTGTGATTTCCAGAAATGCATCTGTTAATGCAGTATATCCTAAGACAAATTGGATATTTGGAAACAGTGAGGTTTGAAGATGTCTTAAATTATGTTTGGAGGATGCATCCCCTAAATGAAGCAATTTTCACAATGGAGACCGCTTCAGAAACAGAAGCAAAGCTTTGAAAATGTTCTCATTTCATTGTTTTGTTTTTGTTTTTGTTTTTAATCCTGTTATAGTAATTTTCATAAGTGGAAGCCAGATTTTCAAAAGTAAAAGTTTCCTTTTTCTCTTTTTTTTTTTTTTTGTGTGTGTTGTTATAGCTGGGGAAAGTGCTGCGAAGCCCTTTTATGAAGTTTGTGGCTCACGCTGCTTCTTTCATCATCTTCCTGGGCCTGCTTGTGTTCAATGCTTCAGACAGATTCGAAGGCATCTCCACGCTGCCAAATATCACCGTCATCGACTACCCCAAACAGATCTTCAGGGTGAAAACCACCCAGTTCACGTGGACTGAGATGCTGATTATGGTCTGGGTTCTTGGTAAGCCTTTTATTTTCAAGTAATCTAATTTCTACCAAAAACGATATCTATTGAATGATTGGCGTTTTCTATTTAAAATGTTACTGTACATTATATGGTGACAACATCGCCATTGTTAGATGAGCAGAATAGCAAAATAATAGAATAATTTGGCAGCATAAC
Organism: Rhinolophus ferrumequinum; assembly: GCF_004115265.2. Taxonomy (NCBI): domain Eukaryota; kingdom Metazoa; phylum Chordata; class Mammalia; order Chiroptera; family Rhinolophidae; genus Rhinolophus; species Rhinolophus ferrumequinum. The sequence goes on along the minus strand of NC_046301.1, from coordinate 4,745,470 downwards.
GCGAAAAGGTACCCCTTAACACCAAATAAAAATTTTTAGGAGTAACATGAGCCTAATATTTATTGATATCTAATTCTAATTATTGAATAAAATGTAAGCTTTTTAATGTCACTCACTGTGATGATCAAATATTTAATTGGAATTCTTACGAAGTAATCCCAGAGGCTATTAGCTGACGACTAAAGAACATTTATATTGTTTTAGTTTCAGAGATTTTAGGAAAGTGTCCATTTTCAGAACATTTGTTACTTCCCCTCACAATAGCCTGTTTTGAGTAGCTACGCATATATTAAAGTAAAAATTGTAATACATCATCTACATATCACATTGTGTATTCACCGCCCAGAGTCAGTTCTCCTTCCATCACCATATATTTGATCCTGTTTACTCCCATCTACCACCCGCTTCTGCCCTTACCCTCAAGTTGTACACTTGAAACCTATGTGACTTTACTAATTGTCAACCCAATAAACTTTAATTGAAATAAATACACACACACACACACACACACACACACACACACACAAATTGTAAGCAATGTGAGGGGGGAAAAAGGAAATTGGAACCAGTTGATCTTTTGATCACTAATCCAAAGTCACCTTTGTATGTTCTTCCTGTTTCACCCAGTGTGTTTCTTGATGTCTTCTCAGTTCCCAATTTAATAGGTTGGTTCCTCCCTCTCATTCACTCCTATGGCCTCGATCTAGGTCAAGTAATTATAAATTTTATTCTGAGCCATTACATTTCTTTTCAAACTTCCACAATATTTTCTCCTTACACAGCCAAGACAAGGCGTATTTTGTCCTTTTCTCCCAAGATGACCTTTTCTACTTTCAGTTTCTTCCTCACGTCCTAGGGCCTCCCACGTAAGCTGCTGCTTTTTCCAGTGATATTCCTCACCTCCTCGGCATGAAGCTGGAATGAGAAGAGGGGGTAGGGCAACGGCGTACGTGTTCCTGGAAACTGTTCTTGTTAAATCTACCATAAGATGCTCATGTGGAGGCTATTTCTCCAGTAATCGCTATGGTTTGATAATTAACCAGTGTAATTTTATAAAGATGAATTTCTCCTGTCCCTCAAAAGTCTCATGGGGCAAAATTGTTCGACTTGTAGAGCCTCCCTGACTTAAGTCCTCCTCCTTCCTGCCCTCACCCCCTCAGTATGAGTGGCACCATTTCTGGTGGCACACGTACAAGTGTGTTTCTTCAAATTCTAACTTGGTGGAGTAAGTCATTCTCTGGGTGGAAGCCGCTTCTTCTATTTATTTCTGCCCATGGCCTCTGTGAGCTGGACAGCGGTTGCTTCACGTACGGGACATTTTATAGATGGGGACTGAAGGTAGATGAAATACGAGCTTCTCAGTCTAAGCTGTGAGGTCTAACGTGTACCCTACCCTCCGTGTGTGTTGGTACAGGAATGATGTGGTCTGAGTGTAAGGAGCTCTGGCTGGAAGGACCGAGGGAATACATTTTGCAGCTGTGGAATGTGCTGGACTTCGGGATGCTGTCCATCTTTATTGCTGCGTTCACAGCCAGATTCCTAGCTTTCCTTCAGGCAACGAAAGCACAACAGTATGTGGACAGTTACGTCCAAGAGAGCGACCTCAGTGAAGTTACTCTCCCACCAGAGATCCAATATTTCACGTACGGTAAGTCAGGAACTGCAGGGCCCTCTTATGTTTCGGGAGGGGCATGGGAACCATGTTTTGGAAGGAAATGGGAGTGAAGAGTGTGTTTAGTATGTGAGGAGTGCTGAATGTTTCTGGACAGTGGGGAGAGCATGAGCTTTAGAACTAGATTCGTATCCAGGCTGTGACTCTCCCTTGCGATGGGACTCTATTCAAGTTAATTTACTTCTCTGTGCCTCAGTTTTCACATCTATAAAAAGAAGGTGCTGCGAGGTGGGAGAAAATTACCTTTAAGCCTAACAATGTAATTATTATAATATACTTTCAGGCCATGAACCTGTCTTAATTGGGGGGAGGGAGAAATAGCTTGATAAATTGCTTGATGTGGAAGATGAGTCCCAGAGCATGGGTTCCAGGAGGTAAAATAGTAATCGGTGCCTATTTATTCATGTGTATTGAATGACTCATCTAGAGGGAAATTTGTGAATTCAGGCTGCACTACTTATTATGTGTGTGATTTTTATCAAGTTTTTAACCTAAGTCTTGGTTTCTACATGTCTAAAAAGAGGATAATGGTAACATCAAATCCATAGGGTCGTTGAAAGCAGTGTCCAGTACATATTAAACATTCTTCTGGGAGTGGCCGGGTTTGCACAAAATTAACCACATACTGTGTCATTGACCTTCCAGGGAAGTAGGTAGAGTCTGCTGTGAACTTGCTAAGTAACCTTGAAAGGGATGTTAGGGTCCTCATTTAGAATCGATATCCAAAATTTCTGCACCTCAATAGCAGTTCACATTTTCCAGGAATAAGTTATATCACACTCAGATGTCACGTTGACAGCACCGTTGTGATTCAGTGACGTTCTCACTGATAATATGACAATTTACTGCATAGACTGAGAGGAACTAATTTCCCCATCAAATATGGAAAAGAAGCTTGTGCCAACTGAGCCAATAGGGTGACAAATAGCTGGTCAATAAATCTAGTAACAGAGGGGCAAATCAGTCATCCTGACTGAGTCTGTGTCTGATGAAGTGTTTTAACCTCTTCCTCTTTTGTACTTCATTCCGTTTCTGTTCAATGTGCTGTCAGCTTAGTGTCTTTATAATTGTGTTCCCACCACTGAAGGAATTTGTATGGATGTAACAATCATCTGTTTCTGGTTTAACACAACAAATAGTGCCCGGCCCGTTAATTAAATCTAGAGTCGTTTCCACCGAGATATTAACCGCGTCCCTACCCACAAGATAGATCCTATTTATGGTAGTGATTTTGCATCAGGAGCCGTGGATCGAAAGTTCATTGTTCATCTCTCTCTCTTTTTCTAGCCAGAGATAAGTGGCTCCCTTCGGACCCTCAGATCATATCGGAAGGCCTCTACGCCATCGCCGTCGTGCTCAGCTTCTCCCGCATTGCGTACATCCTCCCTGCGAATGAGAGCTTCGGCCCCTTGCAGATCTCTCTGGGCAGGACTGTGAAGGATATCTTCAAGTTCATGGTCCTCTTTATTATGGTGTTTCTTGCCTTTATGATTGGCATGTTCATACTCTATTCTTACTACCTGGGGGCCAAAGTCAATGCCGCTTTTACCACGTAAGTAAGACAGAAAACAGGTACAGTGAACAGAAGGAGAAATGTCAGTGGAAAGATGTTTTTCAGAGCAGAAAGAAAAATCCACTAAAAAGTTAGTGCTTGTGTGTGATTATGTTGCTTCAGAAGTTCCTGTCTTTGAGCTTACGTAGTGAGCGTTTGACCACAGAACAGATCAGAATTCGGAAAAAATCCTAGACAAAACAGGTTATTTTGAGAGCGTAAGGTAACAAATCTGTAATCCCAGATGTCTCTTACGTTATGTATGACATTGAATTCAGTTTTGTCATTTTATAATGATTACTATTATTTCAACCAAGAAGCATTGGCTCTTCTTTTAATATAGCATTAATCAGTACAGGGAGTCGAGGAAGAAGAAATTCTAGCTAAACGTGAACAGCCCACTGTAAGGGTAATACTGTTTCCTTCCTGTGGGCCTGCTGGTTTCTGCACTGGAGGCTCACCTCCCCCAGGCAGTCTTCCTTGATTATTGATTAAGCTTCCTCGATCTTTGTCCTTCCAAGTTCCCTCAGCATGGAGACATTCAGATGGTGAGATTCGCTCTCACCCATCAGGGTTCAGTTGTCATGGCAGTGGGCCCTTCCTCTGTATGTAATCCTTGAGGGGGGTTCATCAGAAACCCCTCCTGCCTCCCTTTGTACCCTGTAGTGCCACAGCTGGAAACCAGCTCGCCATTCATTAAGTTCCCTGAAACTAAAACAGAACCTCGGAGCTCTTTCAGACCTCGAAGTTGTTTGAAATGGATTTTTTCAAATAGTTAATATAGAGCAGGTCTTAGGGGTGAAAGACAACTAAGACTGACTTGCTTGTAAAGAAAAAAATCTGTTTGAACCCAGTGGAGGAAGGACAGAGAGATCCTGAATAGAATGCTGCCCCTTTCAACAATATGAGATCTCATTTTATACCATGTTTTCCCGAAAATAAGACCTCGCCGGACCATCAGCTCTAATGTGTCTTTTAGAGCAAAAATTAATATAAGACCCGGTCTCATTTTACTGTAAGACCAGGTATAATATAACAATATAACATAACATAACATATATAATAATACTGGGTCTTATATTAATTTTTGCTCCAAAAGACGCATTAAAGCTGATGGCTAGCTAGGTCTTATTTTGGGGAAAACATGCTACCTTACATTTTCTTCACGGTTTTGTGTGAAGACCTGGCAACATGATAGCATGGAAAGAACAGCTCAAACACCAGGCAGACCTGGATATGGATGCGGTCTCTGCTGTTCTTTAGCTGTGGCCTTTGATCAAGCTACTTACATGTCTCTGTTAGTTTCCTTATTTTAAAAATAAGCATTAAAAGTTTAAATCAGGCTGTCATGAGGATGACGTAAGGTGACTTATATGCAGCCTCTTGCCCCCAGTAGGAGCTCAGGACCTGCCAGTACCCTCTGCTTTTCACCATCCCCCTCTCCCCACACATGTAGATTCTCCACATAAGTCGGGGTGGGAAGGTTTGCAAAAGAGAAAGAGGAAGAAGGCGACAGTTTTGTGATACTGTTAAATTAATGGCAGGAGCAAAGAGCTTATAGTGTTCCTTAGTCTCCTTCCAGCATCTGTGCTATGGCGTCACACAATCAGATGTTGTATAACAGAGACTAACTCTGTAGGAACAGGAACCCTCCATCCCTGGGATCTAGCACAACTTCTAAAACATAGGAGGTGCTCCATCGATGTTTGTTGAATGAATGAATGAATTAATAAACTAGTACTAAAACCTATAGATCTATAAAGTTGTTATTAGGAATCTGTTATAAGAAATCAAAAAAGCACAGATTCCATAAATCTTTCTTTGCAAAGAAGGACTTACTTTTGATTCCTACTTTGCAATGGAATTCCATACATGTAATTGTTTAGTTTAAGGATTAGTCTTGCGATTTACAGACCAAGGATTACAACTGGGTTATATGACAACGCCAGCCAAATTTGGTTGGCAAAGGTCATTTAAGTGATAAAAGCAGGGAATTAGTCTGGCAAGGGCCCAAGTGCAAATTGCTGCCATGGAAGAACCAGGAAGTAGATGATATAAATTAAGGGAAAAGAAGAAGAATCTTTCATTCTGTTGCTTCCTCTTCGTTTCCACCAAGCGTAACTGTTAGCTAGGTAATATATTTTCGTGACAAAAATTCATTTGCAGTGGTGAAAAGCCTGTGACCTCTCCTCACCCATGGGTCCCAGGCTCCTAGTGTTCCTTAGTTTCCAGGGGCCAGGGTTTCTTTGGCTACACTTTCAGAGATAGTTCTTTGCATAAACAAGAATATGAGCACTTGTATGCCCCACTGTTTTATTCAAATGGTAGAATATTTCACCCTTGCCACGTCATGTTTTTTTCACTTAAGCCTATATCTCAGCTATCATTTTATAGAAACGTGAAGATAGATCTGTCATTGTCCCGAGTGGCTGCATACCATCCCATCATATGGATGTCCAGAATTATTTTCCCACTCCCGTATTGATGGATATTTGGGTTGTTTTCATTCTTTCCTGCTGCCATGCTACAAGGAATATGTTTGTGCCTACTATTTTGACGTGGGTATAAAATTTTAATTCCGACCTTGTTCTATTCCAGAAAACCTGATTTAAATTTCTAAACCACCTGCCAAATCAAGCCCCAAACTTCCATCCTTTTGGGAGAAAGGAGTGGGTATTATGGCATGACTTCAGCTTTCCCCTGCTGAGTTCAGAGAATTTTCACATGATGAAATGTACAGAAAGGCTAGGCATTAGCACAATTTAATCATTGAGTTTCTGAAAACTTGAGAGCATAATTTCTATTAAATATGATGATAAAACAATGCTACTTGGGGTTTATGATGATGATATTTTATGATGGCATGTTACATCTGTACAGTATTCAGACCCTGACTTGTTTTCACTTTTGACATTTTACTCCTAAAAACTGTTCATTTACTTACTGTGTACCTTCTTTCGACAGTGTAGAAGAAAGTTTCAAGACTTTGTTTTGGTCCATATTTGGGTTGTCGGAAGTGACTTCTGTTGTGCTCAAATACGATCACAAGTTCATAGAGAACATTGGCTACGTTCTGTATGGAATCTACAATGTAACGATGGTGGTCGTTTTACTCAACATGCTCATTGCTATGATTAACAGCTCATACCAAGAAATTGAGGTAAACCTGTTTCCTCCCCACGGGGTCTGCCCTTGCCATCCCATCCTAAGTAGCGTAGCACATCTGCTTCTGTGCCCTGTGGGGGAGCTCCAGCCCATGGAGACAAGAGAGGCTTATACCAGGCAGAGGGAGCCTGGGCCTTTTTCTGTGTTTTCCATCTGAACAGATAGGCGTGCACCTTCCAGTGTCTTCTAGGAGCACAGCAGCGGTGCCCATGAATTTACCATTGCTCCGGGTGTATTTCAGAAGTTCTGAAATTAGTGGCTAGAACAAGTATTGGCTGTAGGGGTAGTGTTCTCTCCTCGGTGAGCCAGCAACCACCTGAAAGATCCTGGTAGAGGGATGACTAGGTGTCTGGAAAGCACTGATGATGCTCTTAATTCAGAATTTTTGGGATGCTAGAAATCGCTTCGTGCTTTGGATCAGGCAGGTTTGGCACCTTCCTTCATCGTTGTACATGTTTCTTCATATCCTCCAGTTTAGTGTTCAGTTTTAGTGTTTCACTGTTAAGTCCACGAAGTGTGTGTTTTAGAAACACATAAGGTAGTGTTCTCGAAGCAGAAGTTAAGTCCTCCAGAAATGTAAACTGTGGCACTCTGCACCCCTGCTTGGGTGTGGCAGTGGCCGTCTAGGAAGTGGAAAATGAGTGAGCCAACTTCCTTTGCCTGTGGACCCCTCCTCTCCATTTCTTCTCTCCATTCTTTCTCCCAGTAAGGATGGTTATGCCCTCCCCGTGGGGCATCACTGAGGATAAAAAGAAACGTAAGACAGGAATTGGCCAGTGAGGGCCTTTCGTAACGGCAGACACAGAAATCCCCAGTGCATGCATCAGATACTGTTTTTCCCCTTTGCCCTTGGGGTACATATGCTGTATCTACAGCCTGGCTTGGGTGGCTCTAGTTAAGGAGGGAGGGTGAGGACAAAGTGGGGAACTCTTGTTGAATATGCAGACTTGGCTGGTTGGGGAGGGAGGAATTCATATTTTCATCCTTGACCCTGAATTTTTCTTGTGTGTTTTACTTTGTTTTTGGATGGTAGGCAGGAAATTCTGGTTAAATTTCAGTGGGTACAGACAGAAGCATATGGGAGAGAAATTTTTTTAAAACTGAGTGTTATAAAAGTGGTACTCGGACTATTATATAGGCCAATAGAGATTATATGCAGACAAATGTATATGTCACTTATCTATTTCAAATGCATAAGTTTTAGGTTCATTGTAAGAACCTACTGGAATCAATTACTAAAATATTTAGTTTTTAAAATGAGTTGTTATTTCTTTTCTGTTTTGTGACACAGGATGACAGTGATGTAGAATGGAAGTTTGCTCGTTCAAAACTTTGGTTATCTTACTTTGATGATGGAAAAACGTTACCTCCACCCTTCAGTCTAGTTCCTAGTCCAAAGTCATTCGTTTATTTCATCATGCGGCTCATTAACTTTTCCAAATGCAGAAGGAGAAGGCTACCGAAGAACATAGAAATGGGAATGGGGAACTCCAAGTCCAGGGTAGGTCTCGGAAACTTAAGCTAAATGGTCTGTCTGTCTCCTTGTCTTTTGATGTTTGTTCAGTGTTTTTTATGTTAGAAGATGTTGAAAGTTATTGTCCATTCCATAGTCTTTCATAGACTAATACTTAATATCTTCATAACGTCTTAAAAAGTCATTTAGTCTATGTCTTGCCTTTGGTCAGAATTTCATGTAAACTACCAGATTAAAAACAAACAAAAACTTCCTTAACTTGTTAAGAGTAAACAGAAAAGTTATTGTTAGAAACCACTTGGCGTTTTTGTATGTGTTCCATGCTTCACAACTGTTACTCTGAAGCTAAATAATTTTAATCTCACATTTTCCTCTTGGTTTTATGTGTAATTCACCACTACCATATTCTTCTTATTTGTAGAAACCCTTTATTGGGCTAAATACTCTTTTCTTCCTTCAATATTATAAAATGGATACAGAACTCAGAGTATCCTCAAATAGTAACCATAAATACCCCCTTTATAAATAACCAAGAATGGTTTGTCCTTAAGTTGTCCCACTTGAGTCAAACTTATGAACAAAGATGAGTTTCATGATAACAGCTGATTATCACGAACTTAACTTTCAGGGATAGAATTGGTATAGGCGACAGAAGTATCTGGGCAGAACCTCAAATGTCAGCGATTGAGGCAGATAGAAGCAAATGTGAGAGGTTAAAATAGAATTTTTGCCTAAAGTTGGGAAAACAGTCTATAGCTTCTTGGAGCCACAAGATAGCAATGTCATCAGGCCTTCCTGAGCAGAGCTAGATATTTTTTCTCAGTTGAAGCTGGAAAAAAGACTGGATTCATACAATTTCATTTCTCACTTTTTAAAATAGATGTGCCTTTCCAAGACTTGTAATACCCTGACATCTCATTCTTTAAGAAGGTGGCCTTTTAAACCTTTTTTTGTTTGACCTAGATGTGGGCTCTTAAGGCTATTAGGTTGCAAGGCAGTGATTGGCTATGATTTGAAATAATACCTCGTATGTACCCAGTGAGAAGCAGTGTATGTAAGGAAGAGAGCCTCGGCGTTAGGCCTGGGTTTGAATTCTGGTGCTTATGGCTTATTAGCAAGTACCATGGATAAATGATTTTATCACTCTGAGCCTTCATTGTCTCATCTGAAAGGGAAAACTTCGTAGGGTTCTTGAGAGGATGATGTGAGATGTCTAAAGTTCCAGCCTCAACAAATATCAGTGCCCTTCCTCATTCACAGTTTACAAAGTGCTTTGCTGTACATTTGAACCTCATGCAACACTGTGAGGTAGGTATGACTATTATTCCCATTTTATGGATTAGACTACTGAAGCTGTTACAGTAACTCACTTACGCAAGCTCACGGGGGCTAGCCAGTGCGGGGTAGGTGTTTTCATCAGATGCCTAGCTCGGTTCTACTGCCCCTGGCTGCGCTCTGGCTTGGTTCCTGCCACACTTCCTCCCCATGGGCTGCACCTTCAGCTGCAGGGTTTCTTAAAGGGGCCGGGCTCTGACTGTCTGTCACCTTGGGCAACTCCTGCTACTGCTGACATTGACTTTGTTTCTCTGCGGATTTATTAACTGAGGCTTCTTTCTTTTAAAAGGAAGCCTCTCAGGCATGGGGACCACAGCTCTTGCACTTTGCACCTTAATGTTCTCTTTCTGTGGGTAACTGACTTCATTCCTGACGCAGTCATCATGTAGAAGGGGGAAATACAAACAGTCAGGTTGCAGAGAGGGCATTCAGGTGGCTTGGGACTACCTAGACCCTGTAAGGGAAACGCGGCTTGTGTTCAGGGACGTGAAGGGAGCAGACAGGCTCCTGCCTGGATTGCACTGTCAGCAGGAAGAAGGCTTTTCTCAAAGAGGTTGCTGCAAGTGGAAGGAAGGCTGGGCTCTGATCTCCCAGGAACCAAGCTCCTTGGCTTTCCTCAGTCTCTAATATCTGGTTAGAAACTGCCATTTTGATTTTATTTTTTTAAATCGTGTGTGGAGCTGTTTAAATCTCTTTAATGTTCACAGATTCTCTATCATATTCACAGATACTCTCTGTGAACTGAATTTAGTAAAAAATTGGAGAAGTTACATGTTTCTGTTTTTCTTTTTTAGAAGAAAGGAAGGAGCCTCCAGAAATGTTTTGTGCTGACCTACACAGCTAACCTCAGTCAGCGGTCACACACTGACCCCCAGTGGCTCCTGGGAGAGTTCACTTTGTCCGCCAGGGTTTTTCTCCTCGCACCATCGTGAGGACCCCAGCACCCACAGCTTCCTGAGTTTTGACGGTGGGGAGGCAGGTGGAGGATGAATACATGTTTTTGGATAGGGGTCCCTGCCTTTGAATCACACCTTATAGGTAGCAACTTGTCCGCGAATAAGAAGCGGGCCCTGCTCACTCTCCCTGAAGAGCAGGCGGTAATCGTGTGCGCCTCTTGCTTCGCCTACTCAAAGTTAAACCTTAAAAAGAAAGAGAGAAAAGGAAAGATTACCAAAATTCTTCAGCCCAGTTCTCTCCAAAGTTGTGAACCTGGCTCAGAAGAAGGTCAAGATACTTGAGAAGGCGTGTTATTTGGGCAAATATTTTAGGGTTACAAAATAGTAAGTGATGCCTAAGGGATGCCATCGGAACTTGTAGTGTTTCTGTTCAGTGCAGGAGAGGCACGTAGGGCCAGGAGCAGGGAGCGTGGCTTCTGAACTTGGCCTTGTAGGTGCTGTGAATACGTTTTGATAAAGTATACAGTGTCCCCAGGAGCAATTATGTTCACGTCTTTGTAAAATATATTTTCAGTGAAGCAGTCCTGTCACAGTACATCCTGCCAACATGTTGATACACATGAGCGTTGTACTCACATTAGTTTTTACCTTTGGAAATACATTAAATCACCTGTAAAACTCAACGTCCACAAAATGTTCCACAGAAATATTGATTCCAGAAATGTTATGAAGGAGATGAAAGTAGATTATATTTTTGATTTCCAAGTGAATGTATTCTAATTTACTAGGTTAATTGTATTTTTTCCTAGTTAAACCTCTTCACTCAATCTAACTCAAGAGTTTTTGAATCACACAGTTTTAACAGCATTCTCAATCAGCCAACACGTTATCAGGTAAGCATTCATTAGACATATCTCTTCTTTTGTTTGTAATTGTGTGTGTGTGTGTGTGTGTGTGTGTGTGTGTGTACATGTGCACATGAATAACGACTAGACTTAGATTCTTCAGATTTACTACCGTCTTTCCCCAAAAATCACACCTCGCCAGACAATCAGCTCTAATGCTCTTTTGGAGCAAAAATTAATATAAGAGCAGGTCTTATATTACTATAATATGAGACTTATTTTACTATAATATAATATAATATCATATACAAGACCCGGCCTTATATTATAGTAAAATAAGACCCGGCCTTGTATTAATTTTTGCTCCAAAAGACGCATTAGAGCTGATTGTCTGGCTAGGTCTTATTTTTAGGGACACACGGTTTGAGGATAGAATAGAACAGAGAAAACAGAATGTTACTTGCAGAGAATTTTGCAAATCAGAGTCCAAGTTCTTTGTTTTTCTAGTTGAGGAAGAAGAATTTCTTTGCTGTATTGAAAGCAAAGTGTTGCCACAGTTTCGAAAGGATATTACGCGATCGCCTGAGCTAGAGAAAGCAGTGGGAGATGTGGTGTATTTGGAAAACAATGCTCTGATATGTTGCCCAGATTGTTCTTTCAGGCAGTCCATGTTTCAATGGATTCTTAGGCTACACTTTTTCATCAGTACTACTTCAAAATACCTTTTGCACTTTGATATTGGATGTGACGTTTGAACACTGTTCTCCAACTCAGAAGAGAGTATAATCCTTTATTTTCCAGGTGGTTGATCATTTTTGATTATCAAATCTTTAGATTTCTATTGTGTTCAAGATCACAAGGAAGAGAATCAAAAAATGTATAATGTGTGGTGATGACAACGAATAGCTATAGTTCTCTTCGTATGACTTTCTTAGAAGCAGCAGATTGTGCAAAATTGCTTGGCACAGTGATTGCCAAAGCTTTACTTTTTAATGGTTATATTATATTCCATTATATGGTTATACTTAATTTATCAGTGTTCTGTTGATGAAAATACAGAATATTGTCATACTGCAGTAAGTAACCTTGTATATATGACATTTGAAATGTGCAAATCTATAGCATTGTCTGGTTAAAGTATATGTGCATTCTAATTTTTCAGTTGTTATCAAATTGATTTTGATGGAGTTTGTGCCAATTTACATTCTTAAAATAAATGTATGAGAGTGCCTATTTCCTCTTTAATTTTCCAACAGTGTGTTACCAAAGGTTTTTATTCTGGCCAGATCCGTGAAAATGGTATCACAGTGTAGTTTCACTTTATATTCTTTATTATTAATGAACTTGACCATCTTTTTATGTTTAGTGTTCTATATGCTTAAAACCCAATGCATATTTGGCTTTCTTGATGGGCTTTTTGCTATAAACTAAGAGGAATTTTAAGAATTAATTAATTCTTTTAAGAAAATCAGCCCTTAGCCTGTGATAAGAATTGAAATTTTTTTCCCAGTTTGTTGTATGTCTTTTTAATGTTTATGGGTGTTTTTCCCCAACTTTTTGATTTTTGTGTAGCCAACTTTACAGATCTTTATTGCTGCAGGTTTTGGGTCCTAATTAGAAAAATCATCCCCCGTATGAGAATATTTTTAAAATTTTTAATCTATATTTTATTTAGTATTTTCATGGTTTCACTTTTTATATGAAAATATTTGATTCTCATAGAATATATTTTGATGCAATGTGTGAGGTGAGGATCCAAATTGATGTTTTTCCAGATGATTACAAAGCTGAGTGTGTGGAGTAATCTATCTTTTCTATTGATTTGAAATACCGCCTTTATCATTTACTAAATTCCTGTTTCTATTTAGATTTATTTATAGGCTGTCCTATGCTGTAGAACCACATTATTTGAATCATAATGAATTAAAACAAAATCAAACAAATAAAATACATACACACACACGCATACATCCTTACTTCAAGACTCTTACTTTACATACTTTTTCTGCCTATTCTTTCTTGTTTATCTTTTTATTTGAACTTACGAGTAACTCAAATAGGTCTTTAGAATGTGGGGCTTATACACCATCTGAACAAAGGGAGATTCATTTGTGGAGAGGTGACAGACAAAGGAAAAGAGGTTTGGGCTCCTAGGGATGGTAAATTGTGGGAAGGTAGGTATCTGGGAGTCTAATGGGTGCTAAGTGTTGCTTTAGGAATGCTGGTTTCTGCAGCCCCATCTCAGTACCCCCTTCCTGTCTCCAGTGATGATGCTGACTTCCCCTCCTGCTGATGCGGGAGAGGGGAAGGGGAAAACCTTCACAAAGGGAAGTTTCTGAACTGCCTTTAGGCCGACAGGAGGAGGGCACAGAGCTCTTTCTGCATTTTCTGCTTCTTAATCGCCTTCAGCTCAAAATAATTCTTATGCCAAAGTGACATATTTGGGGTGGCATATTCTGCTCCCCTTCACTACCTTTTCAGGGACTATAACCCACATTTGTTTTAGTTTTAGCTCAATGGTTAAACACAGTCAAAATTCACCACCGGTCTTTTTGCTGTGATTTTCTATTCATCTTGGTCGGCTGAGGTTTGTCTTCACGTAGTTTGTTCAAGAAGAATTCACAGGAACTATGTTTTCCGACTTATTTAATGTTCCCAACTGTTTTGTGTTTTCTATATGTCTATATTGACTAGCCGTAAAATTCTTAGATGTGACTTTATTTCTTCATGTATTTGTAAATGTTGCTCTAGTGCTCCTAGAATGGAATGTTGATGAGAAAGAGTTTGAGGCCAGCCTGATTGTTTTTCTCATATAGTTCACCTGAGGTTCTGGCTTGAATACCCCAAATTTTCCTTGTTTATCATTGAAATCTAATAACTGGCTATTGATTATTCTCTAAGTGGATCTGTATGAATTTTTTTCTGGCACATGGTGTAGCCATTCATTCTGTACATTCAAGTCTTCTTTCATTTCTGGGTAATTTTCTTGAATTATATCTTGAAATATTGTTTCTGTTCTATTATTTGGTATATTCTTTAAAGATACCAATTAGATGCCTAAGGAGAAAAAGACAGATGCCCATCTTCCATAGCTACCATCTTTTCTCTATTCCTTTTGAATTTTTTATCCATTTCTCCTTTTGGCTCCTTTTTTCCTGTAGTGTATTTTATTCCTATCTATCTTCATATGTGCTGCTTCTGATTTCATTTCTGTGTTTGTTTTTTTCTTCTTGAGATTTTTCCAACTTATATATCACTTCCTTCTTTTGGCACCATATTTTCTTTGACTTCTTTGTGCTCTTATTTCAAAGATATGATTGTTTGTTTTTTTTAATTTATTTTTTTTATTAGTTTCAGGTGCACAAGACAAAGTAATACTTAGACGTTTATCATTTATATCCCTCACACTGTGTGGACCCCCCTCCCCCCATCCACTATCCCTCTGAGATCGCACACAGCCATTACATTTCCACTGTCTCTATTCCTAATGCTGTACTCTGCTTCTTGTAAGTATATACATACATATGTGTATATATATATATAAAATTATAGTTGGCATTCATTATTGTTCAGCTTCAGCTTCAGGTGTACAGTGCAGTGATCAGGCATCTACATCATCCCTGAGGTGGTCTCCCTAATGAGACAAGTGTCCATCGGATACCCTACAAAATCTTTACAACATTATTGATTACATTCCCCAAATTAATTTTCAAAACCCCGTGGCCATCTTGTGGTTACTGACTGTTTTCTAATCCCCTCACCTTCCCCCTTATCCCCAACCCCATGATTGGTATATATATTTTTTTAAATTTTGTTTTAATAATGGCATTATGTGTTTTTATCTTTGCTTTAACATTTTTTCTGATGAGTGTTCTTTATTTGCTATTTATTTTATCCTTTTTTCTTAAAATATCTCAATATAGATCTTCCATAGATACCCTACTGGGAATACTCAGTTTTGAATGAAGTAAGTTCTTTTTGGACCAGCTGCCTTCAGGAGGTTGGAGTGGGGCTGGAGAATTCCAGGGCGACAGTCCAGGCAATTAGGAATTTTCCTGTAGGCACGAGATTGTGTATGTGAGTTCATTTTTTCTTTATTTTTCTTTGTCAAAGAATAGAACTGTAGGACAATTCACAAGGTAGCCTCTCCCTCTCCATCTCACTGAGTGCCCCTGGCAAATACGGCTCTTCTCTATAATTTTTCCTTCAACCCTGTATCTAAGCTTCTGTAGACGTCATATCAAACAGTCAAGGGAAGTTCTGAGCCATGAATGTCTACTCTTGACATTTCCTCACACCCCCAAGTGACTGTTTCTTGTAACCTTTCTGAGAAAGGGCATGGATGTCTCTAAGTTTCATTAAAGAAGGAGTTTAGTCATTGCTTTTTTTTCTGTTTTTTTTTTTTTTTTATCTTTCTGTTTCTTATTCTCCTTGTTGCTTTTGAGTGATTTAGAAGAAGTAGAGAAATTCCTAAATTCCCTCCCAAATTCAAACTTCTTATGACTGAAAATTGCTATGCTGCTGTGTGGCATGATCCTTACTAAGTGCCCAGAGACTCCAGAATCTTCCACAGGGCCTATTTTCTAAGAAGAATTTCCTATACTTGTGGTGTAATCTTCTACTATCAAAAAGTGATAGTAGAAAATGAGAGTCTCTGAGGAAAAAAAAGTCTCAGTCAGCTACGCAACCACCAAACTTGATATAAATGTCTTGATTATATGTACCTAAAGCCTCTTCATTATGAACCCCATGAGTGATAACAACAGTTGGTTTAGTTGTTACAGATTTTTATTTTTTGCAGTGTGATTATACTATATGACTTATGTTAAAGAAATTCCAAATTTTGATCTGCTAGACGGGAACTTTCCCTTCAAAGTGGTTACCATTGGGCACACTAGTTCTGATGGTGCCACCACAGCTCAGAGCATTTTTGAAATATCTCTGAAGAAATACTTTTTAAAATTAGTTTACAAGACCCACAAAAAGTGCTTTATTATTTTCTCATTACTCAGCTAATTATTCACCGTATTAACAACAGTCTGTGCCGTATGACTTAACCAGATTTTCAAAATCTGGTCGCCACCTTATCTGTCTTACATTCAAATGAGTGTTTTTCTCTCCAAAACAATTACTTCAAACAAAGGGATTTGAATGTGCTTCAAAGGGCACAGAGGAAGAATTCCAAATATGTGTTGATCCATGGCAGTATTTATATTAACATTAACTATTAATTGTACTCTGAGGTGATTTTTTTATGTATGTAAAGATTCTTTTGAAAAACTGGAGACACTTTTTCTGGAGAACATAGTCTTGGAGAGATAGTTAAGATTGAATTCTGCTCATGAATACCTGTGTTCGTTTGAATTAAAAGCACATAGGTAGGCCACGACAGAGGTGTAGGAAGACCCTTGACTCACTTCCTCCCACAGACACACCGAATATGAACCTACATATGGAGTAATTCCTCCTGAAGTAGAAGTGAGGGCTGATCGATCAGCTTCTGCACAAGTTATAGAGGGTATTAAAATTTATATGGAACCATAAAATACCCCGAATAGCCAAAGCAATCGTGAGAAAGCAGAACAAAGCTAGAGGTATCACTCACTGATTTTGAACTATATAGTATACCACAAAGGTATAGTAATCAAAACACCATGGGACTGGCATGAAAACAGACACAAAGATCAATGGAACGGAAAAGAGAACTCAGAAATAAACCCATACTTATATGATCAATTCATCTATGACAAAGGAGGCAAGACTATACAACGGGGAAAAGACAGTCTCTTCAATAAATGGTGTTGGGAAAACTGGACAGCTACATGCAAAAGAATGGAACTAGACCCCCATCTTATACCATCTACAAAAACAAGTTAAAAAATGGACTTACTTGAATATAAGACCTGAAACTATAAAACTCCTAGAAGAACCCATAGGGAGTCAGCCCTTTGACTTCAGTCTTTGCTGTGTGGGCTGCCTGCCTTTGCACAGCTCCCAGACCTGGAGATCTGGCTCTGACTTGAGGCGCGGATCCAATTGTCACCCTTTCCATAAGTATAGCCCATTGTCCCACTCCTATTTGCTGACAGACTACCCTTTCTCACTGTTGCGTATTACTGCCTTCCCCGCAACATAGTGGAAATTTATGTTTGTCAAATAATAGGAGCACAGGTTGATGCAATGGCTGGTCCTCTATTCTCTCAGTTCTTTTTGCTCCCTGACTTAACTGCCAGGAGCAAGTCAGCAAGTTGGAAGAGACATTTCATTGGGAGCAGGATGCCAGGCTCCCTTTCATTTAGGCACCTCTAATCTTTATGGATGATTGATTGCCTTGGATTTGCCCTTTCCCTTAGCTTCTGGGGGAGCACCCCTCCCTTCTACACAGAGAAGAAAGAATAGCCTCCTCCTACCAAAAGCTCATGATCCCTCTCACATCTCAGTTGTTTTCCTTATGGGGTGCTGAGGAGGAAGTAGGTGGTAAGTACTGGCCTAATGACTGTCACTAAGCCCTGAGGGAAGTCGCCTGGCCCCCAACTGCTAGTGGCAACTTGGTCTTAGACCCTGGGATACTTAGCATCCTTTGTCAACATCAGTTTTGGGTTTATCAACAATTCCAGGGCAACAGGAAAAAATCCCATTTGACATAAGGTTCCATTTCATCGGTACCCTTTCTTGTATAAAAGTTTAAAGTTGTCTTAATATAGTCAAATTTATCAATCTTTTCCTTATGGGTTTGTTTGTTTGTTAGCCTTTTCAAACCTTTTCAAGAAATATTTCCCTATTCCTTTAAAAGTTTTTAAACATTTGCATCGTTTGTCACATTTAGATCTTGTGTCCACTTGGCTCTTTGGCTCTTTATCTTTTTTCTTTTTTTTTTTTTTTTTTGGTGTATGGTATGACGTAGAGGAAAGATTTCAACTTTCCCATTAAGATAGTCCATTGTCTCAGCACTATTTGTTGAATAGTCTATTCTTCAAGCTACTTTTAACTGATACACTTTCCTTTGTACTTTCTCTCTATGGGGATCTACCATCACTGTCCCCTAAACTTAATTATGTTCCTGATATGTTCACCCGACGTAGTGAATTGTTCCAGTGAAGCGTCACTGGAGTAGGCACTGTGCTCATTGTTGCATTCTCAGTACCTACTTCACTACCTGGCACAGAGTTGGCTTTCAGTAAATATTTGGTAAATGAATGAATGAATTCAGGCTACTAACTACCCAACTGTGAGTCTGTCCTGGGGTCTGGATTCCACAGAGCCCAACAGGTTTTACATTTTACTGTGACTGGTAACATGGGCTTTTCTTTTTCTAAAACATGAGCCTTCTCCTTCTTGAGCTGTCATTATTCTCTAAGACACACATTTTGAATCATCCCAGATTCTTCCATTTTACCTGACCTTGGCATCTTATGGGTCACTTAGGTCCATAATTTATACTTCCTTAAAGCTGAGGTGTATTTCTCATTCTTGCTATATAGTAGCACACCTTATCCACGGTTTCACTTTCCGAGGTTTCAGTTACCCACTGTCAATTGTGGTCTGAAAATATTAAATGGAAACTTCCAGAAATAAACAATTCATACATTTTAAGTTGTGGGCAGTTCTGAGTAGCATGATGAAATCTCACTCCGTCCCACTCAGTCCCAGCTGGGACATGACTCATCTCTTCATCCAGAGTCTCCACACTCTACACACTCCCTGCCCATTAGTCACTTAGTGGCCACCTTGGTTACCAGATTGACTGTCTTTCTATCACAGTGCTTGTGTTCACATCACCCTGTTTACTTTATAACGGCCCCATTGCACAAGAGTAGTGATGCTGGCAATTCGGATACGCCAAAGAGAAGCTGGAAAGTTCTTCCGTTATGGGAAAAGGTAAAAATTCGCCACTTAATAATATAATCTCCGCATAATCTCATATGCTGAGATTACTAAAATCCACGGTAAGAATTAATTTCCTATTCATGAAATTCTCTAATTTGTAAGTTACACTTTATCGTAGGTGTGTGTGTGTAGGAAGAAACATAGTAGACAGAGGGTTTGGTACTACTCGAGGGTTCAAACTACTCGAGGATTCAAACATTCACTGGGGGTCTTGCAAAATATCTCCCATGGATAAGTGGGGAGTACCATATCTGCATTTTAGTTCAGGCCTTTGTTTCTTTCCTTTATTGTCTTTTGAATGTGATATTTGATGGAGGCACAAGAATATGTATAACACATAATAAATTATGAAGTATAATTACCTGCACACCTATGAAGCCACCTCCCGCCTGAGAATGGTAACATTATCTGTCCATTGCCTCTACGTAGGTGCTCCTCCCTAGCCCACACCCTTGCCACCACCTAAGAGGTAATCCTATCCCGAAGTTTGGGTTTCTCATTCTTTTGCTTTGGTTTTCTTTTCAAAGAGATTATTGCATGTATAGGTAATCCTAAAAATGCACTATGTAGATTTACTAGTTGAGCTTTATGACAGTAGTTTCATACTTTGTGATATCTGCCACTTGAATTTTTCATTCAACATTTATGCTCCTAAGATTCATCTATTCTGTAGTGTGTGGCTACGGTTCATTAATGTCATTAATTTCATTAGTGAACACAGTGACATTATATTGTGTACCATACCATGATTTGTTTGTTCTTCTGTTGATATTTGTTTAGATTGTTTGTAGTTTTTGTTTTTTTCGCTATTTTGGACAAGATTGCTATAAACATTGTTGTTTATGTCTCTTGGTCCAACTGTGAGAAGTTTCTCTAGGTGCTGTACCAAGGAGTGGACTTTCTGGGTAAAAGAATGTTCAACTGAAAAAGATAAGGCCAAATTAGTTTTCAAAGTGGTCTATTTATACTCATGCCAGTAAACTGTAAAAATTCCATTGATCCATATCCTTTCCAACACTTGGCATTATAAGATTTATTAATTTTTTTCCCTTTTAAGATGTAAAATTGTATCTCCTTTTAATTATAATTTGTATTTCCCTAAGAAAAGACTTTGAGATTGTTTTATATGCTTGTTGACCATTCATAGTTCCATTTCTGTAAAATGTCTGTCTTTTGCCCATTTTTCTATTGGGTTATTTGAGTTTTTCTTACTGAATTTAAGTTCTTCATATATTTTGGATCCAAATAGGTCATCAGTTACAAGTATTCCCAATATTTTCTCCCAGTTTGTGGCTTGCCTTTTCACTTTCTTTATGGTATCTTCATAAATAGAAGTTTTAATTGTAATGAAGTTGAATTTATCGGTCTTTTCTATTACAATTATCAATTTTTACCTTTAAAAAACATCTAGCTCTACATTGAATTTATAAATATATTCCCCTATACTTTCCTTTGAAGGATTTAAAAGCTTTGTCTTTCACATTTAAGATGCATATGGAATTAATTTTTGTGTGCATGGTATGAAGTAGGGCTCCAATTTAATTTTTTCCATATGGATAAACAATTATCCTGTAAGAGCATTTATTTAGATTGAGATATATTCACAATACATGTTTCTACAAGAGGAAAATATACAATATAACAAAATATATGATATTAAAAAAATAAAATAGAGTACATATAGTAAGTAATATACATATATACCAAATTTAAAGAAAGGGTATTGGTAGGGCAGATGTACACTAAAATAACAATAGTGATTATCTTTGGATGGTGGGATGATTGATCATTTTGTTTATTTCTTTTGTCCTTCTCTGCATTTTCCAAATTCTCTGTGTTGAACATATAATCGTATTTTTTTAAACAGTGAGAAATAAGGTAGTGTCTATAGATGATGATGTAATGTCAACACACCTTAAAGAAAAATCATTAGTTGAAAGAGAAACCATGAATTGAAATCTTCCGACTTAATTTTTTAAAAAGCTTCTTCCATTCCTGGGGCTGGGGAGATGTTTATGAGTTATGCAGTAAGTGTCAGTAGAAGGTGAAAAAGGGTTTACTTCTGAAACCCGGGTAATTCTTCTGTAAATAGTTACATAAAATTGCTCTCCCCTGAGTTGTTTGCTTTAGGCGTATGTAAGGCTCTTTGGAGAATAGGATCCAGGTTACTTATGTGTATCATTGGTGATAAAATCATTTCTTTTTGCCCAACAGCAGATAATGAAAAGACTTATAAAGCGATATGTTTTGAAAGCACAAGTAGACAAAGAGAATGATGAAGTGAATGAAGGTAAGCATCTCCAACTTGAAAAACATCCTTTTACAAATAATTTAATGAACTTGGAAAATTTCATGTTGAAGGATACTTTAAAAGTCCAATAATCTCAAATAATAGTTTAGGTCCCTCCAAGATTGACAGGAGAATTTTATGTTACATTTCTAAAATTCTATCTTTTTAAAGAAATGGCTCTTAAAAATATCAATTAGAAATAATTTATCTCTACTCAGAATGCCCTGATTCTTAGAGAATATAAAAACTGCCATCTTTCTGGGAGCTTTAAAACCCCTATCACATAAGGTAGTTTCAGTGAGTTCACATGAGTGTTGACATTTTTCCAATGATGGAGGTGCAACAATGGTTGGCTCAGACAGAATCTACATTTCTTCAAACATGCCTTTGTTGTCCGAAAGAAATCTCTCACCCATTTTTCTCATCTGAGTTTCTCTTTTGCCTTTCATTTTTCTCCTTGGCTCCTTATTTAAACATGTCTGTTTTTCCAGGTATATCCTGGGCAGGGTATCTGTGTGAGGTAGAAAGATTGTTCATTAAAGACTGAATTATAAGCCAAAGAATCAGCCCAGAGTCGAAAAGAAATCAACCTGGAGAAATGAATTGCCCTAAAAATGGAAGCTATAGCTTTCAACACAAATGAGATGCTACTAGGTCTGTTAAGAGAAGAAAGGGCTAAACGGCAGTAAAACTGTTAATGAGCTTTGCAGTCATTACTTGATTAATGCAAGGAATCCCTTGCAAGTTTGAGTCAATCCAATGGTATGTGTATGTAGAAATGAAATCTATGAATGTATGAATGAAGACCGGCAACGGACGGCCATGACAGCATCAAAAACAAGGAGCCATCTTCCAAGCCCTTGCACAAAAGAGGAAATTGAATTAATGAGAATTTGGCATTTTGAACAAAGTTCTAAATAAGAAAGTATCATATATCGTAACCTCATTTAATAAGTGAAGAAACTAGAGTCCCAAGAGGTTGAGTAATTTGTGTTCCCTGTGTTGGCAGATTAAATACGATACTTAGTGTTCAGTCTCTCTATAACTCAAAACCAAGGAAGAAGGATACTGTAGTAGGGAGGTGAAAGGGTGTCCACTGGGCTTACGGTCAAACTATGATACTGAATGGTGTTTGAATCCATTTCTGCCACAAAACTGACAGACTTCAAATTAGATCAGTTTATTCCCTCTACATTGCCATATGCAAAAGGAAGAAGCACTTTTTTTCTTTTGCCACAAAAGCAATTTGCAAATGTTTTGTATGTATTCTAAGGAAGAGTTAGAATTCCTTAAAAATAAAAAGATTCTGACTTTAATAAAAAAACATAGTAAATATATTTTAAAACATCATAAAGATACCAGGACATATCATGAAAGGGATGTTTTACCTGTGATAATTTTATCCTAAAAAGCTGTTAAAGTGCCAATGATTTGAAGAATCATTTCTTAGATTCAAGGTAAATGCCTGCTCCAAAATTAACCTTTCAGGGCCAATGGCTTATCTACATGGCAATCATGTATAAGAGAATCCAGTTTTTCATTTCAATCTACATATGCTCAACATGCTGCCAAACTCAGTTATGAAAACAGTTATGTTTTAATAGCCAGAAGTCTCCTATGGAGACTCCTGTGTATGTCCACATAGCCAGTGGTATCCCATCTTAAACTGGGTTCCTAGACCCCAATTCCATCGTAGCGGGGCAGGTCCCCCACCCAACAAACCACTCTCAGGACACCAGCAGTGTATCTGAGAATTCAACTCAATTCTGATACCATCTACCTGGAGATAGCATCAGATTCCATAGGTTAAGGGTTTAGCCCTACAAGACTGCCCCCGCCTCTTCCCCTCCCCCCAGCACACATACTTCAGGCACCAGACTCAAGTCCAGTTGGTGCTTTTGACCAACTGGCCACAGATGAGAGGTTCCAACAACCTCTCCGACTCAGGATGCCAATTGTTAAGCCCAGGTTGTCACTTGTCCTTCTGACAGACTGGCTCTAAATCAGAGGTTCCCACAACCCCCTCATTGGGTTGTATTAATTTTCTAGAACAGAATTCAGAGAAACACCATGCTTACTAGATCACTGGTTTATTGTAAAAGGATATAATTCAGGACCAGCCAGATGGAAGAGATCCTAACGAGGGCGATGATCTGTGTAGGTGTCAGCTCTTCAGGCTGGGGGAACCCAAAGGGCTCCCTATAAACAGAAAATAAGTCCCCTGGTTGTAGATCAGTTAACAGAGAAATCACCCTGTGCTAGACTGCTCCCACTGGTTGAGCCACAGGACGAAAACGTCAGCTGAGTTTTACTATTAAGAACTTAGCTGCACTGTTTTTAATAGCTTTTTTTCAAAGGTCAGTATATTTTTGAAGACAGACATTTCCTAAACATTTTCAAGGAAAAAATCTAAAATAAATACTTTGGAGACCTTATGAGGTCAATGTATTCATAGTGTATCAATTGTACTCTGTTCTTTTCTAAGTCCAAAGAGCAGATTGCCAATTGAGTGTATTTTTAATCCAAATACTACAGGTGAATTAAAAGAAATCAAGCAAGATATCTCCAGCCTTCGCTATGAACTTCTGGAGGACAAGGGCCAAGCGACTGAGGAATTAGCCGCTCTAATTCATAAGCTCAGCGAGAAGCTGAGCCCCAGCGTGCTGAGATGCGAGTGACCCCGTCACCCAGAACGTGGCTTGGACTAGAGCACACATGTGGGCAATAATATTTCTAAGTATGAAATACTTGAAAAACTATGGTGTAAATTTTTAGTATTAACTACCTTTATCATGTGAATCTTTAAAAGTTAGGTCTTAATGATTTTCCTGTGTTATCACATGCAAATGGTCTTCATTTTAATTGTCTGCCTTGACATCACGAACAGTGACACACCGTCATATTTAAGGCCCAATATTGCTACATTACTGACATTTTTGTCCATTTTAGAGTAAGCTCTCCTCCATCTTTGCACTACCTGTTGGCCGCCAAGAAACTGTAGGCTCCTTGGGGACAGGCAACATGTCATATTTATCTTTGTGTCTCCAGCATCTAGTACAGTGCCTGGTACATAGTAGGTGCTCAGTAAATGTTGTTGAAACCAACTTAACGGAACTGCCAACAAAATATAAAAACAAATAAAAAGGCCGTCACTATGTAGCACACCTCTTGTCAAAGTGCTGAAGGGATTTTTTTTTAAATAGAAACTGAAAATATTTCACAAGCAGCTATGACTTGGTCAGATTTTCTTAGAATTTTTTGGCATCACTGATAATCCCAGAACTTTTGAGCCCCAAATGAAGAATTTAACAATGAAATGGGTTAATAGAAAATATGATTACATTACATATTTAAGTTTCATAGAATTGTTCAAAATAACACATTAAAGATTTTTCTAAAGTATATGTTGTTTGCTTTCTGTCTTAGATTTCCGTTTCTTGTTTTTCAATCATGTGAATTTAGTCATAGGGGTGATGAATTTTTTTAAGGTTGGGGGTTACTTAGTGCTGTTATTTTGTTTTAACCTCCTAATCTCTGCCTGTGATGCTTTAATGCTAAGATATCAACAACTGACTTCCTGTCTTGATCATTCACTCCATTCGGAGTTTTGGAGGGTATGCTTATGGGAAGAAATAGGGAAGAGCAGTGGCTGTGTACCTGAAAAGGTATGTCCAAGTATCACCAGGTATGTTCCATTTCTCTTTAAGGCCTCTCTTACTTAAAATGATGGACATCCTTTTTCTTATCAAAGCATTTCAATTATACTTTCTACACAAAATAGATTGTGATGTATCATATTTGACTTATACTATAGATCTGAGCTGAGTACTAGTAATATCCACAACACCTCATGACTTTAATAAGAAAGAGGATACAGGCCAGTGAGTTCCCTCGTCTCTTCACAGACCATAAAACGCTCAAAATATTTTTTTAACCAGGTTCAAATGTATCATAGAGTTATGCTTAACATCCTGATTCTCTTCAGTCTGTTCCTGTCTAGTCTTACAGGAATAGCCATCGTGATCACACGTCAAAGATAGTTTCATAGGCTCTAACCACCAATTAAATACATGATACTTTAAAAATCATTATCCTCACACATGAAGACAAAAATGAACATTAAATGGAACTACATAAAGGTCTGTAAAGATGATTTCTTAATGTCTACATTTTGGGACTTAAAACAATTAAGTTTTAAAAAAGAACTTTATACATTTTTGCTACCACTGTAGACTATTTCATTAACTTTTGTGCTATTCTAATAGTATTTTGTCTTAAACAGTTTTCAAACTTTATGTATTTTATGTTATGCCTCAGAAATGAATAAAATATTGAATTTTTTCATTGTTATGTTTCTCTATTAAAACACTAAAGATACGGAGTTTGCATAATAGACAGTACTTTCAGTCTTTCAGTACTTTCTAGTATCCCAAGTGTGGACTGTTTGTTAATAGCTGTGGAATGGAATATTTAATGAGGTCTCTAATTGGGGGTTGGGAAAATGTTGAATGGAAAAGTGTCCGATTCAGCTGGGGACATTCAACCTAGGATCCTTTAAGTCTTGAATGAAGATTAAGCTCATAGCATTTTTTTTTTTTTAATTCCGTGCCTCCCACAACTGTAAAATTCTCAACACAGATCAGACAAGTTCTTCTCTGTTATGGGCTAAATTATGTCACCCCCTATATTCATATGTTGAAATCCTAACCCCCTAATGCCTCAGAATATGACTGTATTTGAAGATAGGGCCTTTAAAGAGATAACTAAATTAAAATGAGATTAGGGCAATGCTTACTCCTCTGTGACAAATGTGCATATCGGAAGAGATTAGTACACAGACACAGAGGGAAGCCCATGTGAAGACACAGGTTGAAGATGTCTCAGGAGAGAGGCCTCAGAAGATTGGTTTGGTTCCCTGCTGACACCTTGATTGGTACTCCTAGCCTGTGAGATCCTATAAGAAAATAAATGTCTTGTTTAAACCACCCAGCTTGTGGTACTTTGTTATGGTGACCCTCTCTGTCTAATACACCTTCCAACCCCCTAAATTCTATAATATTCTATAAAATTCTATTTTACGCTATCTCCTCTGTGGCTATTTTTCTATTTCTAAAAATGTATCTGTATTTTTATTGAGTCTAAATTAATATTGATTTTCCTCAAATTGCTATACGGCTAACCCATCTCAAGACATTATTGTCTATTTTAACATAGTTATTTTAGCCTCAGAAAAATAACTTTTCTGGAACACCCTGGGACCTAGGCAAAACCTCAGATCCCTCTGTAGGAAATGATTTCTCTTTCTAAAAAGCACCTTTTGTCAGGGGTTTAATTTTTGATTCACGATCATTTGTGGCCTCTCCCTTAGTAGACCACAGAAATCAGGAAAGGGCCAGTATCTTATTCACCTGTAGTATTTCTGTAGGCAGAAGTGTACACTAAGGATTGATGACAGGAATGAAGGACTGTGAGCTCTTGGTCAGATCCTGAGTCACCATAGGCCAGCAGTAGTCTGAAGGTCCCTGAGGCCTTTTCAGGGGCTCTGATTTTGAAACTATTTTCATAACACTAAGATGTTTTTGTGTTCTTCATTGTGTTGACATTTGTACTGATGGTACAAAAGGCATGGTGGTTAATACTGCGGGTACTTAAGCATGAATCAAAGCAGTGGCTTCAAACTGTAGTAGTCGCTGTATTCTTTCCGCGCACATTGGCAGGAAAACAAAGTTTCACATAAAAATGTTCATTATGAAGCAGTAAAAACTGTAAATTTTAAGCCTTCACTCTTGAGTACCTATCTTTTTAAATATTCTGTGTGATATGGGAAGTATGCATAAAGCATTACTAGTAAATACTGACACACATTAGTTGTCTCAAGGAAGAACATTTGTGTAATTATTGAGTTGCTAACTCAACTCGTTGCTTTTCCCATGGAACACGTGTTTTTTGTTTTTGTTTATGTTTTGAAAGCACAACTGAAAAATTATGATTATTCAGAGTTGGGTATTTATTCACTTCCTTGTAAATTCAAGCAGGGAACCTATCATTTCAATAAAACAATTGACATTGTTGCCAATGCTTAAAATTTGAGTCTTTAAGCACAAATTATATGTTCGCAAAATTTGTATGCACCATCTGAGGTTGACAGCTTTCCAATACTACAAATCTCTTCTGATGAAATCCGTGCTGATATGAACAAATGAGATTTTTTTGATGTTGTATAATGAAGCCGCATTCCACATTGCAACTAACTTCTCAAACTACCACTTGTTGAGTTTGGACCAACTTTCCTTCATATACTTAAAAATAACCTACACATACACCAATATATTGAACGCAGAAGTGGATCCGGGACTCCCTTTTACTATTCAGATGGACAGTAAATAGATTTGCAAACAATGCTAGTCTCTTTAGTTTTTTTATTTTAAAAATAGTTACTTTCATTAAAATATGTAATGAGTTTTTTCCAATATATTTTTTAAATTTTCAGTTCTAATTTCGAATATGGAAATATCAACAAATACCTCATATAAACCTAAGGTCTTTGGTGTCCTCTCAATAGTTTGTAAGAGTTTTGTAAAGGGGTCCTTAGCCCAAAGTTTGAGAACTGCTGCTGTAAACTAAGGCCTAGGACGGTGGAACTTAATTCTTTGAAGGACCCTTTCCAATGTCAGAGAAATAGGTCCGAATCTACCCGGGCTTCACATCAAACCTTTACATCCAAAAAGACTTAGAGGTGTGGCTCTGGGCGGCGGTGCGGGTGGAGCCAAGGCTGCGTCTCCGGTCTCCCTGGAAACAACCCTCCCCGAGTCACCTGGACCGTGTCCTCAGGCCCTCTCCGCCTCTGATTGGAGAGGTTACGCCAGTGGGCGGTGCGTCGGGAGAGGGGCGGGGCTTCACTTTCGTCCGGGGCCCACTCGCGTGAACGTATTGACGTCACGCCGAAATCGCTCCCTTGACGCTAGGCGTTTGCATCTCCGTTGAGGTACCTGGAGCTGGGGTCGCTCGTCTGAGGGGACGTGAGCTGTTTCCCCTCAGAGGCCTGAGGTCCGGCAGCCTATCCCTCCCGGCCCGGCGACGCCCAGTGCGTCCGTGTCGCCGTCATGGATCTGAATTTAAACCGAGCGGATTACTTACAGGTAAACCCGAGAGCGGGGGCGGTCGCCGCGCGGGGCGAGACCCGCTCGCTGAGAAGATTCGGTCTTTCCACTGACGTCTGTCCGGGTCGCCCTGAGCGGGTGCGGCGGCGAAGTGGGGGCTGGCCCTCCTCACGGACAGGTCCAGCTCTCCGTGACGGTCCACGGGGACTTGGAAAGAAGCGCACGCCCTCGCGGTGCTGGCGCCCGTGCGTCCTGACGCGACCCTGGAGTCCTCCCCGGGGGCCGCTTCTCCCGGCTGCCGCTCCCTGGGGCCTCTCCCTCCGGAATCCATCTCTACCCAGGCCGCTCTCCCGAGCGCCCCTTATTGCTTACTGTGAGCTGGACCTCACAGCCAGGCCATGATAAAAGCAGCAACCCCCGTTTATGGAGCATCTAGTTTATGCTGCGAGTTGAACACCCGTACATATTTAATCCTCATAAAACTCTCTCAGCTCGTGTTATAGACGATGATGATCCAGGGGCTCAGCGAAGGCAGTTTGCTTAGTTAGCGAGAAGCGATGGAGTTGCTGATTTGAAACAAAGTCCCAGACTCCAGAGCTGGTGTTCTCTCTCTCACACCCCCCTGCCTCTCAGTATTGCGGCCCTCGCCTTTCTGGGCTCCATCGCTTCTTTTTTCAGTAATCCTGTTTTGGCTAATGGTACAGATGTTTGCCCGGTCAAGTTCTCCGGGAGTTTTCTAAGCACTTCCCACCTTAACATTTTCCGTATTCAACTGCTGCAGTTATTTCTTAAATATTTCTTGAATCTGTCCCATTTTCTCCAACTCCATTACCCCCAATTCAGGTTGTCGTCTTCTCTTGCTTGGATGATTGAAACAGCCTCCTAACAGCTCCTAGCTCCAGCTTCTCCCTCCAAGCATCCTTCACATCACTTGCTAGATTGATGTTTCAAAATACAAATCTTATTTTCAACTTTAATACTACTCCTGGATTACAGAATAACATTATGGATATATACTATATGTAAATTCTTTCACGGTCTGTTGTTTTCTCCGACTTGTCTCCCATCTTCCTCCCCTAACTGTGCACTGCTAGTGATAGTTCCCTGCCGAAAAGGCCATGCTGTTGTCATCTTCTGTACCTTTTGTAAAATAATCTTCATCATCAGTTTTACTGGATGTCATTGCCATGAGCGTGTTTGGTATTTTAGCAAAAAATTTTTATTTGTTGCATTTTTAATAATTTCTCTACTTCCAAACATTTTAAATCACTTTACAAAAACTAACAACTATATGAAGTTGTAAAAGAAGTCTTCTGGAAATATTTTTTGTGAAGTATCCTGCCAGTAATGTCACATAATTTTTTTTGGCTTGACAACATAAATTTTGACAAGCGTAAATACTACTATTTTTGGTTGTTTCCTGTATCCTGACTTTCATGGCATATTCCATTAGATAATAAGTTCATCACTGATAATAATTATTTCATATCACTAATTATTGCAATCAAAAGACTCTATAATCTGAATCTGCTGGGCCTTTAAATCTCTGAGGTAAAACTCAGATCACAGTGTGTGAGAAAACATTCAATAAGTGGCTGGTGTGTTTCCTTAGGTGGGAGTGACCTCTCAGAAGACCATGAAACTACTTCCTGCTTCAAGACATAGAGCTACACAAAAGGTACTGTAGAGATACTGATTTCTCCACATCTCCTTAGCTTTGACAGAGGAGAAGTTTATAATTCCTTCTTTATTGGTAAGTTATTCTTTTTAAAATGCTAATGTTAAAATGGAAATGAATTTCTTTAATTTGAACAGAGGTTGGCATGCCAAGGGACATTTACAAACAGTCATTTTCGTGGACACTATAATTATTATGTACAATTAGTAAATAGTATAAACAAACTTGTTAAAACCTTACTCCATTTTCTGGAAATAATTTACTCTGTGCTTATATGCACCAGGTTGTGTATATGAAAGAAGAAATGTAAGACACAACTGAATATAGAGAAAATGTTTTTTTGAGACATTATTGTATTTTAAGAGTACATATTTTGATGTTGAACTTTATATTTAGCAATATTGATTTGATTATTTTTATAAAAATCCTGATTCTATGAGACATGACAATTATAATTTTATAGTAGACTAGTAGGATATTTTAATAGCTGCAAAATAAACACAGTATCCTGATATATTAACATTTTTTTCAAGCTAAATCAATAGATTTCTGATTGTTATTTATTCACTCTACTAGATCAGCATATCTCTGTTAGGTCTCAGGACCCTTTTACACTCTTAAATTATTGAGGGTTCCAAAGAACTTTTGTTTATGTAGATATATCTATCAAGTCTTACTGTATTAAAATTCAAGCTAAAAAATGTTTTCTTTATTATTCTAGTTTAAAAAACTAATAGGCCTATTACGTGTTTACATAATATTTTTATGAAAATATTTTCAAAAACAAAAAAAGAATTTAGTGAGAATAGCAGCACATTTTCTTTAGTCTGGCATAAGCAAAGGTACCTGGATTCTCATGTCTGTTTTCATGTCAGTCTGCTCTGATGTGTTGTTTTGGTTGAAGTATATGAAGAAAATCTAGCTGACACAGATACATAGTTAAAAATAGGGAGGAGTATTTAAATGGCTTTTCCAAATAATTATGGCTCTTCATATTTGATACTACACCTATACTAGACAAGTAGTAGTATCTTAAATACTTAGGTGCAATGTGGAATCTGAAACCATATTGATTAACGTTTCATAATTTGGTACATTAAAATCCATTGGTCACCTGAAATCTATGTAATTTTACTAACAATTGTCACCCCAATAAATTAAAAAAAAATAAAAAAAAATAAACAGACTTTCCAAAGAATTGAAAAAAAAAAAAATCCATTGGTTTGTCTTGTACTTTGAATGGATCTTTTACCCATGCATGAATTTATAGCATCCTGTGATGGTCATTTGAGATTTTTGGTTCATTTGAGTTATACATATTTTCCAAATGTTGACACATTTTGTTATATAATATCAACCTTAGCTCATTTGTTAATATTACTGCTGGTCTCATCAGAAAAGTTATGTATTGAGAAGCTGTTAGTCTCACAGTGGCAGATACAAGACTTTCCAAAGTACTGATTTTCACTTGAAAGCTCTGACTCTACCATTGGTAGCAAACACTGTCAGTTATTTTCTTTTGAAATAACAAACTCACCTCCTTCAATTTTTTTTTAAAAAAATCAGGAAATACCCATGTGTTAATAGCAACAGTTGTTGGTTGTTCCTTTGTTCTTAAAAATGGTGTTTCTTGAAAAAGTGGATAGTTTACCTCATAACTCAAACATTTATACAAGTACTTTTTGTCAGGACTGTTTTGGTATGCAGCAGAAGTGTTTAATGCATGCTTCCTGTTTTCTCACACTAAATATTAAAAAGACATGTATTCAAGGGTCAAGATTTAATAAGATTAATAAATTTCTATTGCTTCATTAAGGATATTCTTATATGAAGCTAGATTTTTTAATTTATTCTCAAATGGTGAAGAAGATTACAGATTACTGGTATAGCTTGGTGTCATTGTTTACTTTCTTGTCAAACACCCTAATTTTACCTACCATTACTTCTGTACCATCATTGCAAATATCAACCTAGTGAAAAGGGAAAAATGAAGATTTAGAAAATAGTGTTGACCAGGCAGATTCTCTAAAAGGTTCTCATTGAATTCCAGGAGTCTAGGAACCACACTTTGGAAATCCCTGTAATACATTATTGTTTTATAAATTGTTGGATAAATGTATTGTCAGAAAATCAAAACCTTAACTATTCTTGTGTATTTTTTCATCTGAAAAGAAATCTCTGCCAGTACCAAAGATCCATAAATCTCCTTAAAATATGAACATAATTATTTGTGACTGTTCACTGTTTTAGGGAGAAAGTCCACAGCTTTCATCAAATACATAAAGGTAATACAGGAAGTTAAAAATCAGTGGCCTAAAAACAGAATCTGCGCAATATCAACTTTTTGATATTTGAGACTTGTTTTATATCCTAATACTTGGCCAATTTTCTATTCTTCCTCTGTGCTTGATTCTTGGGATGGGTGGCTTTATTTACTATTTATACACACACACATAGCCCTACATATATACATATGTGCATATATTAGATCAAAGGTAGTTGTTTTTCTGGTTCTTTTGTCTTGATTATCAATTTCTGAGAAAGAAATGTTAAAATCTCGCTCTATATTTATTCAGAATAATCCATTGGCCACATTGGGTAATTGATAATTGTTGAAACTGAGTGATGGATACATGGGAATTCATTATAACATTCTGTCTACTTTTGCATGTTAAAATTTTTCCATTAAAAAGGTTTAAAAAATATCAAATAGGTCAGTCACAACCTTATTTGATAATCTCTTTTAAAAATCAATCTTAAAATATTCTTATGCTCCAGTTAAGAAAAAAAAAATTACATCCCCCCCATTCCGCTTGGCATTTCTGTCCCTAGTCTCTTGTGCTGTTTACATTGTAGGAACAGAATATATGGCCATCTACTTCCGTAGCGACTCTGCATGACTTTCTCTTTGACGCTTTTCTATAATTCTTTGGAGGATTGTTTTTTTTGTAGGGCTGTCTTTCCTAGATTTTTTTAATCTTTGCTTTTAAAAATCATAATTTATATATTGAGAATCTTGTTTTCTTCATTTATAGTTAATAGTGCATAATAATAGTAATTTGAGATTCTCTTCACTCTATTACAGGTAGTTATTGGAGATCATAGTGGTGTAGTTACCTGCTTTGGCATGAAGAAAGGAGAAGCAGTGGTATGTATGGGTTTTAGTTTTAGGAGGAAAAAAGATTTTAAAAGAAAAACACTACTTATTGAATAATCCTAGGTTAAAAATTTTCTAAAATACTATGAAAAGTGGGTTTTGAGGGAAGTAGTTCTATGAAGTATGAGGCGACACAGCCCAAGAGTCATTTGTCAGTTATTTGTAAAACACCTTTGATAGTCTAGGGTGGTTTATTAGTTTCCTATGCTGTGTAACAAAGTACCTCAAATTTAGGGGCTTAAAATAGCACACATTTATCATCTTACAGTTTCTGTGGGTCATGGCTTCAGTGTAGATATCAGCCAGGCTCTGTTCCTTTTGGGAGCTCGCAGTCCTTTTCCAGGCTGACATGGTTGTTCTCTGCTCTTGTAGGACTGAAGCCCCCACTTTATTGCTGTCTGTAAGCCAGGACCTGCTCTCAGCATCTTGAGGCCACCACAATTCCCTGCTATATAGTCCTCTCACAGGCTCTCTCACAACATGGTGACTTAACTTCTTCAGACCAACAGGCAAATCTGTCCAGTCTGCTAAGATGGCGTCATCACATCACATCACATCACATCGCATCGCATCACAACATAACATAACACATAACATCATAGAAGTTACTATACCATCACCTTTGCCATTTAATGGAACCTGATCAGGGAAGCGATTAGTATGTCATCATAGTCACAGACCATAGTTTACACGTGATGGGTGTGAGATGTGAACTCTTATATTTATTATACCTTATATGGAATTTACAAAAAGATGAAGATGGCGAAAATTATCAGAAACTCAGTGTTTCCATTATTCACATGTCCTCTTAGATATTTTGCTCTCTGTGTATAAAGTCATGGGGGGAGGGGAAGAATCTGATGACAGTAATAAAATGGAAAATAACCAGGAAGAAATTGATGATACAAATGTTTCCCATTAAATAGAGAAATATTAAGTGAAACATTCAGGTTTCCAGAAAATTCTATAGACATTTATTTATACCACTAAAACTTATAAAAACTGTAAAGAAATCAGGAGAGATTATTTTTAAAAGGTGGGGAAAGTGTAAAAACCTGTCCATTGGAAGCAGTTGAGGAATCTTATTAAAATGCAGTGTTTCACTCCATAGATCTGGGGTTGGGCCTGACATTCTGCATTTTTAAGAAAGTTAATGATATAGTTCACTAGCTAATACTTGGTGAACCCTACTTTGAGTTGCAAGAGTTTAGATTTTAGTGGTGTCACTGAAATATGTGTAGGAATAAGTATTCTAAAGTTAGAATATATTTAGCAAAAAAACCCAGAAGACCTACTGAAGTAAATCCATGTGTATCTAAAGGTATTTTTATATAGTAGAACAATAATATTTTTCTAAGTTTAAAAATGACAGCATTTTTACAATAAAGGAAAATGCTTACAATAAATCTGTGTACTTAATTTTTTTTCTCATTGATTTTTGCAGGCAGTGTTCAAGACTTTACCCGGGCAGAAGATTGCAAGACTGGAACTAGGAGGGGTTCTTAACACACCACAGGAGAAAATTTTTATTGCTGCAGGATCTGAGATTAGAGGATTCACAAAGAGAGGAAAACAGTTCCTCTCCTTTGAAACAAACCTCACTGAAAGCATTAAAGCTATGTATGTTTATTCTGTTTTTATTTTTACTTACCCATTTATAATATTTTGGACAGGTGACACATTTGATTAAGTATCATATCTTAATAGGTTTTCTGGGAAATAAAATTGACTAAAGGTACTTTGTTAGTCAGAAATTAAATTTGACCTACAATCTGTATAAAATCCATTGGTTGTTGAAATGTTGTCTTTTTAAAATAGTATTTATATATTTTTGACTAGTTGGTTCAGTTATGATTTAAGATCAAGGTATAAAAGGAAAAAAAGAAAGAAATCTCCCGATATTTAAGTTTCTGTTTCTTTGCTATCTCTAGTAGTTCTGGTTTTGAGGTAGTATCATTTTCTTAAAAGGCTGGCAATCAAAGTTGGTGACTACCAATAGGGTATAATTTCAGGTGACTCAGGTAAAACTCTAAGTGAGTAAATAGCTCCCTTAATGGCTTCCTGAAATGTGAAATTTTGCAATTAAAATTTTAGTTTTTGAATCATGGACTGGAAAGGGATTTAAAGTTCATCTTATCCACTGTTCCTCAAATCTACTACTTAGGAGACTCCCTTGGAAGCTTAAAACAGTAGATTCTTTGTCCTACCTCACACCTGCAAAATCAGAATTATTAGGAGTAGGTTAAAAGCAAAAAGTTCTTCATTTGAATCTGATGCAGCCAGGCCTCAGTTTGGAAACTACTGATTCAGTCCAGAGTTCTGTGTAATGCATAGCTCCCCTGTATAATTCTGTATACTGCACAGTACATGTCCAATGTCTGGGCTGTAAAACATTGGCTTGGTGAGATTAGATAAGAAGTAAACAATGGCAAGCGGTTCAACCAGAATATAATACTTTTAAAAAAAAAAATTTTATTGGGGAATATCGGGAAACTGTTTCTCAGCTCCAAGTCGTTGTCCTTCAGTCTAGTTGTGGAGGGCGCAGTCAGCTCCAAGTCTAGTTGCCGTTTTCAATCTTTAGTTGCAGGGGGCACAGCCCACCATCCTATGGTGGGAATTGAACCAGCAACCTTATTGTTGAGCGCTTATGCTCTAACCAACTGAGCCATCCGGCAGCCCCTCCAGAAGCCCAGCGGCAACTCATTGTCTTGGTCTAGTTGTAGAGCTCACTGGCCCATGTGGGAATCATCCAGGCAACCCTTTTGTTCAGAGCTCGTGCTCTAACCAACTGAGCCACCCAGCTGCCCCCAGAATATAATACTTTTGAAATGCTTTTGTAGATAGGCATGGCCAGTGATAATTGTGAAATACTAAAATCAAAGTAATAATTATTAGCATACCTCCACATTCAGAAAGGTGTATGGACAGAGATGGGAAAATAAGGAGTTTCCCAGCCAATCGTCTCTTTACCTAGTTTCTTAAATGTTTTTACTGGAGTGGCAAAGGTGGGATGATAAGGTTCTTTGCCCAGCTTTTGAAAAATTATCTGAATCTCCACATTTTTATATGGTTGTATAGGATGAAAAGGTTATAACTTGAAAATATTCAATAAGGAAGTTGATCGCTTATAAAATTGGTTACCATTCACACATCTTTCCTGGCTTACTGCTTCTATGTGTCTCACTCTTGTCAATAATAGTGACTCCCAAGCAGTACTTTGGACAATGTAATGGAAGTATAATGCCATTACAGATTTCACATGAAATTTCAAACCTTAAAAAAGATAGGAAATTTCATTGGGTCGATAGAAATATCAAGAGCATTACTGAAATCATATGCAGAGCCACAAAGTGAGGCCACCTAAACAATAACTGAAACTGAGAAAATCAGTGAGATCATTATATAAAGGAATAAATTTAGTACCCCCCAAATTTTAAATATACCTTAGAGGTCACGAAATAGGTAAAACCTTCCAATAAAACCACAGTATCCTCTTATTATGATCACATGATAGTAGCAATCTAGAAGTGAAAGATAACATTTTTGTCCAAAAATTTCAGCTCCCCAGTGAAAACTTGATTCAGTTTTAAGAATTGCAACCTAGTTGTGACTGTTATATTAAATTTTACTAAATATAATTTAAAATGAACTTGTTTTCATTTCTTTATTCAAAATAAAATTCTAATTTAGTCATTTTTTTCCCACTGTTTGTCATTTAGTTTAAAGTAGGTTGCCTTCAAATAGCCTTTTCTAAGCAATATAGTGTGGTAATAAGAAAACTAACTCTACAGCTAAAAACTACCTGAGTTGCAGTCTACTAGTAGTTGTGTGCCATTAGGCAAGTCACTTAACATTTTGTTATTCACCTGTAAAAAGGGTTAATAATGATCCCTAGTTTATGGAGTTCTGATGATTGAGTTAACTGATGTAAATCACTCAGGACAGTGCTTGCCACGTACTACACATTCAAAAGTGGTTGCTGTTTGACATGTTTGTCTTCAGTATAGATAATTAAATTATCATTCTTTGTTTTCAGTTTTCTGACTTCAATTTTTGAGAAGCCTGAGGCCTTAAGATCCTTATTTTCAGCTTTCAAAATCAGTGTTATACCAAAAAGCTAGAAATTAAATAGGGGGAGGGGGAATCAAACAAAACAAAACAAAACCCAAAACTGTTCTCCAAGTCTGTGATAAAATGATAGTAAACTGTTTAAACTTTTATTTTTATCTGATAAAAAAATCAGGAGTTTTCTGTGCTTATTTTAGAAGAACATGGATGTCTTAAATTACTTTTAATGTCCTTAGGCACATATCTGGCTCAGACCTCTTTCTCAGTGCAAGTTACATCTATAACCATTATTGTGATTGCAAAGACCAACATTATTACCTTTCTGGGGACAAAATCAATGACGTCATCTGCCTTCCAGTGGAAAGATTACCTCGTATTACACCGGTATTGGCCTGCCAGGACAGAGTTCTCAGAGTTTTACAGGTTGCTGTTATTTGCATTTTTGTAATTTTTCGTAATTTAGGTAAATGAATGTTGATAAACAATGTGTACTTGAGATAAATTACTTTATTGATTTCTACCACTTTAAATGTCCTGCTTAACTGAAAAAAAATTTTAATATTTTAATTGATAATCTAATTTTTTTACTTGAGGCAAATGTGTTCAGATCTTTGGCAAGATTTTAGAGAGACATATATGAATGAAAGGACAATTCCTCACACACACACACTCACACACACACACACACACACACACATAATTTTTGAGCTAATATAATCACAATGGAGTACCAGGGTTTTTTTGTTTGTTTTTTTGATGTTTTTCTGCTTTATTCCTCCATCACCCTCCCCTCTCCCAAAAAATCACATTAAATGAGGAAATTGGGTTTAAGAGAGGTAGTTAGGCTTTAACAAGGGATAGTTGAGATCAGGCTTGTATCATTTGAATTTATCCACTGTTTATGACAGTATGTGGAACAGAATAAGCACTTAGTAAATATTTGTTAGATAAGTAAATGAGTGATAGATTGGAAAACTGAAAACCACAATTGGCTAAAACAACTACGTAAGGCCATTGTTATTAGTAATAATAGTTATAACTATGTCTTCTTGAAAGTGACTTTCAATAAAATACACACATACACACACACACACACACACACACATCCAGGACCCATCAAATAAAGTTTAAGTGCAGGTAACATAACAGGTGGATTAATTGGTTCAGAAATTTAGGCTGATGATAGTGCAGCTGAACGAAAGTCTAGCTGTTCATCCTGTGCCTCCACAGGCTATCTCACTCTTCAGAATTTCATAGCCATATAACAATTTCTTGGCATCAGCCCTTTTATAAAAGGAAAAATCCAGTGGCTCTATCAGGTTTTTTCTTTTTTTTCTTCCTAAGGGGAATTAAAGGTTCATTCTGGAGGCATGAATGATAATTTCTCCCCTTACCTGTGCTCCCAAATATGAGTTGTTTGAATAAGGCTTTTAGCCGGAGCTGGCTAGCATTCAATAGATTCTGCTTTGTTTAACAGCAAGAGGTTCCTATGTTTATTGTAAAAAAAAAACAAACCAAAAACACTAAGGATTTATGGAAAGCAAGAAATTAGTCTTTCCTCTGCCCTGCACACATCTCCTGCTCCCCATCTGCCTTTCTAGGCAATCTTGCCCCAGAGGTAGCCTTTTTTAGATAGTCTTGTGTATATTCTTTTGTGTTTATATAGTTATATGTAGATATCTGTAAACTTTTAAATGTTATTTTAAATGAAAGAAAGCATATGCCTCTTATATGTCCTTTATATATTTGATTTTTTACTATAATTTTGCGATTTTTTTCATCGAATGGTTTATCATAGATATCTTTTCCATGTGAGTATAAGTACTTCTACCTCATTCTTTACAGTTTCACAAATACTATGCCCTACATAAAAGCATTACAAGTGGCAAAATTGAAAAAAAGACAGATAAAAGGACCTGCCTTGTTTTCTTATCTAAATAGCAGGCCATTCTGCCTCTCACTGAAGTGGATTTGGGAAATACCCAAAGGCAAGGCCAAAATTTTCCTTAGAAAGTGACTTTGGATATGTTTAAGTATTTGAATGTGCAGCTATGTTAAAGCCCTTGAGTTAGGACAAAAAAAACGTGTTCCTGAAAGTGTTGTTAGGAGAGTTTACCAGTGTCAAGTTTTCAGGCAAATAGAGTATTTAAAATGAAAAATATTGAAAGTGGAGAGTATTTTAAATATTTCTCTTATTGATCTTTGCATTTTATTTTAAAATGAGTTAACACGTGCAAAATTGCTAACAAGTACACATTGGTATTTGTGACCTAATTTTTTCAGCAGTTTTATTCTAGAGTTCTTTATATGAATATTGATGTTATCTCTGAGTGCCTGTATCAGTTTAACTTTGCATTCTGTTTCACTTTTAAAATACTTGTACTCCTTCAGGGATCTGATGTGGTATATGAAGTTGAAGTTCCTGGCCCACCTACTGTTCTAACTCTGCACAATGGAAATGGCGGTAATCGGGATTTCATTTTTTTCACAATCAAATAAGGGAGTGCCTTATGTTAAGTCTAGACATTTCGGGTTTTTAATCATTTAACTATCTATTAAGGGAAAACGGGAAATTGTAGGAAGAACATTTTTCATGAACTGGAATTGACATGGTGGATGTCTGATAACTTGCAGTAACTTATAGTAATGACTTATTGAACTTTAATTTTCAGTTTTCTCATCTTAAAGTTAAATGATAAGGAAGGGTGTTACCTCTTACCATTGTAAAGTTCTGTGAATATATAACCATCCTCCCAAATTAAGTTTTCTGTCTTTATATTTTTAAATGAGATTTTTACATGAACGTCAATATATATGAAAAATTTTAATCTTAAAGAGATGAGTTGTGGGATAAATATAATATGTTGATTTTAATTATAACTAGGTGACTCTGGAGAAGACCTTTTGTTTGGAACATCAGATGGAAAACTTGGGCTTATTCAGATCACTCCATCCAAGCCAATACACAAGTGGGAAATTCGAAATGAGAAAAAGAGGGGAGGTATGTTTTTGATGTAGTGCATATTCTGAAATTTTGGTGATTATTAAATAAAATATCCTAGATTATATAGTTCATTCTGTTTTATTTATTCAGAGTATTGTATATAGCAAACTTAGCAAGTCACAGAGCCACCTCATACATTCACTTAGCAGGGCTATCATATTTTTGGCATAAATTATTAAAGTAAAACATGCTAATAGTAATTTGGGATGGATAGGCTCTTATGTGCTTAATGTCCATCTATAACATCATTTTATGCTCAAACCCATGTTTCATTGTTTGGTGTAGGGAATGAATTGGAATTGGGGAGTACGTGGTATGAGGCAAGGAAGAAGTGCGGCGGATCAGGGAATAGTCCTGTTTCTAAGGAATTTCTGCTTTCTAAGGGGAATTTGTATCTGACTTGGTAGGTAGTGAGATAACTATAAGTACAGCATGTTTATTCATATATTTATTCCTCCAACAAATACAGGTTAGGAGAGAGGATAAACCAATAAGTAAATTAGATAGCTTCAACTAGTCACCTAAAGAAAATATAACAGGGTAATGTGCTAGAGAGTGATGGGTAGAAGGAGGAGGCCTACTTTTAGAATGGGTGGTCATGGGAGGTGCTTTATAAGAGGTGAAATTTGAGCTCAGATCTG
The DNA here is from genome assembly GCF_004115265.2 of Rhinolophus ferrumequinum. Taxonomy (NCBI): domain Eukaryota; kingdom Metazoa; phylum Chordata; class Mammalia; order Chiroptera; family Rhinolophidae; genus Rhinolophus; species Rhinolophus ferrumequinum. The sequence continues at coordinate 4,704,706 of NC_046301.1, read as the reverse complement.
ATTGATAAGAAAAGGAGTTAGTAATGTAAAGATTTTGGGGCAAAAAATGTTCCAGAAAGATGAAAAAATAAGGACAAAAGACCTGAGGCAGAGGTAAACATGATTCATTTGAGGAGCAGTAGGAAGACCAGTGTGGCTAAATGCATCAGCGCAGAGTTGAAGTCAGAGAGGCAGGGTAAGACCAAATCGTTTAGGTCCCTGTGTGCCTCGGAGAAGAGTTTGCATGTTAATCTAAGTGCAGTGCGAAGTCACTGGAGAGTTGTAAGTGGGACGTGACATGATCTAATTTACCAAAACAAAACAAAAGTGGACAGAGAATGGATTTTGGAGGAAGCAGATCAAAATTGGAAGCATGGAGGTCAGTTAAGAAGTTTTTGTTGTAGTTGTTATAATTTATCCCGGTCTAGGCTGGATATGCCAGTAGCTTGGACTAGGCTAATGGTAGTTGGGAATGGAAAGAAGGAGTATATATTTTGGAGGTAGAGATGATAGAATTTGCTAATGGGTTTGATGTGGGAAGTGAGAAAAAAAGAGAGGAATCAGAGATGCAGTCTAGATTTTTAGCCTAGGAAATCCCCCGAGATGAGGGGAGTCTGGGGAAGGAGCATTATTGTTGGAGTGTGATGAAGAGGGGGATAAAGAGTTTTGTTTGGGGCACGGAAAGTTTGAGATGCAAACGGATGTCTCAAAGAAGAGGCTGAATAGGGACTTGGATAGATGAGTCTGCAGCTCTGCGGAGGGGCAGAGCTGGAGATGGAAACTTAGGGGCCATTGCCACGTAGATTATATTTAAAGCCTTGGAAATGGATGGATGTGGATGGAAAAGAAAAGGACACTTGAATATGCTCCAAGTTTTTGTTGTTTTTGTCCCCCAGGGTCATGCTTACTTGGCTATAATATTAGTTTTATTAACAACTTATCACTTATATTCTTTTTTAAAGGTGTTTTATGTGTTGACAGCTTTGACATTGTGGGTGATGGGGTTAAAGATTTACTTGTTGGGAGAGATGATGGAATGGTGGAAGTTTATAGCTTTGATAATGCAAATGAGCCTGTCCTACGATTTGATCAGGTAAGTTCATTTTTAAAAAGACTGTATCTGCTTATTATCCATCAAATAATTACAGAGATGACTGTGATGGTTTGGGTTTTATTATACATTAAAATCTCGTTTTGGCCTAAAATATTGCTGCCTTGATGTTATCAAAATCTCTAGACTACTCTTGTGTTTGAATAATAGACTGTTGCCTTCAAGCTGAATAATAAATTATTTTTTCATTTGGATTCTAAATATTGTATATATAAAGTATTAAACATTTTGCCTAAGTTTTTATAATACGTGATAGATTATAGGAATAACATATGTAACATACGCGTCTGTTTGGGTAACATAAATGAGACTGTTTTTTAAAGTAATAACGTTTCAAGAATAAGCTTCATATTGTTAGGACAATATAAAAAATATCCTTAAGCAAAGAGGCAAAAAGTAGCAATTTCACTTTTAGCCAACCAAAGGTCCACTGTATAAGAATTACTTGGTAAGAGTAATTTTCATTTCACAAATTTTAAATGTAATTAAGCTTGTTTACCCCAAGGTACAGAGTCACATGGAGAAGCATTCTGGTATAAGCTGAATCTTTCATTTTCATGAAGTGGGAATTCTCCAGTTCAGGGTTTCTCCATCCTGCTTCATGCAGTATGCACTGAGGCTTTTTTATTTAAAAAAGCCATAACTCAGTTCAACTTTTCTTTTTTGTCTAATTTCTCTAATAATTATACCACCCAGTCCCAACTTTAACTGTAGATCAGCACATACAGATGTTTCGGTGTATAAAGTATATTATATAGATAATATGGGGATAAAAATATTCGACTTATTTTCTAAATTTATTTCATATTTGTTCATCTCACTTTGGTATAAAAAGTCATCTTGCTAATGATGCAAAAAACAGTTTAGGCTTAAAAACCTATAATAACGCTTTGTTGGTAATCTCCTGTATTTTTCTCATCAACCCCTGAGAAACTTTCCTATTTAAGACCCTAAATCTCCGCTTTGACTTCTGTTCCAAACTCCAGTAATGACATCGCATTTCCCTGCTTTGCTGGGTGTGACACTAAGAAATCTTTTTCCTGTTCGTCTGATGGCAGAGGTACTCTTTCAGGTTCTGTTAAGGCTGCAAATACACTGCCTCATCTTGGATTCATGCCATTACTTTATTGTTTTCTTAATCACAAGTCCTCTTATCTGACGCAGTCTGGACTAATGGTTGGTTAATCAAAAAAAGTTAAGGAGCAAATCATAAAAAGAATATATTAATATATATATACCTTAAACATCATATTTTAACTTAAGCTTATAAATAGATATTCATTTGTCAATATTTTGAGGAAAGAGCAAGGTCTATTTTTGTGTGTTTAGTTCCCTGATTGGCAGTCCATGTTGTTATTCACGTAAACTATATCTATACTATATTAGCTAGTCTCCTGCTTTACAGTTACATGATTTTTCAAAAAAAGATAAGTTGAATTAGTTAAATCTACAACTCTGAGAGACTTTTACAAAAATGTACTTGAAGTACATTAAGATAAATGAATTTTTTAAATGTATAAGCAAAAACATAGAAATTAACAATTTTTTTATTTTTGTAACTTTTGAGTACATTGGGTTAATTAAGGTACTTCTAAATGAATGAAAAAAATAAAAATTATAATTAATAGCCACCCAATAAACCACTCAGGAGGTGAGAAAGTGTGTGACTCTATTGACTGCGTAAGATATCCTTCTCTAAGTTAGATGGTTTCCATTATTTTTCTTTCGATAAATTGAAGGGGAACCTAATCAAGTTGCAGACGATATGCCACTAAAAAACATTTTTGGGGGTAGATCAATGGGTAATTTTAGCTATATAACTTGGAAAATGTTTAAAGAATTGAGTGAACTTTCTATAACAAAATTTCTTTTATTCTCATCAACATCTTTATATGACGTAGTTGATTAATGCTATATCTATGAAAATGAAAAATAGGAATAGAATTGATGTTCAACCTAGTCTTATTGTAGTAATATATAAATAATATTCATTTGTGATGCATGAATAATTTGGAAGGAAAAAGATAATCTCATTTATCTGATGAGATTCATTTCCTATAGAATTTTGCTTTTGTATTAATTATTTACTAAAACTTGTAAATTTGTCTTCATCAGTTGTGTAATACTAATTATAATGATAGAAATTCCTAATGCTTAAACCTTTATGATCACAGAAGATAAACCATTTCAATTATTTTTTCTTGGTTGCAGAAAAGTATAAATTTCAAGCATATGAGTACATTTCATTAAAATAAATATGTGTGGGGGAAGTAGAATGGAAGGAAACAAGAATTCAAGGAGAAAAAGGAACAATGTAAAATTCCCTACTTTTAAAGAGGGATTTGTTTCTCCATTTTTTAAGCCAATGATTGTGTATGTAAATTTGTCCTGGTATTTAGATTCATTGGGCATGATTACAGAATGTGACAGCTTTATTTTAAAGTGACAATCTTTAAAACTTCCCGAAATTACATTCTTTGTAACTATTTAAAGTTGTGATGAAAAATCTAAAAGGCAGCTTATAAATGTACAAGGGGGTGCATAGTTATTTTTCAGAATAACTTTAGTGGGAACATGAAAAGAAAGTTTTGAAGGCTTCAAGTGTACATATGTGAGATCCACTTGTTAAAAAAAAAAGAAAAAGAACTTTTTTGCAAATTTATAAACCTTTGTTACTTGACTCTCTCAGGTACTCATCTCCGGAAAGGCTAAGATAGCCTGATTTGCAGAATAGCTCTAAGGTTTGCCTCCTACAAGAAGGATGACGAGAACTAGAATTTTTAATGCTAGTTTTTTAATCCATTTTTCTATCTTCTCCTTTAAAACAATGTTTCTTAGCCTTTCCTGATAAGAATTACCTAGCAGAGTTTTTCAAACTACTAGTCAAACCGATTAGTGTGTTGCCAACACTTTTTTTTAAACGAAATAGAATGGATTAGAATATATCAGCATGTAATACAAACCTTTTAATTTATGTCTGTTGTTTTACACGTTCATGCGTGATTGTATACCAGATTGCAATATAAAATATACTACTTGCTTTCCAAATAGCTTGAAAACCACTGATCTGGAGTGTTTGTTAAAAATACAGATTGTTAGTTGACTCACTCAAGTGATTATTATCAGACAAGTTTGGAAAGTATTGCTTGAAAGAGCTATAAAGCCTGAACTTTCTGAAAAACTTGCTTTCTCTCTAAAGTAGCAAATTTCTCAAAGGTTCCTCATAGGGTATGATCTTCTGTATTCATCAAGAAATCTATTTGGAGAAAACACATGAGAGGTGGTCTGTGGAATTCAGATAATAGACTAAACGTTTTGAGAGTTTTGCTTATGTCATTTTAAAAATACTCTATTATATAAGTAACCCATTTTCGGTCATTAGGTGACTCCTGTAGCTGAGTGGGACACACAAATATATGAGTCACTTTTAGTCTTTTCTCCAAATGTGAAAACACTGAAATTTTCTGACATTTGTGCAGGATTTTTGCCTTTCCAATCTCAGTGTCTGCACGTAATAAGTATTCAGTAATTATATGTTGAATGTCTGGAGACAGGAAAATACATTTTGTGGCTTATTTTAACATGTGTGAAATTTTTAGTTACTAATGAAGTGCTTGATCTTGAATTTATTTTAGGCCTTGTCGGAAAGTGTCACATCTGTCCAGGGAGGTTGTGTAGGGAAGGATGGCTATGATGAAATCGTGTTGTCCACATATTCAGGTAAGGTAAGTGGTAGGAGGTAGTTGAAGAAAAAAATCGGTAATGAAAAATATAAATAAATAGCTTTTGATGACTTTTTTAAAAAGTGGTATTACTAACTCACTCTTATCTACAGCATTAAAAGATTTATTGGTTAAAAAATGAAGGAAGGAGTGGGCAGATTGATTTACAAAACAGTTAATATTTAAATAATAGTTTTTAAGAGTGCCTGGCATCTTACTAATATCTTTAAATGTTCAATGATATTCTTTGGTTTAAAAACAAATTTATGTTTTGTTACTGAATACATTTCTCATTAAAACTTGCTTGCTTTTGAGTAGGTCATTTTTGCGTTCTTACAGTAGTTATACAAGATTTTAACTTTCCATGAAAATAATTGTTGAAAAACAATTCTTTTTCATCAGCTATTTTTGCATTTGCTAGAATGTGTTGACTTATTCCATACTTGAAAACTAAAATTGTAAATTAAGAAGTGAAAGATTTCCTTAATCATAGTATTACAGTATTTTAGGCAAAGCAAAAATAGTATCACAGAATGCTGACATCATTTCTTTATGGTTTGAATATTTTCCAGGGTGAATTCTTTTGTGTTTTGTTTTGTTTTGTTTGAAGAGGAATAAGCGAGGCTGATGGTGGTGGACAAAGGGGCATGTAGATGGGGTTTCTGTGAACAGCAGCAGCACTGATGGTACACGATTCTAACTCCTTTCTACAGGCTGGGTTACAGGTCTGACAACAGAGCCTGTTCATAAGGAAAGTGGACCAGGAGAGGAACTGAAAATTAATCAGGACATGCAAAATAAAATTTCTTGTTTACGGTAATTTTGGATTTTTTTGTTTGCCTTTTTATTTTTCATTTCACGAAGTGTATGGTTGTTTATTACTTATACATGCAGTATATTTTATTGGAAATAATTAATATAATTAATGAAAGTTTATCAGTTAGAGAAAATTAGCAGTAAGTGCTGATTAATATTTTAGAGTTAGAAATATACTTTTTGTATACTTTATTCTATGTCGACTTTATTTAGATCAAGAATTATGTTTTTGCATTTGTTTAGTTATAGATAATTGTAGTGTTTGGATTTTTTTCCCACAGACATTAGAAAGAAACTAACACAGATGGCTGTGTTCCTCATTAATTCTAATGTCCACTACTCCTATGGGCTTTTCTGAATGTGTAACTTTGGCTTCTAAGTTTTCTTACTGGATGTGAGAGATGTTGACTTCCTGACACACAGGGATTGGTTTCTTGGCCTGTTCAGTTTGTCAAATCCTTTGAAGGGGACTCAAGTAAAATTGCTTCATATAATGAAGATGTGGGAGTTGCTGAAGCTTTTAATGACTGCTCTCCCTACTTTAGCCCTTGTCAACCTCTTGGGGGAGAGAGGGCCAATAATTTTTTAATGGTAGTTGAGGGTTTTTAAGGCAGCAGAATTCCACAAGCACTAATTCACTAAAGCTACACTACAATTTCTCCACAAGCCGATTCACCAACATCACCAGGAGAGCAAGCTCTAATTATCATACAAGAAGGATACCAAGTAGAGTTAACGAGGACTATCTCACATCCACAGTACAATACCTCACGTTTATAACCAAGTCTGCCCCTCCTGACGAAAGCTCATGAGAAGCTTCTGTTTTGTTCGTTCAGCACCTGGAACATAGGAACATTTGAAGCACTCAGTACCATTTCTTGAACAAATGAGTCCTTTCCTTTGTTCATTGCACAAATCCCTTCCAAGGTGCTCCCTAGACTTTTCCCCCTACACTGGGGTAGTAGCTAAGCCTCGGGTTGGTCTACCTCAGTTACTATTTACTTCATTTGCAAATGGCCTTTGCCAGTAATTGGAGTGTCAGCGATGCTGCACAGTGAGTGCAGTCTCAGCAGAATCCTCCCCAACACCAGGTAGAACTGCAACTGTACCCCTGCTTCATGATCATCCTTGTGGTCCCCCAGGTGTTAATTCTTACTTTGTCTCTCTTCCTTAACGCTTCCTGAAAGGTGCATGTTTAACTGCTTTCACACATTTTGTTTCTTGTTAAGTCTAACATCTTCCTCTGCCCCAGTACAATCAGGTTCTCTTCTGTCTAGTATGGAGTACTAGACAGAATGTAGTACTGTAACCAGATCTTGCATTAGAATTGATTATTTGCAACCTGCTTTGATACTTACAACTCTTTATTAATATTGCTGCTATGGGACTGAGTGGATGTTTTAATGTTTAGATTAGAGATAAATAATGTTGAATCGTTTGGTCAGTTATAAAAGCAAAAAAAATTGTTCCTATTAGTGTTATAGTTCTAATTCAACCAATAAAAGTGCATTTTGCAGAAGTGTCTCAAATTTTTATAAACATTCAAAGGACCTCAAGTGTTTACCCTTATAGGTGACGAAGTTGTGCATATTTTCCTATAGCAGTGAGTTGGAACACCTGCAGTATAAGGTACTACAGGAGAGAGAGAAATATCAGCAGTCTTCTCAGTCAAGCAAAGCAAAATCAACAGTACCTTCATTTAGTATAAATGACAAGTTTACATTAAATAAAGATGATGCCAGCTACAGCCTTATCTTAGAGGTGCAGACAGCAATAGATAATGTCTTAATACAGGTAAGCAAAATGTCTGATTTCTTTGTTTTATGACTGAATCTATTTTGCAGACCAGTCATGTGCACTAATTATTATCGAACACTTTTTTTAGTTTTAGACAGTAATTTTCAATATTTGTCTTTTAAATGTTATACTTAGTTTAGATAGTAATTTTAAAGGTTTATCTTAATCTTCCATGAGATGACCAGTTTGCTCATAGATTATCTAAATTACATCTTTCCTTTTATTTATCCTATACATACTAAACAAAAGGCTGATGGACTTAAGTTTCAGGATGAGTCAAAAGGACATTAAGGATTTTGTTCTTTAGCTAACCTATAAGAGGATCATAACAGAGGTGCAACTTAGAAAACTCTAGTATTTAATGCCCTTATTCGAACCTTTTCTCAAGCTCCAAATCCTAAAATGGTAGCCTGCAGTACAACCTGCTCATCGAGCACCACTTTCTAGGGAGATCAGTAGGCAAAGTGGATAATCCCAAAGGTGAAATTTAGGAATAATAATGTACAACTCCATTCATCAATATACTTACTTATTTTTTCCTTTAACTTGGAATATATTCATGGAGTTGAAAAGGATGATATGTAGTATGATGAATGGAAAACAAGCAAATGATGGAAAAACCCATCAGAAAATGAGAAAAGAATAAAGAGGAAGAAGAGGACAAGGTTTTAAAAGATAGGGAAAGATCAGATTATTCATTAAAACTGAAAGGCAGAAATCTCTCTTAACTAATGCTAGCTTGGGGGCAGCTGCATTGAACAACTCTAGGAGCACAATTAATGTCAAAAGTGCAACAGTGGTTCTTCAAAACTGCCTCTCCAGAGGGGACCAAAAGTCATCCCCTTTCTGTGTTACAACTGAAGTTAAAATTGATTATTTGCAACCCATCGTAACATTTTCAGCTAGCACAGACAACAATAGAAAGATTATACCTTTAAGGGGTTAGTGAGAGACAACATTCTATAATCTCTGATAAATAAGTCATTGTAATATAACATTCTCTGTTAGATTTATTTTCTAGAAGCACTTATTACCAAATGTAAATTCAGATGATACAAGAATAACCCTTAGAGAAAATACGTTTTGTAAAAATGTTTAGTTTTCCATCTGAACCTTTTTTTCTTTAAATATTGACTGTAGAGTGATGTTCCAATAGATTTACTTGATGTGGATAAAAATTCTGCTGTTGTCAGCTTTAGCAGCTGTGATTCTGAGGTGAGTAAAAAACAAAGAATTCTTCAGACGCTTTCATTTCTATTAGGCCATTTTGAATAAAGCCTGTGAACATCACTAGGGTTCGTTGTTTCTTCAGTCTCTCCCTTCAAAACTTCCCCTCAAAATCTGCTGCTCTCTTTCTTTGTCCTCAGATAACCTGTAAACTAGGGTGTTGTCCCAGATCCCTTCCTTTCTCTGATCTCTTAAATCCAATTACTTACTGGTTCCTGCCCTTTCTACCTTCCTGGCCTTTCTGCCTTTGTTCAGCTTCATTTGCACGTCTGTTGACGTTCTGCACCCTCAGCTTGCTTGCTAGAACTGCTCATCCCCCACTTGCTCTGCCTCTGTCGCCTCACTGCCAGCTGTGCCTTCACTGCCGCCAGACAGGCCTTCCTAAAATACACGCATCACTGTCGTTTCGACCGCAAAACCTTTGGAAGATTCCTTGTTTCCTGCCGCATATAAGTCTAGATTCCTCGTTGTGACGTAAAAAATTGTCCACAATTCAGCTCTTGATTACATCACCAACTTATCTTTCAGCAGCTGCTACCTTCTCTTCCATACACATTATTTCTGCCAAGCTGACATTCTTAAAATTTCTTGAAAATGCTATGTAATTTCACACATTCCTGCATTTGAATGTGATCTGTTCCTTCTGCCTGGCCTTCCTCACTTTTCTGGACTCTTGCTTAACCTTCATTCAGCAGCCATTTATTGAGCATTTACTGTGTACAAGGTACCTGAGATGAAATCTCACCAGAGCTTTGGGACCTGCTTATTATATCACTTCTTTCTGCTTCCCGCTAGCAGACTAGCAATCTCAGAACTCCGGGTGGATCCTGAAGAGAAGTTTGGTAAACAGAAGGTCTGGACTGGCTGCATTGCCCAGGGCAAGCCAGAACAGGGGGCAGGACTGCGCTTGGCTGCTAGTTAGTTAGTTACACAAAGGAAAAAGGGATAAATATAAATGGAATAAAAAGAGTAAAGATCCCTTCCTTACTCTGATCTCTTAAATCCAGTTACTTGATAGCTATGTGAGGGACTAATTTTCAATGTAATATAATTTCATATTAAAGATTTTTTTCTTGATAAGAGATTTTGTAACAGTTGTATTATATATATGGTTTGTCATCCCTTTTTGAGAATTAAAACATACGTGAAAAATTAGGGCCTACACTTTTATGATCATTTAAAAAATCAAGTTATATAAACATAAAATCTTTAATTCCTAAATTATTATGAAAGACTGACCTCTTTTATTTACATCACTGCAGGATTGTTTGGAATGATTATTTTATACTAATTTAAAACCTATTCTCTGGAATGATAGCTTTATAAAAACTTTACTATGGGTATTTCAAGTACATACAAAAGTACAAATAGTATAATTATCTCCATATACTCACCACTAACTTCAACATATGGCCAGTCTTACTTTATGTTCTTCACCCTTTTTTTCCCCCATTCCAAACCGAATCCCAGACGTTTTATTTCTTCTAATCTATATCATTTTATCTATAAATATTTGTTTTTAATTCCACAAAAATTAATTCATTTTTCAGTTGATTGAGCCTATGCTGACTAGGTTTAAATTAATTGAAATGTTAATGTTTGAATTTTCTTTTTGATATTTGCATCCTTTTTATTTCTTCAGTTATTAAATATAGGGAAATAACAGTACATGAAAATTGCATATCAAATATTTCATGTTGCTTTTTATTTGCAATTCATGAACCCAGATATATTTTTCTATTTTGGTAGTTTAATATTCAATTTCAAGAAGTTAAATACATGAACTGACCTCTCCAATTTAATTCAGCAAACACATATTGAAGTCCTGCAGTAAGCCAGGGACTGTGCTACTTGGTGAGATATTTCTCAGTCCTCTATAAGTATTTGTGAAAATCAAAGACATTCTATACCAAACATTGATGTTTTCGTCTTATAAACATTAGGAGTTGGTACCATACATTAAATTTTTAGAAGAACAATTAATATTTTAAAACATTGCTGTAGAGACTCAAGATAGAAAGGGCATGACCTTTAGAGTCTGAAAGGTATGGATTTGAATTCCAATTTATTACTTACTGGCTTTTGGGAAATTTACCCAACTCCTCATGCCTCAGTTTCTTCATGTGTTAAAACTTACTTAGTGAAACTTACTGCATAGGGTTGTTTATAGAAATAAGCAAAAAGCATTTAGCGCAGTGCCGCCCAGGTGAGAGGTGCTCAGTAAATGGTAACCATTATTGAAGTTGTTTTTATTGTTAAAAACATGGATTCATCCTTTTCCTTCACTTTCAATTCTTCCCAGTCAAATGACAACTTTCTTCTTGCCACTTATCGGTGCCAGGCAAATACCACAAGGCTGGAACTCAAGGTAAAAATGTTTGAAAATACCTTTACTTGAAAGTTTGAACTTTCTTCTTTATCTTGGTATATATCTTGCAACAAAAATGATATATCTTCGTGTTAAATTTCTCCTTGAAATGATTCATTTTGTAGTAATGACTTTTGAATGATGTGTTAGGTTTTAATTCAGCCCATACCATTATCTCTGCTATTATTAGTCAGCCAGTCACAGTCAACCAGTCACCTGCTCTAAATTTACCAATCCTTAATTTCCTCTAACTGGAAATATTTTTTCTAATTTTCTATTATGGAAAGTTTAAAACATGTGTAAAAGTAATTATTCTAGCTTCAGCAGTGACCAGCTGTTGGCAGTCTTGTTTATACTCTCTCCATTCCAAATTATTTTGAAGCAAATACAAGATATTTTATAATTTCAGTTGTAAATATTTTAGTATATGTGTCTAAAAGATAACTCCCTTTTAAAACATAACCATAATACTATTATCATATCTAAAACAAATTAACAATTCTTTAATATCATCAAATATTTAGTTTTCACATTTCTCTAACTTTTGTTTTTATTGTTTGTTTGATCCAGTCATGGTCCAAATAAGGTCATTTGGTTATTAAAGTATTGGAGCATTTGCCCTTATTTTCCTACTATCTGGATTTTTCTGTCTGCATTCCAGTGATATCATTTATTACTATCTGTTCTAGAGAAAATCTTTTAAAGTTTTTTTTAGCAATTTAGTAACATAATCACTTCTATAATTAAACATTGATTGTGGCATACAGATCTAATTTTTAATGTGAGATTTTAAAAATTTTTTATTTTTTTTTATATATTTGTGATCTAAAAATTAAGGAGGACTGTAGCTTTTTTCCTGGTGTTCCTCATATTCTGAGATTCAAAGTATGTTTCCTTGAAGAGATGTTGTTATACAGTTTTTTCCACGTCTGGTTAAGGAAATTCCAGTTTAATGTAATTTTTTTCCTAAATAATTTATTTTAGTCCACATACGAGTAATACAAGAGGTACTACATACAATCCATCCCATGAATTGGAACAGAAGAGCTGAAAGGGGGGCAGGCAGGAGAAGCTGGACAGCTTTCCAACTTGTCTAAAATTAGATCTTCACAGTTTAATGAATTATTGCTTTCTGTTAACTGTTTATGAATTCTCAGAATATTCAACCAGCCATCTTCAAAATCGCTCAAAAGAATTTCCTAATCTAAATATATTATAATAGATTATGAGTGTGCTTCTCTATTTTCATAGAAAATCAAGAGTTAAGTTCTTGGAAACATTTTTTTCTGTCAATAGATTTTAATAGCTTTATGTTACAATACCCATATTTCTGAGAAAATTAAATATTCCATATAAATTTTAGTTATTTGGAAAACTCACTTAACCCTTCAACAAAAATATCTAAATTTGAACCCTTTTTGATGTGACTCATATTATTCACCTGTGTGTTTAAATGTGCTAGACTAGTATGTGAGAATGTGTGTCTTTTGGAATGCATAGCGTTGCTAAGTATAGACAAATCACCTAAAAATATGTGGCCAGGATAACTTGTATAGATGGATTAATTTTGCTTTCGACTGCCAAAATCTTCTAAAATTTTCTTTTACTAGTACAAAATAGTTGTTTAATAGAGTGCCGTTATTTTCTTCAAGATATTACAGAAGAGATTAAGGCCTAGTACTTGACTACTTGTGTTGAACATTTTAAAGATTATGTCTACATTGGTAGATTATTTTCATTTTCTTTCCTCTTTTGTGTGGAATCAGATTCGCTCAATTGAAGGCCAGTATGGCACACTTCAAGCATATGTGACTCCAAGAATTCAACCCAAAACCTGCCAGGTCCGCCAGTACCTTATCAAACCCCTTTCACTCCATCAAAGAACTCATTGTATTGATCATGACAGGTAGGACAAAGGAGGAGTTTATTTTTAGGGTATTACATGGTACAGATAAACTTGCTTTTAATTTTTATAGTGTGAATTCTGGTAGATAATTGTACATTTTAAAAATTTAGTATTTAAATGCTATGGATTAATATTTCTGATAGATATGAGATCTTTGTCTTCTTTTAGAGGCTGGCTTGAGTTGGACTTCTCTCTCTCTCATATATTACCATTCTGACATCTCTAACACAGTAACAGTTTTTTTTTTCTCTCTCTCTCTGTTTCTCTCTCTCTCTCTGTTTCTCTCTGTCTCTCTCTCACGTATAGTGAGCAAATAGCATTTAGCTTTTGAGTTTTCTGTGAAGTGAACAAGACCTCAAGCATTGCCGTTCTTTCTATTTCACCTCAGAAAATACTTGTAGAGCAATTGATTGTGATAGTCCCTGTTATTTCTGACTTCCATTCCCTCCTGTTTGTAGTTCTTCACTTTATTTCCTGAAGATGAGAGACCATGGGTTTAAATGAAGGATAAGGGAAAGAATTGAATGGTTGAACGAACACTTTCCCTGTGTCGTGCACTATCATTTAAGTCTTACAGCAAGACAGGTAGTAATAGCTCCATTTTACAAATGAGAAAGGGAGACTTGGAAAAGTAAAGAACTTGCAGATACAAGAAACAAAACTATGATTTGAGACCAAAGCCCATGTTTTTTCCTACTGCAGCTTGTAATTTTAAAGATATGTAATTTAAACAGATATAAGGAGAAATATTCCTAAGGAAGATTTGTTTTTGAAAACATTAAAGGGGATAGATTCTTCTGAGAGTGTCTTCCTGCATAAAAGTTGGAGTTGTTAGTGGAGGGAGCATAGCGTGATGCAAAGAGCAGCAAACTGGGAATCAAGAGACTCAGGTTATACTCTTAAATCTGTTCCTGTGTAACTGGGGAAAGAACTTAATCTCTTTGGGCATAAGTTTTCTTACCTGCAAATGAGAGGGTTGGTTTGGATGGTACCCAAAGTCCCTTCTAGTTCTTAGTTTTCTTAATTTTCTTATTTTCTTAAAATTCCTTCTGAACCTTCAATTCCACAAACTTTATATTTTTTTAACTGTTTATAATTACTCATTTGATTTATTTAAACTCTGTTTGATTTATTTCACAACTGTGTGTGTGTGTGAGTGTGTGTGTGTGTGTGTGTGTGTGTGGTTTTGCAAGATAGATGGTATTATTCCCTAACTTGCTGAATGGCACACAGCTATATAATAGTAAGTAATGGAGCAGGGTTTCAAATCCATCTTATTTAAAATTAAAAGCCCAATTCTTTGCCTTCACATTATGCTGATTATTTTCCTAAGGAGATTCTTGTATAAGTATGTTTTGTACTTTGTATAATAGAAATACTAGATGAACTTTTTAAAAATGAAATCTACCTGAGTAAACTGAATTTGTTTCTAAAGCATGTTATAATGAAAACAAGCTATTTATGTTACTTAACTGAATATTAAAAGCCAGATGTATAGATAAGCACTCATTTTTTTCATGAAATCTAAATGTTCATTTATCTGATATGTAAGATTAATCTGAGAAAAATTAAATGGATACTTTAAAATTTGTTTAGCTACTATTGCAAAATCCTGATTGTTAATGTGTTGTATATATATGTATTTAATCCAACCCACATGCAAATGTGTACCTCTACTATGAAATTATAGACCTGTGAACACACTGACTTTAACGGGCCAGTTCAGTTTTGCTGAAGTTCACTCCTGGGTGGTGTTTTGCTTGCCTGAAGTTCCTGAAAAACCTCCAGCAGGAGAATGTGTGACTTTTTACTTCCAGAACACTTTCCTGGATACACAACTGGAAAGTAACTACAGGTAGATAACACTTGTTACTACTTCACAAGGTTTCTTTATAAATGGAGCTTCTAAATTTTCATTTGTTTTAAAACAGGAATAATTTGCAAATAATAGGATCGAAAGCCTATACTGCTCAAGAGAATCTATTGAAAAACAAGTAAAATTAATGAGTTTTAAAAAATGATTGAATAAAGGTAAATATGAAAGATCAGTACATTTCCCATTCCCAACAATAACCAGTGATAAAATAAATTGTTTAAATAAGACCCTTTCAGAGTAGCAATAACAATAACAAAATATCCATATAAAATCTGTAGGACTATTTTTTATTAGATATAAGCAGAAGTTACATAAAGAAAACTTTAAAATTTTATTGACATGAAAGACTTGATTCTATGGAGTAACGTCTTCTATAGTCATCAATATGAAGACATTGTAAACATGTCAGTTCTTCCCAAATTGATTTGAACATTATTCTGATTCCAATAAAAATTCTGAATCAATTTCTTTATGCAGAAATGGGAAATGACTCAGAACTTCGGCTTAAAACGTGCAGGTTTTTGAAGCTATCGCGTTATGAGGTGGAGGTCACTATGTTCTTTTATACTTTTCTCAAGCTCCCAGCTGCACTCCTGCGCTCTTCCCACCTATATCTCATGGGCTCCCACAATTTTTATTTCTCAGTACAGTAGAAGCTAAAATTTCCTTCTCCTTTGTTCCCATCTCTGAGTGTGAAATGACTTCCTTCTTGGGTAAGGCTAATTTCTCTACATGTGATCTTTGAGCTTGTACCCTCCTGCTTCTTCAAGATCTTTGCATTCTGATTGTCTCTTACTTCTGTAGGTTGTTTTTGTTTGTTTGATCTTTTGTTTTGTTGTGTTTTGTTTCGAGGCGAGCGGGCTCTTTATCCTCTGTCTGTCTCTGCCTCTTAAGGTTTCTTTCCTAAGGAGATTACTGAGGTTTTCTACTTCTGTTTCCTAGCTGAGACCTCCCCATGCTGAATTTTGGAAACAGCTGTGAACTCAAAATTTTACCTTAGAGTGCAGCCTTTTGGAACCAAGAACTCTCCAGAAATCTAACTAGTTTTAGGGTCAGTTCTATGGAGCTGTTTCACTGTATCTTCCAAAGGACCTTACCTGTATCTAAACCTGTAATAATGACTCCTGTTTTGTTGGGGGTTTTTTTGTATTTTGTTTTTTTTGTTGTTTTTTTTAAAAGAGGATAGTTCACTGAAAGCAAAGGGTCAGAGCTCCTGAGCAGGAGGGGGTCCCAATGGGGGTGCCCAAATGACTCCTGTTTTGAAGTACCAGTGAAACTCACACTTTATTCATAGCAGACAATTTGACATGCCAGTAGCATATTATATGTTTTTATAATAGCATGCCTTTGTCTTTACCATTCTGTGTCCCTACATTTTTTTTCTTTTCTTTTTAACAGTCAAAACTCTACTTACTCTTCAAGACCCAATTGAATAGCTGCATTTTTTACTCCTTCATTGATTCTCTTCTCGGTCCCATAGCATTTTATTCTTACCTGTCTTAGGTACTTATTGTTATTTATTTGAAGTAAAAAGAGGGTGCCAAAAAATGTATACACATTTTAAGAAAGGAAAACTGTATTAAAATTGTAATACTCAATATATACCGATAACAAAAGATGAATACAAGTCACGTTTGACTTCTGCAATTACAAGAGGAGCTCAGAGTGGTTACCATTAGCGTCCAGACACTTCTGATTACAGCGAACTACTGCTTGAGCAATGTTGACCAAAGTATCGAATTATATACATTTTTTTGGCACCCTCAGTATAATAACTTTTATGTAAGCGTCTCTCTAAATTAGCCTGTAAGCTCACGGGCAGTCTACATCTTGATTATCTTGGTATGTGTCCCCCAGGTACCTAACACATGGTTTTGGACATAGTGGTGCTCAATAAATGTGTTTTGGGAATCTGAATAAAATACACATACATGGAGGAAGTGTAGGAGCATGTGCTTTGGGGGCAGACATCCTTAGGTTTGCATCTTGGCTCTGGGTCTCGCCAGCTATTTGACCTTAACTAGATTATGTCACTCTCTGAGCTTCAGTTTTTTCCTGAGGAATGGATATAATAGCACTTACTTCATTGAATTGTGATGATTAAAAGAAGATAAACCCTATGAGTCATTCCACAGTATCAGGTACTGTGTTTAATATTAAGTAGCATCAGTTAAAGACTAGTGAAAATCTTATGATTTCTAAAACTTTAATTGGAATCAAAATAGTAAGTGTGTATTACTCATCTTTCTAGAAAAAAGAATCAGTATTTGCCTACAGCTAGTCAATATAATCTATTTTTGTGTGTGAAAAGATGAAAGATAGTATATATTAGGAAACTTTTGGTCCTCATAAAAAGGAGCCAAATGCAAGCTGACGTAACCAAATAGAAGGAATTTATGGACTTCTATAACTTGAAAGTAGCAATAATCTGCCTGAGCACAACTGGATCAGTGGCTTAACTGGTGTCATCAAGACTATTCTTTTCCATTGCTCAGCTGTTTTGTCTTTTCTTGGCTTTCCTGTGTAGTGCCATGGTGGTCAACAGCAGCTCCATCCAGCCTTACATCTTTTCAGCTACCATAGAGCTTCTCTTTCCCACTAGTTCAAGTAAAAAAAGTCCCAGGAGTGAGTGTCACTGTTGAGCCATGAACCACTGTGGCCAGGAGTATGGAATACACTGCTCAGTGCTTCCTCCTGAAGGCCCAGAAATGGGGTTGAGGCCAGTGCCAATGATATTATATGCATTTAGAAGGAAGAGAGAGAGAGATAGGAGTGGTTCCCTAAAGAAAAACAAGGGTCCTGTGACGGGCCATAAGACGTGACAATAGGTGCTGGGCGTGGAAGAACAGACGATGCTACTCTTAGGTTTGATGTCAGCTTTCTTTTAAGGAAGAAGCATATAGTCATGCTGTAATTTATGTGAGTACATCAAAGAAAGACATGTAAATAAGCTATTCTAAATGCATTTTATATACATAATGGGTTAGCTATTGGAAATTTTATTAGTGAAAATGAAGTTGTTTTAAATCGAGGACATAAATTAGCATATTTTTAGGAGGCATATATCTAACATCTTTTATTTAGTTTTGCAAGTATGTTCAGAATTTAAATTAATACAACAGTAAAGGTTATACATTTAATATGCTTTATATTAATGAGATGTGTGTATAAAGAAATCTAAAATCAAATGAAATAACACTAATTACTAGTTACAAAATATGTATTTACTGGATGTATTTCGTCCTAAAGCTGTTCTTTAAAATATATATATTAATTTTATAGAAAAGGAGAAGGAGTTTTTAAATCTGACAACATTTCTACTATATCCATCCTAAAAGATGTGCTTTCTAAAGAAGCTACAAAGAGGAAAATTAACCTTAACATCTCATACGGTAAAAAAAGAAAAATGAATCATTTTTTTCTGGGTATTTTTTTGATTGTTGTTATTACAGTGAGAATGTTTCTGATCAAAATTACTTTCTAATTATGCCTGGCTCAACTTCTTCTAGAGATAAATGAAGTATCAGTCAAACACACTTTAAAGCTAATCCACCCAAAGCTGGAGTACCAGTTGCTTTTGGCTAAGAAAGTTCAGTTAATTGATGCTTTAAAAGTAAGTATATGTGTCATGGACTCATGATCATTATTTTATTGTGATGGGATTTCTAAAATTTTAAAGACTTTAAAGTTATACTGGATTGAATTTTGAGCATTAAATTGCTTCTGTTTTTAATTTTAAACAAGGAATTGCAGGTTCATGAGGGAAATACAAACTTTCTGATACCAGAATATCGCTGTATTTTAGAAGAGGCAGATCACCTACAGGAAGAATACAAAAAGCAACCTGCACATCTTGAAAGACTCTATGGTTAGTGTACTATTCTAGAATACCTTGCCATATTTCTTTCTTACTGGCTGTTTGTAAAGGATCATGTGAGAGAAGTTGGGCAGAGGAGACAGGCAAAGATTACAGCATCATGAACCTGTGACAGCCAATTTGTTGCTTAGAATATGTATTTTGTCAAGTTAGTTTTAATATTTAGTAGCTTTATTTGTTAAAATGCAAGTAAAATTAAGTGAAATAAGTATAATGCAGTGTGGGGTTATATACATGAAGAAACCTGGTGTGAAATGACTATAATCTATGAAGCATTAAAATTTAGGCTATATTTTACACAAATAATTTTTAGGTTTTTTTGCTATTGTGAAATATCAAAATGCAGCATTTAATATATTTTTAGGCAAAATTTAATAAGGGATATATATATACCATGTCAGTTTACAGTCCAAAACTCATTTTGTGGGGTGGCTGGTTAGCTCAGTTGGTTAGAGCATGGTGCTGATAACACCAAGGTTGCTGGTTCGGTCCCTGCATGGGCTGCTGTGAGCTGCACCCTCCTTTAAAAAAAAAAGCAAAAAAACGAAAAACTCATTTTGCTTTGGTGGTAGAAGTTGGGTATTTCACAAATTATACTGAAAAAGAACGAGAGCAAGAGGAAAGGAAGGACCAGCTTAAGAAAAACTTTATTTTTTGCAATCTTTACATAAGACCTACTGTACATAGCACACTTGTTTATTTATAACATCTTCATAATCAGGTGGGATACTTAATCCTTAAAAAAAGCTCTGCAAGGTAGATGGTGTTACCTCCATTTTTTACACTTTTTAACTGAAATCTGAGAGTAAAGAATTTGTTGTCGCATAGATAAGTAGAGGCAAAGCCTGCAGAACCTCCTCACCCCAAAATGCGTGCTTTTTGCACTATGTCAAGTCTTCTATAGAGTCAATTAGTGTCATCAATCTACATTTATCCTTAAGCCTACCTGATGAATTTCTTTTATTACATCGAGGGACTTGCTCACAAACTGTAATAATAATATCTAATATCTTAGTATTTACTATATGGAAAGCACATGGTTTTTTATCCTTATAGCAGCCTAGAAGATGGGTGGTGCAGACCCACTGTCTCTTATCACCACTTCCAAAATCCAGAAAACTTTGAAAAACAAAGCTGTTTTTCGTAAATCACTTGGCTTGATAAGTGAGTCATAAATCAAATCTGACTTGATCTGAATTAATTTAATGACAAAATCTCACTTAAACTGACATGAAATTATTTATAGTCTTTTTTATTCCACTTAGTGGGATTGTTTATGCATATATTTTGTTGCAGAAACATTACTATGTTTTGTTATCAAATGCTGTCATTCACTCCCCTTCAGAATTATACCATATGTGCTATATTCTTTTTATTATCTTCCTAAACTGAAAAACTCTGAAACATACCTCCCACCCAGGGTTTTGGGTAAATGGATTGACAGCTTGAATCGTTTCCATTGTACATATGAGAGAACTTAAAGGTGAAATAATTTGCCCAGATCTTTGAACCTAGGAAGTCAAATCCCAAGAATGGTCAACATATTGATGGAATATTTTAATATAAATAAACTTGTGAAGAACAGAATTTCTACAGTATGTTGAAATGGTCAGCTTGATGGATAAAACAAACCTTTTGCTGTGATGTTAAATACACCGAGAGCAGTTCAAGACTGGACAGTGTTTGTCTGAATTAATAGCTTGTAACCAATTGTTAAGAGGGTTATTAGCCAACTGATTTATATTTTGAAACTTGCCTTTAAAATTCTCCCAAAATAAATATTTTTTAAAGCATCAATCCTTTCAGGTTTGTGTATAAATAATGGAATTACAGGTGCTTAGAAATAGAGTCTCAAGCAATCATTCACTTTTATTAAGTACTATGTCATTAATTAGAACTAATCAATGACAGGAAATTAACATTTTTTTTTATAGGCATGATCACCGATCTCTTCATAGATAAGTTCAAGTTTAAAGGCACCAATGTGAAAACCAAAGTTCCTCTTTTACTGGAGATTCTGGACAGTTATGACCAAAATGCATTGATTGCTTTCTTTGATGCTGCATGAAATATAAACCAGGTAAAGTTCCAGAGAAGTTGTCTGTTTAAAAGTAAAAGCTAACTATATATACTTTCATTTCAAATATTTTTAAATATTTTCTAAAAATATTTGAGATACAACTTTTTTTTAGTAATGCTATTTCTTTTGACAAATGCAACTTTTTAAAAATAGAGAGCATTTTTATTTTTAAAATACAAGTGGAATGATTATAAGGTATCCTAATGAATTTTTTGCAAGTGAATGTTTTAACTTTTATGATGATAAATAATATTTGGAAAATAAAAATACATTCAAATATTTCACAAGCTCTACCCACACATTATATATATATAAACTGCTTTACAGTTTTCAAAATGTATTTGCATTCGTTTACCTCTTTTGATCTTAACTGTATTATTTTGTCAAATAAGAAAACTGATTCTCACTGAGGTTAAGTGAAGAAGACTGCTCTTATTTTGTAAAGCTGGGACGAGAACCCACATACTAGTGCCTGGTTTGTGTCCTGGTTACCATATATGCTATCAGCCAGTGGAAATAACCTACCAGTTATTTTTCCTAGGAGTAGAGATTGACTTGCAGTTGATTTCACTCTTGCTTGGTAATGAGCATCGTGACCAGTGCTCAGTTTGTAAGGTGCTTAAGTTGGCTCAATGCTATTAATTGTGGTCAAAGAAACAAGCAGAGCTCGCACCGATTGGGGGTGAGGGGGACTTGAATTCCATGTGCTGTAACAAATAGAGCTAGACCAGTGTGCATGTGAATAGTGCACAAATAGTGATGGCTTCTTAGATTTTCCTGCACTACTATCCACTCATTTCCTTTTTATCATGTATGAAAGGAAGTATGACTTTAAGGCTACAGAAGTGTTATTCATTAATCTTAATTCATGTTTATTCATACTCAGAGGAATATTGTATTCAAAGTTTACTTTAAAATGGCATAAAGATTATAATGGAAAATCAGCTATTCTCTATGTTTTTAAGAAGGACACACTCATGAATTTGTCAGAAAACAATCGTGCTTAATTATATACCATTATATTTATTAGTTATGTACAGCCTTGAATATTAAATGTGAAAATCTGTTAAAGGCACTTATCACTAAGAGTTTTATTTTAATAAGGTCACATATTCTACTATATTCAAACAACCTTTTCTAAATGGAACACATAAATATGTCACTAGAATTTCACTGGTGCTTTTTGTTGGCTGCTACATCGTGGGTTAAAATAGATCAGAACTGATGACTAGTTGAATTTCTTGTAGTAATTACTATTTGTTATATGTATCAACAGTAGTTCACGGTGGCACCTCAAATTAATTGCATCTTCATTAGGAACAATAAAAAAGCATCTAAATGGTAGATGACATAATCTGCCATGTATTACATGTTATTACATGAGCAGCGTGTTAAATAATTTATGCATATAATTTAATCCTAACGACAACAGTATGACGTGTAGATATTAACAATGAGCAGATAAGAAAACAGATTCGGAGACATTGAATAACCTTGACCAAGACTACCAGACCAGTTAGATTTTACACTTTGGGAATCAAGTCAGTCAAAGCCTGGAGGTCCCTGGGCTAAAGGCTGGGGCGGCCCACCAATCACGGCTCAGGTTTCACTGGTTAATCCTAGGGGCAGCCCTGAGCCCAGGGACCGCCCCGTGGCTTCATTTAAAGTCACGGTAAAGCCAGGCCCCGCCTCCCGCCCGGCGCAGGCGTTTTTCCTCCCGCCGCCGTCCGACATTGCCCCGCCCAGCCCCTGCTCGGTCGCCTGCGCGGCCGCCTTCACTCGCTTGCGACGCGTCGCCCCGAGTGACGTCACGGGCCCCCGGCCTTGATCATTGGCTCATTTCAATAGTCGCGGGATACTTGAACTGCATGAACAGCCGCCTCTCCGGCGGGCTGCTCGCTTGGTCTCGGTGGTGTCCTAGGCTCTCCACGCCCGGCGGTGCCAGCCTGCGCCTTTCATAGCCTCCTCGGTTCTCAGCGATCCGAGTGGGTGGGTGCGCGGGCGGGCTGGCCCGGGCTGCGGCAGGCGGCTACGGCTGGAGCACTGCTTGGCGCGGCCGGACGGCGGTACCGAGTGCACGCTGCTTGGCGCTGCAGGCTGATCCCGCCGTGTCCTTGGGAGCAGTGATGTTGGGCACTTCTGCGGCCCGCGAGGCGGGCTCGGCGCTGCTAACATTGCAGCAGACGGCGCCCCAAGAGGACCAGGAGAACATCAACCCCGAGAAGGCGTCGCCCGCCCAGCAGCCCCGCACCCGGGCCGGGCTGGCTGTACTGAAGGCCGGGAACCAGCGGGGTCCGGCGCCGCCGCAGAAACCGAAGACGAGACGGGTAAAGAGAAGAGCGATATCTGCAGGAGGGTGGGCCGAGGGTTAGTTTTGCAAAGGTTTAGCGGGCAGAGGAGAGGGGCGAGAGCATCCTCTGGGCTTTTTGTTAGGGAGGCCTGGGCCTGCAATCCCCTCGATCTCTGGTTTTGTGGCGTGTGGGATGCCACCGGCGTAGTTCTCCCATTACTTTCCTGGCCATCAACTGCATTGTGCTGCCTGTCTACTCTCGATTGGGGGTATTTTTCTGTAGATAATGGGGTCAAACCAAGCTCTACAGCATGACTGTGGTCTTTGCCCGCCTCCGTGCCTTTCTCATAGTTTTTAAACCCCCGGCTGGCTCTAGGACCTGGACCTGCTGCCGCCTTCCCACGCGGCTAAGAGGTTACTTCTACCTTAGAAAAGGATATAATAAATACTCTGTTTTTGCTAAATTCCGCCATTTTACCCGATTTGCTCTGTTGCTCCACCCTGGGGTGAAAGTGGTGAAGCAACGCATTTTTGCCATCTCTTTCCTAAACTTGTCACCTTTCAGCCACTCCACCCCTCTTGTGGCCTTGATTAGTTTCTCATAATTCCACTTGGTATGACGCTCTATAACCTTTGCATAAATGCCTGTGACACATTGGAACATTCCTTTTCTTCGACTATTCGAAGTTCGTTGCCTGGATTTTGCCGCAGTAACTTTAATTTTCCTGATAGAGTAGTTGGGAGTAAAGCAGAGGCTGAGACCCAGAAGGGGAAGAAAGCAAAACTTCATTTAATAGGCTGAAAATCAGTATCCGTTTCTTTTTAGGCTGCACCTCTTAAGGATCTTCCTGTAAATGATGAGCATATTATTGTTCCTCCCTGGAAAGCAAACAGTCAACAGCCTGCATTTACCATCCATGTGGATGAAGCAGAAGAAGAGACTCAAAAGAGGCCAGGTGAATCTAAAAAAACAGAGTGTGAAGATGTCCTGGCGTTTAATTCAGCTCTTACTTTACCTGAACCAAGAAAACCACTGGTACCTCTTGATTACCCCATGATGGGCAGTTTTGGTAAGTTTTAATGAACATCTGTATCAAATCGATGTAATCATAATTATTAGATAAGTTGGGTTAATGATATTTCGCATTTTAAGGCATCTTACCTGACCCTTACTACATGAGTTAGGCTTAATGTCACAAGTTTAGAAAGGGTGTTTTATCTCAGACCTCACAACTAGTACATGACCTAGTGACCTACAAAAAAGAAATAAAATCCTAATTGACCAGTGTTCCTTCCAGTACACTGCCAGTCTCATCAATTTAATTAGAGCTCATTGATTTTAATCTGACCCTGGAAATGTTTGCTCTGTTGGGAGAATAGATTTCAATTGTATTCATCAGATTCACTTTGTTCATACCACTTCAGAGATGGGTATGCAGCTTTCCATATTGTGATATCTACTAACATCTCTTGAGCTTTAAAGTTTTGTTTTGTGAAAGCATATGAGCGATCCTGTGATACCAGAGAGGAACACTGTCCTGTGAGTCAGCAGCTGAACCGTGGCTCTTTGTCTTAACCACACATCAGAGTAGCTGCTTTCGACAGTTGTGCCTGCAGTTTGTGCTGCTGCCTAACCATAGGGCTCGAGTCCCTGGACAGCTCACTGAATCTAGTCTTTTAGTTTTATTGATGAGTGGGGGTCTGGGAGGAGCAGGAAAGTCTTTCGGAATTCAAAGAATTTGTGTATTTTTATTTAAAATTTGCAACAAATTTTAGCCTCAAAGTGAACCTTGAAGTGAAAAGAAGAATAGATCTTCTTTGCTTCAAAAGATAACTTAAAATTACAAAAGTGAATCACTTGTTGATTACAGTGTTAATTTGTTTATAGTGCCCATAATAAACCTAAAAACCGAATTTTCTCATTAATACACTTGTTAGCCCTGCTTCCACTTAATTTGTAGGTTGTGCTTTGAATATGTCGAGCTTTGGGATCTGCAAATTCTTAGGGCAAATCCTATGTTATCTCAAAACCTGGACTTTAACTCTGTCCTAACGGAACCATCATGTCACCTGTTCTTGTCTCATGGAAGTTGAATGATACTTCAACATACATAATACATGATCCTCACATTTATTTACCTGTTTGTGGCCTATCAGTATTTTTTCTTGTTAGATAAAGCTAAGTAGACAGAGATACTAAAACCGGAGTGAAATAAATATTCTTTGTACTTTGTCATGGGAAGCCCTTTTTCATCACGTGAAATATATGCTTTCGTGGTGTGGGACTTCCTACAAGGGCAGTGACTTTTTAAATTAAACAGTGAACTTAATCGTACTTTTGAATTCTCCCAGAGTCACCACATGCTATGGACATGTCAATTGTACTGGAAGATGAAAAGCCAGTGAGTGTTAATGAAGTACCAGATTACCACGAGGACATTCACACATACCTCAGGGAAATGGAGGTAAAGGCTCTCTGAATCCACTTTTCATACTGTTAATCAATGTCATGAAATGAAATTGAGAGGGAAATGCTTTGAAGTTTTTTAACTGCCAATGAATTGCTCTAATGCAATACTTAGGTTTCTAGCATATAGCAGCATAGTTAATGATAGAATAATCTAACTGAAATGTTTAAATCTATGCTAAGTAACTTTCTCAACAGATTAAATGTAAGCCTAAAGTGGGTTACATGAAGAAACAGCCAGACATCACCAACAGTATGAGGGCTATCCTCGTGGACTGGTTAGTTGAAGTAGGAGAAGAATATAAACTCCAGAATGAGACGCTGCATTTGGCTGTGAACTACATCGATAGGTTCCTTTCATCCATGTCTGTGTTGAGAGGAAAACTTCAGCTTGTGGGCACTGCTGCTATGCTGTTGGCCTCGTAAGTCAACTTGGGTGAAAAGTGATCAGTACCTTTCTGTGTAGGGAAGAAATTGGGATTTTCAACAGTGTCACATTTAATATTACACAAGGCAGAGAGTCAGTGACTACTTCAGCGGTGACAGGTGTGGGTGAAACTTCTCATTTAGGACATTTTCCAGGTCTGGATTCCAGGGTACCTTGCTGAATGAGCATGGAGACTGGCTACATTTTAATACGCCAGGACTAGAGTACAAAGTTGAAAAGTGTGGTTCCTTCCATTAAAAAGTGCTTTCTGGAACATAAGCAAAATCTTCTCCCCATTAAAACATGAAAACTAAATTTTAAAACTGAAACATAAAACGTTTATTTTTCTAAGAAAAGTTTCTAAATTTTTAGTTACTTGGTGAACTCTGTATTGTTCCCATCTTGGAAAGTCTTGTGCCTCATTTATTTCCTTTGACTGCCCTGGGAGAAATAGCTCAAACGTCCTTTATTGATCTGGGTCTTTTAATTAGCATGTCCCCAGTCTCTGCTAGAAATGGTCAATTACCAGTTATCAGTAGAAACGGGCCATGGGTGGAGAACAGGTTTTGGACTCGTTCTGTGTATTCTGTGGATTTGTTCTGGGTTTCAGAATTGGGATAAACGAGCTTCTCTTTTAGGACTGATTGCTTGAAACTTTATTCATTGTAGAAAGTTTGAAGAAATCTACCCCCCAGAAGTAGCAGAGTTTGTGTACATTACAGATGACACCTACACCAAGAAACAGGTTCTGAGAATGGAGCACCTAGTGCTCAAAGTCCTTGCTTTCGACTTAGCAGCACCGACGGTGAATCAGTTTCTTACCCAATACTTTCTGCACCAGCAGCCTGCAAACTGCAAAGTGGAAAGTTTAGCAATGGTAAGTTCTTTTCATTTGGTTGAATCAAGATTCTTAGGTCATAATTAAGGGCAAGCCCTAGTTTCTGTATAGCTTTGGCCAAGGGATTTAGTATTTCGGGGACAGATTAATGCTGCAGTATGGCAGAAAGCCTACCATCGGCAAAAGGTAATAGAAATTGGGAAAGCATTAGTAGTGACCTGAGGATGAAGTCTGGGGAAATGGTAGGGTAGCCAGAAGAGTTGTTTTAAAAGTTATTAAAAGGAGGAAAATACGGGAAGACAATGGGACAAAACACTAGTTAATGGATATAGCTAAAAGATGAGGCTATGGGAATTTTTTCCTATGGTTTCTATACAGCGAGGGAAAAATTAGGTCAGAAGGCAGGGATTTGAGATTTGAATTCCTAGAGCTCTTGAGATCAAAAGTATATTTACTTTTCATTCCAGTTTTTGGGAGAGTTAAGTTTGATAGATGCTGACCCATACCTTAAGTATTTGCCATCAGTTATCGCTGGAGCAGCCTTTCATCTAGCCCTCTACACAGTCACGGGACAAAGTTGGGTACGTATGTACTACGATGTCTTCACAGCTACCTTGCCACTTACAAGCTTGTGCCACATTAAGTTTAGTAACTGTCGTGTACAGCTGATGGTTGTCTAGATGTACTGACCTGGAAAAACTGTTCAACTATCTACACTGTTAGGTACAAAGCTCAGGTATTGAATTTGAAAGGCATGCTTAAAGAATTCGGGCCTTATGACCTGCTACTAGCAGGGAACGTAGTAAGAATTGATCAAAGTCAGCATAAAAGAGATGGAATGGCTTGAGAAAACTGGAAGATCTTTTAGTTCGAGGTGTTAGTACTGAAATTCAACAAAACTCAAGCTCAGTGCTATTTTAATAGTGTCTGCCGCTAAAAACAACTCAGCGGTTTTCTTCTCCCTCCTCTAGCCTGAATCATTAGTACAAAAGACTGGATATACCCTGGAAAGTCTGAAGCCTTGTCTCCTGGACCTTCACCAGACCTACCTCAGAGCACCACAGCATGCACAACAGTCAATCAGAGAAAAGTACAAAAATTCAAAGTAAGAATTAACATGAATAGATTTTAAGAAGCTTGCTTTTCCAGGCTATCGTATGGTTCAGAGATCCTTGACATTTGAACTTTATTATTAAAGGATCCACAAATTGGGCACAGCCTCCTTAGCAGCTGTTCTCTTAGCAGGCCATGTGTTTGTCCTGCATTTGAAGATGAGGAGAGATGAATGGGGCATGCACATGTTTTGGGGACCAGGCAATGGTTTTATAATCATTAACTCAAACAGATAGAAATAGCATTTTTGAGTTCCTAGTATACATAATCATTCCTTCTCTCAATGAATGTTTACTAAAAATGTTTTTTTTCCCCTACTTGCAGGTATCATGGTGTTTCTCTCCTCAACCCACCAGAGACACTAAATGTGTAACAGTGAAAGACTGCCTGTATTTTCTAAGATTTAAATCACTCAAAGCATATTGTGTACAGTTTTTATCTTAGGTTTTAATTTTACAATCATTTAATACAAAAGTTGTGGTCAAGTGCAAATTATGGTATCTATTACTTTTTAAATGGTTTTAATTTGTATATCTTTTGTACATGTAACTATCTTAGATATTTGGCTAATTTTAAGTCGTTTGGTAAAGTATTAATGATGCCAACTGTCAGGATAAGAATTAATAAATTGATTTGGAAAACTTGGTTTGTAAGTGAAATTTAATTTGAGGCAAAAATTTGACTTCAGGATTTCACTCAGAAAAATTAATTTGGTCTCTTACAGTATAACGGGGACTGGGAAGGCTTCTAAAGTTTTTTTAAATTTTAACTAGTCTCAGGAAAACAGACAAGTTTTGACATTCGCTTTCCTAAGCAACTGGACCAGTTAGCTAACTTGGGCGTAATAATCAAAACACATCTGGCATAAATCTGCTTATTTATAAGTTGTAATAACTCTTTCAGCCCTTTGTACACACTAAGAAAATGCTTCATTCCTCATCAACTTTTACACTACTGAAGTGACAATTATTCATAACCTGTTAAGTTCTTCAGAAGGTTTATTTTAAAGCATAATGTAAAAAAGTATAAAGAAATGACTAGATTTTATAATGGATTTGTGAATTAAAAAAATACCCAAGGTTGCTAGCACTTAAATAAATATCCTTTAATAGTTATATACACAAATACAACCATGTGAGCTTTAGTTAGCAGCTCTCTTCTTTTTTCTCTTTCTCACTGGCCTTTTACTTGGTGCTTTTTCTTGTTTTGCATTGATGGTCTGTATTCTGTGAATAAAGTAAATCGACAGTTTACTAATAGTATCAGTACTAGAAGCTGATCCCATGGGTGATTCACCAGACTCACACCATTGCGTGTATTAAATTTTGCATCACATGGGAGGCCTTACTGTTTTCCAGTAACTGAGAGTAAAATACAGTAACTTTGAAAGGCATCCAAACAGTTTTACAAAATTAGGTCCTAATGTTTTAAATCTCAGGTGGAAGAAACCAGAGAAAGAACATGGATTTCTAATGAGAAAGGAACATCTTTTTGTTTACAGTAGGGCAAGATGAGAATAAAACCAGAGAAATAAACCAGAAATTTGTTACCTTATTTTCTTTGGATTCTTGTCTGGTTCTAAAATGATCATTTCTTCTTCCTCACTGTCTGACAGCACTATAGGGGCATCTTCAAGAAAAGTTAAGAAAGCAACGTAAGTACAGGCATTCCTCATTTTATTACAGTTTGCTTTATTGCATTTAGAAGGTAATTTGGTTTTTTACAAATCGAAGGTTTGTGGCAACCGTGAGTAGATCAAGTCTATCAGCACCATTTTCCCAACAGGCTCAGATGATGGTTATCATTTTTAGCAATAAAGTAGTTTTTAATTAAGGTATATACATTGTTTTATGAACTGGGAAACCAAAATAATTCTGTGACTCGCTTTATTGTCATGTTCTGGAAGCAAACCTGCATTATCTCTGAGGTATACCTGTATTTCTTAGAAATTTCCCACACGGTTTTATATCAGTGGTTCTAAACTTGAGCTCAAGCTACTCTGGGTGGAGGTTTTATTTCCCAAAGATTTCTTTAATTACATAATCATTCGGTACATGCCATTATAGGAAAGTTAGAGGGAAATTATATTTTATAGAAATACATAGCATTTTTTGTAGACCCAGTTTGGACACTAGCAGAATTGTTGGGTCAAAAGGGATATACATTCTAAAAGATATTAAAAATGCTATCATTTTTTGCTTTTATTTTCTTTATTACTACTAGGGTTGGCATATGTTATTGGCCATTTGTATTTGAAAATTATGTCTGTATCTTACCCATTTTTCTCCTTAGCCTTTGTTAATGATATATATAAAATGTGAATTAATCCTTTTCCCAGTTTGTTGGTATATCAATTCTTTCTATTTTGAGTCTTCCATTAGTTTCTCCCTTTGTCCATATATTTTAGAAAGGCTTTACCTGCTCTATCCTCCTAATTATCTCAGGTCTTTATTATTCATTTGAAAATATTAGCATTTGAAATAATTGCTTCAAGCAGCAATTGAATATTCTAACTATTAACCTTATTAATCTTAGAAAAACAGTCCATAAACATATAGAGGCAGATGCAAGGATGCTCACTGTAGCACTGAAAAAGTAAAAAATGGTATCAACATGCACTTATCAAGAAGGGAATGATTAAACCAATTAGTTAAATTCAACACTGAAGCATTCTATGCAGCACTTTAAAAGAATGTGGCTGATATGTATATAATTATGTGGAAAAAATTCTAAAGCTTCATTCACAGTACCTGTGTGTAGAAGCTTATATGGGTGTAAATATACATTAAATAAATACATGGGACAAGATCTGG
Source organism: Rhinolophus ferrumequinum (assembly GCF_004115265.2). Classification (NCBI taxonomy): domain Eukaryota; kingdom Metazoa; phylum Chordata; class Mammalia; order Chiroptera; family Rhinolophidae; genus Rhinolophus; species Rhinolophus ferrumequinum. Next base: position 4,673,999 of record NC_046301.1, on the reverse strand, counting down.
AAGAAAAATCCCAAGTAGAAGTAACTCCTGGGAAAACTGAACAAGGGTTCCAATCAATGGGGATGTTTTTCCCCTACAAAAAACCCCAGCAGATTCAGTCATGTTTACAGGCAGTAATTTCTTTCCTTCCTCAAAGGCAGGCAGGTCTGCATCACACAGACTCGTAAGTACATCCTTTAGTTCTCCGCCAGCCTAGTTCCTAGATCATTTGTATGATTTCTGTTTTTACTACATTAAAACACACACAAAAAACCTCATTTTCTGGTATGGGCCAATCAAGAATTTGGTTTTCTTAAAAGTAAAAATATCCACAGATAAAAACAATTTCTCCAGTTCTATGACTTTCAGAATGCAAGGATCATCTAGGCTTACCTGTAGTCCAGGTACTCCTAGAATTCTGTATGTTCTGATCCAATATGGTAGCCATACTTGTATGTGGCTATTTAATTTTCTATTAACCAAAATTATTAAAATTTAGAATTCAGTTCCTTGGTCACACAAGCCACATTTCAAGTGCTCAACAGCTAGATGGCAAGTGGCTACCATACTGGACATGTAGATAAAAAACATTTATAACAGTGCAGAAAGTTCTATTTGGATAGCACTTTTCAATATATATAAGATTACAGGCTGTATGTTTTCATCTAGAAACTATACAGACATAGCATGCAGGAGTAAGATCTTGAAAAAAACCTTAAAACTCGCCCAGATATATATACATAAAAGAAAAAAAACAGAAAATGTCTTAATTAAAAATGCCACTACATTTACATACCAAAGAGTACCACTACTACACAAAAATAAGCACATTCTTTTAGAAAAGAACTGGAGTTAATACTGCAGTTAGCCTTAGTTGAAATTTAAATCAAAATATTGAGCCTCTCTAAAAAAAGGAACTGCTAATATAAAAATAAGATCCCTATTTTAAGGATATTTTAATCTATAAATAGGGATCATGTATATATATATATATATACACATACACATATATATAAATTAGTTATAAGTCATAAAGTACCACCTACCTTGGCTTCCAGTATTGGAGACTTCTATTTCAGTGTCCATTTTTATACTATCAAAAATGACTGCTTCATCACTGCCACCTTCATCGTCATCCTCCTTTTCAGAGTCATCGGGGTCACCCCAGGAGTTTTCTACTCCTTCTCCAATTTGGGCAGTTCCAGGAGTCCAGAGCACAGGTTTAGAAACACTTAACAAGTCAAGAAAACTGAATAATAAAAATAGTGCTATTGAATGCAGTGTTGAAAAAGATGAGAATGAAAGTTTTAACACTGAAATGTGCCTCAAATTCTTAAGAAAAAAATTTACCAGTAGTTCCATGGATGGCTAAACAATGAAGAAAAGTAAAATTTGTAACTCAGGTAAGATTTCAAGATCATAATGGTGAGAAATATTAAGATACTCAACATTTTAGTTGTAATAAATTTGGTGAATGGATGAGTAATTTCAAGAACAATGTGTGACAGTGTACAACGTGCTTGACCTTACCATTGAAATTAAAGAACAATTTTCCAAAGGAAAATGAAATGTTATAAAATGGTTCTTAAAATAGTGGATTTTCTGGGTTGTTTCTGATAGCTGAAGAGAAGGTGGCTGTTAAACCGCCGACTTAGCAGGACTCGTCACCATCTTGTCGTGTCTTAAATGTTTTCTCTAACAAAGTAGTGTTTCAGAAGACAAATGTCAGCGTGCGCACCCTTCACATTGCCCTAATAATGCCAGTGTTAGGAATCTTCTTGTTAGTGAAAGAAAAAACAAAACAAAACAAAACCATCCAGTAAAGATACACTTCTGCAGGTGGTTCGGCTTCAGCAATGATTTCTTCTGCTTTTTCCTCTACATCACAGGTATCAACAGGGGCCTTTTCCATTTTAAATGCTGTGATCCTTTGATTTGCTATAGACTCTGCAAAGCCAAACTTTCCACCTTCTTTCCTGTGTGGGGTTTTTGGAGGGGTGGGGATGGGAAGGGGGTGGACGACAGATGAAAGAGAAGACATGCAGGGAAAAAAGTTAACTATTTTAACCTTTCAATGGATGACAAATATTGGAATAGTGAATGACTAACTTAATCGCACCAATTTATTATTCCTATCAAGAAAAATAATAAAAAGTTCCCATAATTACCACTTACTGAACCATGTGCCAGGCACATGTAAGGGCTTAAAATAGATTATTCTCTAGTCCTCAAACCAGCCTTACCAGGGTTCTACATTAACTTCCCATGTTACAGAACACACTGACGTGCTGGGTTATAGATCTTATTCAATGTCACATGGTAAGAAGACAGGAATCAACCCAGTGTGTTCTTTCAGTTAATTTGAGTTACTAGAGTCTTTTTTCCTAACACTTTTAATTTTTATTAAAGAATAACGTGGCTTTCCAATACAGATTATTTAAATTGGAATACAACAGTTTAATCAACTTTAAAAAAAACCACTAACTAGTACATTCAACTGAGATTAAGTAAGGAAAGATCCCAGTGAAAATTATATAGCTACCCTATGCCAGACGGGTCCTTAACAGAAAAAAATCTATTGTAAAAAGACAATTTAGTTCTAAAAAGAAATTAAACTTACCTGACTTTCTGGTCATTCTCCAAAGCCTTCTGTATTAGCTCTGTAATTTCCGCTACTTTCACACCAGCAATTTTACTACATCTCAAAACCTATTTATAAAAATCAACTGTTATTCAAGATAACAAATCAAATAGCTTTCTCTAACAAAACTAAAAACATGAGATTAGTTTTTCTAACTTTAAAATTTAAGACTGCCTTTTTTTTCCAAATATGAAAATAAAATAAACAAGTTAAAGCAAGATGTGAGAGTTGTTTTAAAACAGTTGAAGGATGGGGGTGGCCGGATGGCTCAGCTAGTTAGAACACGAGCTGTGAACAACAGGGTGGCCGGTTCGATTCCCACACGGGATGGTGGGCTGCGCCCCCTTGCAACTAAAGATTGAAAACGGCGACTAGACTTGGAGCTGAGCTACACCCTTCCACAACTAAATTGAAGGACAATGACTTGGAGCTGATGAGCCCCGGAGAAACACACAGTTCCCCAATAAAACTTTAAAAAATTAAGAAATAAAATAGTTGAAGGATGATCACATTAAGGGAACAGGCTCAAAAACTTCCTTAGACACTACCAGACACCACTGAAGAGGCCACACGCGTGCATTAGTGCTCAAGGTGTACTAACTTCCTGTGTGAGTGACCTACACATGGCTGCACAGTATCCCTGGAAGCTTTCACAAAGCAAAGGTTCTCAGGCCTCAAGGAACTGAGAGATCAGCATCTCTGGAAATAGGACCTGGTAGTGGTCACAATGATACGAAAAACCTACATTTATTGCACACATAATCTACTACACTGTACAGTGCAATACAGCCATAACTATTTATCCTTACATCCTTCAAACAAGTCAATAGTTACTCCCTATTTTACAGATGAACCGAGGCATGAAGATACGAAATCATTTGCCAATGGTCAGTATAAGGCAGAGCTGGAACTCCACCTACAGCCGTCTCTGAGTTCTTGACCACCTGTTCTCTATGCTATATGGCAACCTAGCTCTAAACGCCCCATGTGAGTCTAATAGGTAGCTGGATTGGAGAACTTATTGTACCCAAATTCTAAAAGTAAAACTATCTTTTTACCTCATTTCTATTTTTTGACACTTTTGGGGGTGGAGGGATAGGGACAGGAATCCCTTTCCTCACTGACAGGAGGAAAGTGTCGCTCTGTCTAGAAGAGTTAGACTCAGGAGGGCCGTACAGGGAGCAGCAAGGCAGGAAGGAAGACACCTTGTTGCCACCAGTCAACAGCGTAACGACAGTACTAAAACCAGATGCTGACACATCCTACAATCAATCACTGAAAATACCCTTGTTGGATTTTCGTTAAAAACAAACAAACTAGAAAAAGCTTCTCAAAAGAAGCCCATTCTTAAGGAACCTGAATTAGCACTGACCTGCTCTTTCAGCAGCATGATCCCACCACTGGACTGGAGGGTACAGATCTCTCGGTGCTTGTTCATGGCGATCACCAGCAAGCCGTCCATCACACGTTCTTCTCGCTCGTGGGGGTCCACCAATAAGTAGGTGCTGAAATGAACGGAAAGCGGACCTGACCAAATCTGAGGCTGAGTGCTGGTCAAGTGTAAGATAATGGATATTTTTACAAGATGGCATTAATAGAGTCAACACAGTGAAGGCCTGAGCCTGTGGATTTCAGCCACTTTAATGGGAAAAGATACAAGAAAATTATTTTTATGGACACAAAATGAATGGTAAGTGGATGTTACTAGCTATAACAGTAAAATCACATTAGGTTCATAATGGTTTTATTTAAATAACATATAGTCTAAATCTAATGCTATCACTTTGGTTAAATAACTGGCTCGTTGTGAAAACTCAGATAACATTAATTTGGTTAATTTTGAAGTCTCCCTAATGACCTGTACTCTGAAGTTCTTCTAAGTTCTGCTAATGGCTCATTAAAAAATACCGTATACTTCTGTACTGTTTAATGTTAGCCTCTAGTCACATGTGGTTACTGAGCTCTTGAAATGTGGCTACTCCAAACTGAGATGTACTGTAAGTATAAAACACTGGATTTTTAAAGAGTTAGTGGAAACAAAAATGTAAACTATTTCATGAATAATTTTTAAGATTGATTATATATTAAAATAACCTTAGATATATTAAGTAAAATACATCAAAATTAATTTTATCTTATTCTTTTTCCCTTTTTATGTGGCTACTGGAAAATGTTAAACTCCATATATAACTGACGGTGCCACTCTATTTCCCTCTAATGAAATTCTACACTACAGTGACTGAAACTTGAAAGCTTTTCTCTAGTTCTTATTCATAAAATTGTTAAAATATCTTATTTATACCTCGCTTTGTTTCTAAGGAGACTGAAAGCTCAAGCTTTCATTTCAAGGCATCACCGCAAGGACGCAGGGCTCCAGGTTTGCAGTGTGGGAGGAATTATCATAGCAGTGAGTTGTGAAGCAACTCCTGGAAAGCTGAAGGCCTTTCCTCCCGTTTGTGAGCCATGCCCCCTTGGGACCTGCTCCTAGAACTACCCCACCTAATATGCTCCCATTAATCCTCAGTAATTCTCACCCCCGATGAGAGCCTCGCGTACACTTCTCTTACCACCTGGACATCTCTGGGACAGAGAAAACACTATGTGCAGCAGTAAATTCATGAATTTCTGATACACCATTAAAAGAAAAATGTGGAGTCTTCATTAGAGAAGTTTGTCACTTCTATTGAGAAAGCTCTTCCAAGTAAAGCCCTCACAAAGACAGAAAAGGACTAGGAGGTGGTTTAATGGAAAAAGAGGCTTGCTTGTTCATTTGTCCACAACACACCAGTGCCCGGCTGCATTTACACGTTCAGCCCATGACAAGGATGAGACTTACCCTTGCTGGAAGAAGGCAAAACTGACGCAAATGGGCATGTGGTGGATGCTCAATGGCACAGGATCACGCTCTTCTGGGGCATACTGTGTGAAAAGTGTCAACCGCTAGTCACTAAGTCATGAATATACAAAAAGGCATCGTGCACATCAAACAGGAAAATTAAGGATGAAATCCTTTTAATCCTCAGCGAGGCCCTAACGAACTTCTTTTACAATGACCTATTTGACTTTGCACTCCTGTCCCTCAACACTATGCATTTGTCCAAAGGCTGTCCTGAGGTGTATTTTACAGACCAAAGATCCACTCACTGCTGTATGACTCACTTTTCAGTACATTCATAGTTACGTAACTGTCAGCACAATCTAGTCTTTTAACATTTCTATGACCACCCCCAACTTCTCTTGAGCCTGTTGTCAGTCAATTCTTACTCCCAGCCCCAAGCAACCGCTGATCTACCTTCTGTCTCTAGCAATATGCCTGTTCTGGGCATTCCATGTAAGTGGAATTCAACAATTTTTAGTCTTTTGCACCTGCCTCCTTTCAGCTCAGTATGTCTCATCCATCTTGTAGTATATGTCAGTAGTTCGATCCTTTTTACCAATGTATTGTACTCCATCGTATGGCTAGACCACATTTTGTTTTCCATTCACCAGTTAGTGAACATCTGGGTTGCTGCCAGGGTTTAGCTACTATGAATAATGCGGCTATGAACATTTACATAAAAGTTTTTGAGTAAAGATACTTTACATTCATTCTTCTTAAGTATATCCCCAGGCATGGAATTGTTGAGCTGTATACATTTACACTTAGCTTTTTAAGAAACTGCCAAACTTTTCCAATGTGTTTGTACCACCATTTTACATTACCACCAGCAAGAACTGTATAGTGTTTTTTAACTGATAATATTTTTGTCTACTAATTGCTCTGTTTTTTTTACTTCCTCATATCAACTCCCTTCTCTAAAAGAAATGTCTCTATTGTAAATAAACCTTTGTCCCTACCGAAGTATTTAAAGAGTCTGTTCCAGTTTGATGCCTAAAAGCAGCATCATGAATGACTGCTTAGAGAATTCGGGCCTCCGATGTTTCCTTTTGTAACTTCAGGACTCAATCTACCACCACAGTACACTTTCATTATTCTAGCATGTCATTTACTTAAATTGAAATGGACATACTCAACATAAAGACAATGTAAACTACATAGGTCAACAGTTTTCGAAATGTGGTCCTCGCACCAGCAGCATCCATATCACCTGGGAGCTGATAGAAGTACAAACTGATAGGTCCTACTAACCTTCCTACTGAGGGTGAAGCCTAGCAATGTTTTAACAAACTGGCCAGGTATTTCTGATGAACTTCGCCACAGAGTAAGCACGACCATCTCACTGTGCTGAGAAGAGTGTATTTTTCACATGTGGCCCCTAAACACTCCATCTAATGCTTGGTCCAAAGAAGAAATCATCTCGTTCTATTCTAGAAAACCAGGCTAGAGTGTGCTTTTTGACAGACATTTCAATACAGGAGATCTAAGAGTTTCAAGGGTAGTTTTTCTTTACGAACAAATTTTAGAACATACCTTGTTTCCATCTACAAGCCTTTACTACTAACAGGTTGCCTGCACGTGAAGGATATTCATTCATTCACAGAAAGAGGCCTAGCTCACATCGGGGAGCTTACCAGTGTCACTTCATCTCCTTGGACGGACACATCAGGCCTTCGGAAGTGACACAAGGCTACAATGGCAGCAATGCTGGCAGCATCAATAATATTTCCATCATGATTTAATAAATGCAGGTCCACTCGTATTTGCCAAACCTGAATGTGAATTTAAAACAAAAATAAATCCTAACTGATCACAACCAGTGGCCTTTTAAAAGGAAAAGTAACACTGTATGCAAATTTTTCTTCTGCTGTTAAAACGTGATTATTCCTCCTATTGTATCAATAAAACTGTATTTAGAAAAATGTTAAGCCAGACCAATATCTGAAATACCACCAGTTCACCTTTATATGAATCATTTCACAACAGCAAAATATAAGCCCTAAATATATAGAGCCATTCTACATTTAACACTAAGATTTCCCTATCTCCAAAACTAATTATATTTTTATTGTCTCCTAACTTAAAAACCTCAAACCCTTAGGTTTTACTTGACAAATGATAATCTTACAAGTAATGCAAATAGGAAGTGTCATATTCAAGTATGGAATGTGGAAAGGCTAAGTGACTTCTGGAGTCACAAAAGATGGTCGAAATACCCTAATCAAGGAAAAAGTACTAATGTCATCATGCAGAATAATTTATTGAGAGTAAGATTTCCAATGTCAGCCTACCACGGACTCACTGTGTAGCCTTGTATAAGTCAATAAACCTATCCAAATGAAGGATTTAATCTGTTCCTCAGTTTTTCATTCATTAAAAAAAGGAAACCATCTGCTTATCAAGTCAAACAACATAAGAAAATAAATAAAGACATATGAAAAACCGCAAGTTCTTTGAGTAAGACATTTTTTCACAAATCCAAGTTGCTACTTTTATCAATGTTTTTTGTTCCTTCACAGAGAAATGACACAAAGTTCTATGGCTGGCTCTCAGGAACATTTGAAGTGAAGTAAACCTGAGTTAAAGAAGCTCTAAGAATTAACGTAATCAACAATACTCATGCTAAGATTAAGAATTTTGAGCAGATTTCCCACCTTTTCACCAGCAACAACACAGAGAGATTCAGTGTCTATACACTTCGAATTTCTTAGACATCTTTCCAAGAGACGATTCAACTTCACCAAGAGATCTGACTGCCTATGAAAATAGGAATGGGCTAATGTCAACCAAGCGTTAAAACAATACCTCACTGCTATTAGATTCTCCTCTGGTTAAAGCAGCTTAGAAGAAAATTAAAATACCTGCCGGGTTCAAAAGCTGGGGCAGCCATCTGAGAGAGTTCAAGGTTAAAAAAAAGAATACCTTCTGTTGCCCTGTTGAGTTTTGGAGAAACAAGTTCACAGGAAACCTGTCCAAGAACTCTGCAAAGATAAAGTACAAATCTGTTAACTAAATATATTGCCTTTCCAATTAACAAAAAAACTAAAACAGATACCAATTAAGTTTCAATCATATTCTGAGTAATAACATACTCATCATGATATATCAGAGGTTGATATTACATATGTAGTGGCAGAATATATACAGGAATAAGATACATAGTGGCATACCCAAAGAGATGACAGGAAAAAACATCTCATTGCAATACTGACTATTCCACAGATCGTTTTAAAAAAAACAAATCCCCTTAACTTCTCTTTTCTAAAATAAATATTTACTGATACAAGATGGCACGAAAACTTGAGATTTCTTAAGAGTTTTCCTATGGCATGCATGGTTGGCCAATATTATCTGACCAACGTCCTCACAACCGCCAAATGAATATTAAAAATCTAATTCTCATGTCACGCAGGAAAAAGGAAAGTAGGACCTACTTACTGACAACTGAAGGAAACAAATTCATGTGACAGAATGTACATTTACGATTTAAAATTTAAAACGTGACTATAAAGCACCTTGCATTAAAGAAAATACACTTATTTTTGCAGCTAAACAAAATAACGTGCAGGATTGTTAGCTGCTCTGTAAACAACTAAGTCAGTTAGGTTCTTTTAAACTTTTCCCCGTTGAGCTTATGTTTAATTTGAAGCCAAAGTTACCTTGTTTTCCCAAGTTCCACAATACAGCACCCATAATCGGTTCCAAATGAGATTCTGATGTTCCTATAGTCGTAGGTTTGTCTGCCATCCAGGCGCTGGAAACACAATATACACCAGCTTATTCACCTCAACAGATACTGGGCAGCTACTCTGAGCCCGGGCCCTGGGCGAAGCCCTCGGAGGGAAGCGGGATCCTCCGCCTCCGCCCCAGGAAAGTAGAAACTAGGTGCCCGGGCAAAGAACCCCCTGTAGCCAAATAAAGCCTGGTGGACGAGGGACGCACCGGCCGTCCCCCAGGGGCTCCGGGGGCCTGCGGGGACCAGGTCTGTGTCCCAGCCGGAAGACTGCCGCGGGCCGGGAGACCCGAGCAGCCGAAGCTCCCCGGGACCGTTTACCTTCTTCTCCTCGATGGCGCGGAGGAGGAAGCGGCGCTCGCAGTTTGAAAGTGGTGTCTCTTTCATGATGTCGGGTCCCGGGACCCAGGGGCACCGGAATCCGTACGGAGACGGGGACCCGAGCTTCTCCACGCGCACCCTGCTCGCCGGGAGGCGCAGGACCTCTACGTCATCAGGGCTCGGCGGCCCGAGGTGCGAACGCGAAGGCTGGCGGCCGCTAGTGCGCACGCGCCCAGCGAGGATGGCGCGGGCCGAGCGGGCCGCCGAGAGCCCGGCCGCCGAGGGGGGCGCACTTCTGAGCGGAAAGGTCTGAGTCTTGTCTCCTCAAGCGTAGGGGACAGAAGGACCCGGAAGTAAGCGTCAGGGATGGAAATGAATTGCAGTGTGGCGCTCTCACGGCACCCTTTCCTCAGTTGTAGCGGGGTGGGCCGCACAGGTGTTCCTGCTGTTTTACTGGTGAGGAAGGCGACGTTTGTTCACCAGGACGCTGCAGAGGCAGAGTGTCCGGCAGATTCAGGGGAGAAACACTGAATGTAGGGGCGCAGGAGGAGAGGAGGGGGAAGAAAGTTGAGCCACGAGCTGCAGTGAAACCTCGGAGACCTGAGAAGGTGACAGAAACTGAGGCTGTCCCACTTCGTAACCAGTGGTGTTATAACTACCATTGGCTGGAACAAAATGTGCTGTTGATTTCTTACAGTCGCCCCAGTTATTTTAAACCGATTGACTTATTTTTATGGGTATAGAGGAAACAGCGTGTCCCTGCTGCCAAACCACTAAGCTTTCTTTGGAGAGGCAGCATCAAGGAGTATTAAATGCAGGAAACCCAACTACTTGGGTTCAAATAATGACTCGGCCGTTTTCTACTTCTGTGACCCTAGTCCAGTTAGCCTATGTGCTTCATTGTACTTATCTGCAAAACTGGAGTGACAGACGTCTGTACATGCTTAGAACAGTGCCCAGTCTGGTGTAAGCGCTATTACTGACATGTTTGCATAGCATTATTTTGTTTCTATTTGCTTCAGAGGCGGTAGGCACTGGAAATCCTATGGCAGGCTCTATTCCTTTCTTTTGTCTCTTACAGGTTTTTTTTTTTTTCTATCAGTGATGCATTTTAGTCTCACTTTGTAACACTTGCAATTCATGTACCTAGTTATCTGTGAGGCCCTCCTGTGTTCCAAGAATAATTCAAGTGCTGGATAAGCCGGGTGGACAGATACTGTCCCTCAAGGAATTTATATTCTCTTTGGAGGAGACAAGCAAGAAAAATAAGTTCACGGACTAAGTGCTATCCGAGAATGGGGATGCTACTTTAATAGGGGTATTTGCAGGAAGAGGTCACTTTGGAGAGGTGACCTTTGAGTTAAGTAAATCCTTAGTGATGAGAAGGAACAGCCATGATACCATCTGGAGGAAAGGAAAAGTGTTTCAAGCAAAGGAAGCAACATTAGCCAAGACTGAGATAGGATGAGCTGACATTGTCTGGAGACAGGAATTGTGAAGTAGGAGGAAAGTGCACAGAAATTATGTCCACGAGCTCAGATCGTGGACTGGTTTTCAAAATAAGGAAGAATACAGGGTACAGGCCCTTTAAGTTCTTTAACAATGTAAGTTTGTATTTATAGTACAGTTTCACTATAATTCCTGGTTAAGTTCATCATTTAAATCCTTGGATTCTTCTATGGACATTTAGTAATTTCTCTTTCCCTTCAGAAATGAAATAGGCCTTTATTGAAACCGTCTATCCTGGGAGGCAGTTTGGCTGTGGAAGAATAGACTTTTGGTTTCAGATATACTTCAGCTCAAATGGACTTTGGGTGAGTTAAATAATCCTGCTGAGTGAGGGCTTCTTTAGGTTAGAAATAATAATTGCTTTGTGTTAAGTGGTGGGGATGAAAGCACCTAACACAGTGTTCTGGACACGGTAGCTCTTCAGATGTCCGTGTCCTTCCTGTACCCCCTACCTGCCTCTCCACATCATGTGGCAGTAGTTTGTCCTGTGATCTCACTTCTGTGATGGATCTAGGAAAAGGTGTAGAGTTTTCATTTGCTCAGTTTTTGTCATGTTGTGTGGAGTGACCACTTCCAAGCTTACTACTGTTGGACCAGAAACTGGAAGTCGCATGAAGTGAAAACCTATAGCCGTTTCCTTTTAGCAAACATGCATATAACACTTACTATGTGCCAGGCCCTAATTTAAGCACTTACAAATATTAATCCTAATAATTACCCTGTAAGGTAGGTAAAAGTATTATTTTGGGGGGGGGGGAACCCAAGGCACAGAGAGTCACACAGCCCAGGGTCACACAGCTAGTGAATCCTAGGAGCAGGATTCATACCCAAGCGGTCTGTCTCAAGAGACTGTATTCGTAACCGCTGCGCTGTACTGCGTCTCGTAAATGGGAACCCATTTCTGTGCCAAGCGGGTGATCTTCGCCTTAGCCCTGAACGAGTTCTTTTGCTGTCTCTGTGAGGATCTTGACTTCCTCTCTTGAGTACTTTACAGTTGACATTATGTAGAGAAGAAAGCTGCTGTTCTTAGATTATCTGAACTCAGTTTCTTGTGCTTAGGCTTGGCACGCAATTAGAAGTACAGTGATGAAGTAGGGCTCATAAATGCAGAGACGTGAGCAGGTCCAACTGTAACTCCACAGCTTGCACACGAGAGAGAATGCGACTGGCACTGAACTGCTAACAATGAGCCATAGGAGAAGCTGGACGTGCAAAAGTGGTGTTGGCTCTTCATGGAGAGACTTACAGAATATGTCATTTGTACAACCTTAGCCACTCTTTCAGCCCCAAAGCCCAGGGATGTTGCACCTATATCATTGATTGACTCTTTACTCAAGTTAATGATTTAAGAGGGGAAGTTTCTACCTTATTTCTTGTTTTCCTCTTTCTTAAGTTGCCTAGGAAGGGAGGCTTAGTTTGTTGCAGAAGCAGCTACTTCAGGAGAAGTGGGAGAACCCCAGACGATGCTGACTCTATGTGAGGTAACAGTGGACAGCCAGGCCAGAAGGTGGTAGGTGTCACATCTCTTTAGCGAGCAATGCAGCATTATTTTGAGAGAGAACTTCAGTGGTGGGCAGCTTCTGAGATGACCCCCATGATGCCCACCTCCTGGTATTCAGGGCCTGTGTAATCCTCCCCCTTTCAGTGACCTGCCTCTAACCAATAGATATCTCAACGTGGAGGGGATGACACGTCTGTGATTAGATTGCAGAGAATGTAACTTCTATCTTGCTAGAAGATTCTGTCCCTTGTTGGGTTTGTGAAGCAAGTTTCTATGTGAGGGGGTGTCCTCCATCCAACAGCCATGGAGGTGTTGAGCCCCACAATCCGCAGCCCACATGAAACTGAGTACAGCCCACCATCACGTAGGTGAGTTGCAGACAGGTCCATTCAAGTTGTGCTTTCAGTTGAGACCCAGCCCTGGCTGATGTCTTGATTGCGTCCCTAAGAGAGGCCATTAAGCAGACCTCACTTGGCTCTGCCTAGTTTCCTGACTCATAGAAACTTGGTGATGAATGTGTGTTGTTTAAGCTGCTAAGAATCAGTAGGCAGATAAAGCAATTTCGAGAACCAACTCTCCTGAGGTAAGTACTACTTCTTTCTTTCATGTTTCACTGGCCTGTTTCCATCTTGTTGATAGTGCAAAGGAATCTCCATTTGACATTCTTTGCAACTTCTGAGCTCATCAAAAGGCTGCTGAAACATTTTGCGAAGGAATTTGTGGTACATAAAATGCTAGATCTGTGTCACTGAAGTGTGCTTTCTTTAGTGACCAGGACATTTTTTAATGATCTAACGGGTTGCCTGAAAGGAAAGCCTGGTTTGTATCTCAAGAATCTTGCTCTACTTAAGTACTAATGGACTAGAACTGTAATCTCTACCACTGGTAATAAAAATTGCAGGGGGAAATAATGACTTCTAGGACGCAAATGGAAAAGCCTTGGCCAACTTTGCTTTTGCTTTAAAAAGTAAATAAATAAACTGAGCCTGAAAATGTAGTTTGTTGAAAGTCATTGACAAAAATCCATCCAGTAATGGACTTTTTAATCTGATCCAATAATGTTATCTGAAAAGGCAGAATGCGTATTAGAATCTCAGTTATGAGTACTTATCTGTAAAATACCAGTATCTGCTTATAAACAGGGGCTGGGAGGGAAGATTGAAATTATAGAGATTATATATTATGTTTGATGGTGGTATTTTTCTTTACTTTTCATTTGATATCACTGGTAAAAATTGGATTGTGTAAGAAGTAAAACTCTGTAAGAATCTAGTCATTTATACAAGTATTTCCTGTGGTCCTACTATGTGCCAGGCTCTATTCTAAGCACTGGGACAATGCAATACACACAATAGTCACAGTCCCTTAGAGCTTATGTTATAGAGACAGGTGGACAGTCCAATCATCTGCAGACAAGCACATGAATAATGGCTGACAGTGATAAGTGATATAAAGAAAAGTAAAGCCAGGCCAGGGGAAGAGGAGGGTCAGGAGAGCATAATCAGGAAGGAGCGTCTCCGATGAGGAGGCGTTTGAGGGAGCCTGAAAATGTGGGCATGAAGGAGTATGTAAGTGGAGTGTGGCATTCAAGATGATCAAATAGGATGTGAGCAAGGTTGCTGGAGACAAATAAGGTGACTTCTTTGAGGTTCTTTAGCAAGTACTTAGCACACGTGGACGTGGTTTCATGAGCAGGAGTTTAATAGATAAGGAGCTCAGGCTCCAGAGCCAATGGCCTGGATGAACTTCCAGCTGCAGCTTATGAGCTGGGTGACCTTGGGCAAGGTGTAAACCTTTCTGGAAAAAAAATGCAGCTAATAATACCCTCATAAAGTGGTGCTGCGGATTAAATACTATGTGCAAAGCGCTTGGAGTAGCTCTCAGCCCACATTTAGCAATAATAAAGATTAGTTACAGTGACTGTTCTTACTAAGTTTCCTCCATTACAATACTTATTCTTTATTAAGGGAGATCAACACATGTCACTCTACAGGGATACAACAATATACCTTTTAAAACGCAAGGGCTCTAGCCTGCACATTGGCAAGCTCAATTTCCTAAGTAGCTTTCCTGATTTCTAGGAAAGTTTCAGCACAGGAACCCAGAAATTGCTTCAGAGACACACTATGTATAACATACATTGTTAAAACAAAGGGATAAAGAAGTGGGTGGGGAAAAAAAAAAAGAAGTGGGTGGGTTCTTTGAAATCATCTAAGAATGTCACACATTTTTTAAAATGTAATTTTTATAGGTGGATCAGGGCATAGGCTTTGACACCAAGCAGCCTTGAGTTTAGATCCTGGCTTGGAAACTGGTGTCGCAGACACATCATCTTACCTCTACAACAAGGAGCTGTTATAGCTGACACTCATTAGCGCTTATCATCTACCAGATACTTTTCTAAGATGTTTACGTACATTAGCTCCTTTAATCTTCACAACCCCTTTAAGGTAGATGCTATGTTACCATCCCCATCTTACAGGTGGGCAACATGAGGCAGAGATCAAGTGACTTTCTCAAGGTCATAGAACCATTTAAGTGACAGAGTCAGGATTTGAATGGTGCTGTCTGGCTCCAAGTCTGTGTGCTTATGCCATATGCTCTACTGCCTCAGAGGTAGAGCTGTACTAAAAAAGGGGGTTAAGACACAAAGTAAGTGCTCATTAAATATTTGCTGAATGATTGACTATGCAAACTCATAGTAAATTATATCATAGTAAATAGAATACTTGCATATTCTGTTATGGCAGAATAATTCAATTATTTTTCACCTTAAAGGTTCCCTGGTGTATATTGCATCAGCTTTGTAAATCCATTAGTCTAATGACCTATTAATGATCCATTCTGAGAGGACATTGGATTGATTACCTGGCAAACCGTGTTTGTGCTGAGCCCGTGATGGCGCCTGCTGGTCACCTCTGGCGTTTCCAAATGCTCACAGACCGTCTGTTGGAGAGCCTTTTAGAATGTCACTTGCCCATCACTTACATCTTTGCATTTTCGGAATTTGGGGAACTACTAGTTCTCTCCATGGTGAAAATCTGATTTACATTACTGGTATACTTCTTTAGTGATGGAGACCACTAGAAATTGTCACATAAATTAGTTTTTTATTAAAGTAATGGGGTGATTACATTGTACTCAAAAAGCACTTCAATCATGCAACTAGCAACTCCTATTTCAAATCTATAACTGTATCAAATTGTGGGCTGATCCAGCATAAAATAAGATTACTCATCCGTTAGGAAGTTTTCCAACAGGAAAATTTAGGTAGGACATGAGTCATATAATCTGACATTCTTCTGCTATCTAAATAAATCCTTTTTCTTTAAACCATATGTTTTAAAGGAGTAAAAAAAAAAAAGAAAATGTAAAATTTTTGTACATTGAAACCCTTAACCAATCAGATCTTTTATATATTTGAATTTCTAAATTATAGCTGGACTTTGAAAATAGGTCAGTCATTTTCTTTGCAGCAAACCTTTCCAACTGCACTTTTTCCTTAATAAATATTTTCTGATCATTTAAGTATAGCAAGGAAATTAAGCTATGCATACGTTTGTTTTCTGTCTAGTTGCAATGTCTAAAGCAAAAGCTAGTAAAAAAAAGCTCTGAAACATTAATTGTATAGTCCATGGTCTTAAAATTTCAAAGGCCAATTGAGTTGTTAGGAAGTTGAGAATTAAACTTCATAACTTCATTTGGTCAATTAGCCTTTTGTCTTTATAATTTACATGTAACATGATAATAAGTTGCTTCCACTGGGAAGTTTCCGTACAAAGGAGAATCAGGGTCGCACTGAAGTGGATTTAGCCGGGCCACAGAACATTCCGTGGCACCAAGCCCCTGTTCTCTTTCCTCTTTTGCGTTTGGCCTGATGAGGGCTGTGCATGAGTTGCAATGCAACTGCAAAGGATGGGGTGAGAAGAGGAGGAAAACAGAGCAGACCTGGGTGATCTCAGGGACACTAACCTCTTATCTGAGGATGAAGTGTGTGAGTCTGTGTAGATGCATGTGAGAGTTTCTGTGTGGGGGTGGAATTTAGATGGACTTATACCTCCTTGTTGTTAAAAGCAATGAAAACTGAGTCTCTTACCTGGTTTTTCTGTATCATTTGATATCATTAAACTTCTTGACATACTTTTCCCCCATGACTTGCATGACCTGCTTGAAATACCTTTTTCTCTTGAATTTGGTGACTTCTAATTCTCCTGATTTCTCTACCTGTTTGGCCATTCCTTTTCAGTCCCTTTTGAGGATCCCTCTTCCTCAGTTTATTCTCTTAAGTGTCTGTACCAGAACAATCTCCTTTTATACGCTCTCCCTGGTTTTCCACTTCCATGGTTTCAGTTTCCAGCCATGTGCTGAGTACGCGCACAGATCCTGTACCCGCCCAGACCTCTCTGGGCTCCGGATGCCTCCAGGTGTTCTATGGACATTTCAAATTCATTGTGTCCACAACTGAACTCATTTCCTTTCTGCCCAAACTTGTTCTTCTTTATGTTCCTTCTAGTGAATGACAATATACCAGTAGCCAGTAAACCAGGGTGTCATGCTTGATTCCTTT
This sequence comes from Rhinolophus ferrumequinum, assembly GCF_004115265.2. Taxonomy (NCBI): domain Eukaryota; kingdom Metazoa; phylum Chordata; class Mammalia; order Chiroptera; family Rhinolophidae; genus Rhinolophus; species Rhinolophus ferrumequinum. Next base: position 4,656,870 of record NC_046301.1, on the reverse strand, counting down.
ATCACCACACCCCCTTCTCATAAATCACCAAGTCCAATCGAGGCCTGAACACCTCACCCACTTGTTTTATCCAGTCCCATCGCCATGAGCAGAGTTCAGGTCACCTTCATCTTTTGCTTCAATTATTGTACCAGCCACGAACTTAGCCTCGCAGTCTCCAGGCTTGCCTTCTTTCGGTTCATTTTCCACATTATGTACGACGCTTCTAAAACACAAATCTAAACGTGCTGTTTTACATGCAACCCTTTCGTGACTTCCCGTTGCCTTATGATAAATTCCAAACCCTACACCATGGTTTATGGTGCTTTGTTATGTAGGCCCTGTTCATTTCCCCGGCCCCATCTGTAAACACTTCTGTCTTTGTCTAATCTTCAGCTTCATTGAATCATTTTCAATTAATTACTCAAAGGAACCAAGTCTCTCTCACCTGCCGGCATTTACTGGGTTCTCTCCCAGCCTGAACTACTTTGCCCGGCCTTTTCTGTGTGGCCGGCTGCTAACCAGTCTTCACATTTCGGCTCAGGGAAAGGGAGCAGTTTTTCCGACAGCCGCAGACTGGGCCGAGTCCCCTCTGTGCTCCTGGAGCACCCGTGGCCTACACTCAAAGTGGCCATTCACCTGGCTGTGGCGCTCGCTAAGCTCCACGGGACCACGTCGTTTGTTCACTTTTGTATCCACAGCACCGGGGTTTGAAACGTGGCAGGTGTTTAGTAAACACAGTAAGCGCGAGAAGAGCAGGACTGGGAGCAGACTGACCCGCAGCCGCAGGCCTACTGTGTGCCACCTCGCAGAAGTGAGCTTCACAGGCCCCGGTGCATTCCTGCAGCCTCCCAGGCCCTATTCAGAGCAACTTCATACATCTCATTTCCCCCCAAAACCCTGAGTAGATGAGGATATTGATGCTGAGATAAGTAAGTTAACATGGCAGAGGTAGGACATTTATTAATTTGATGCTTCCTCTCCTCTTTGGAAGGGGAGCCGTGAATGTTCGCTATGTCTAACAAAAAAGATGATTATTAATCATATTTTGCAAAACAGCACCACTCCCATGATTGTGACAGATTTCAAGTTTGAGTCTTCAGGTTCTCTGAAACAAATAATCAAATATATTCAATCTTTAGAGTTAGGAAATGCCATTTTATTTTAAATAACCATACGTCCTTGTTATCAGAAACGTAACAAAGTTATTTTCCAGAACCTTTGCCAACATTATATAAATTATGTAAAATTTCCATGAAACGATCCTCCTTTATTCAAAACTGTTTCAAAGCCTTCTCAGGAAGGGCAGATGGTGTTTCCATCATCTACAGTAATTCGAAGGAGACCGGAGTCAGTTGAGATGAGACAGAGCACCAAGTACCATAGACTCAGGCTAACTGATTAAGGTGCATAAAGAAATTTGTTCAGAATTGAGACCCTTTATAGGATCCAAACAACGCCACAACATACTCAGCCATCTAAAACATGCTTCACAAGCTTCTCGGTGCCTTCTATATTGCTACAAGACATTTGCCAATAGTTTGGTAATCGGGTGGTCTTTTTTCGGCTTATAAACAACAGAAATTTATTCTTCTCAGTTGAGTCTAGGAAGGCCGAGATCAAGGCACTGGAAAGATTTGGCGTCTGGTGAGGCCCACTTCCTGCTCGTACACAGCTGTCTTCTCACCGTGTCTTCACACGGTCGAAGGGGCAAAGGAGCTCTTTGGGGTCCCTTTTATAAGGACACTGTCATGACCTGATCATCTCCCGAAGGCCCCACCTCTTCATACCATGACATTGGGGGTTAGGTCTCAACATGGGGATATTGGGGGCACAAAAACATCAATGGTATCCCGTAATATTTCTACGGGGCACTTTCACATCTGCTATTTCCTTTAATATTGCATAGTCGATAGGGATAAATATGCTCATTTCTAGATAGGAGGAAAAGGGGCAGACATGTTAAGTAACTTGCTCAGTATTACCCAGCTAGAATTTCAGCCTTTCCATTACTCATCAACTCTTCTAAGTTCACTGTAGACAACTTTCGGCTCTCTAGGCCTCACCTCAGCTGTATAGCTGATTTTGAAGGAATGTAATTATTTACATAGCTTATGAAAACAAATGCAATTTAAACATAGTTGCAGTGTTGTACATTTACTAATCCATTGACAGAAGAGATCACAATTACCTGCTATAAATACTTAATGGAGTGGGTGGTTGCTTTAGCTTAAGTGAGGCAAGGCAGCCACCTAGAGCTAGAGCAGAGGTGACCCGATTGACCCGAGTTCCCTCTAGAGGGCGCTGCTGTCACTGACAGTCTCGAAGAGCCTGCTGCAGGTGAAAGGTGAAAACGGAAGGCAGCCTGCTACAGTATATCAGGTTTACACCACCATTCGGGAAGAACTCAGATGAAACAGTCCGACTGTTCAGAAACACTGGACTCCTAGATCTTCACTCAGATTTGGAATCAGCAAAGCCACGTCCATTCTCCTGGGGAGAAAACAAGGTAGGTATCTTCTCAACTTCTCAGTGCTGCAGAAAGCCTACCTCGTGTAATCATTTTTATTCTGTGGAAAACTTTTAAGTACATAATACAGGAATACATTCTTCTTTTACAGAACTACATTGTTCTTGCTTAAATTCCAGCAATTCAGATATCTTTTAAAAGGCTCCCCAATCCCAAAGGAAAACTTAACCAGTGTCTGTCTTTTCAGACCATTCTCTATGCATATTGATAGTTATGTAGACCAAACAGTTCTTGAAAGGTGTGTCAAAGTAAGAAACGTCTGAACCTGTAGAGAATTTGTATGAGTTTATTTGAGCCAAGCTGATGACATGCTGGGAAGCAAGATTTCAAATGCTCCCCGGTAATCAGGTTTTGAGAAGGCGGTTTGAAACTGCTTTTCACAGAGAAGGTGTATCTGTAGATAGAGAAGTTTTAAATGGCAATGCTTTCAGCTTTATCCTGAAGGAACTACAAGCCAGTTGATTAACGTCGTGTAAAAAGAAATCCACAGCAATAATCCCAGGAAAGAAGTACATAAAACTTAAACCAGCGAATGTCTTAGAGTAGCGGGAGTTTGCCCCTTAATTTTATGGAGATGTTGTATGTGCCATAGATAAAAATCAGGGAGCAATAAAAACAAAGCCTGCCTAGCAACTAGTGTGGGAGCGGGCTCAAGCATCGGGTTCACGTCTGTCTGAACTCTTAGAAGGCAGCCTGCAGACCTGCACTGGGTGGCTTCACCCTGTGGCCAGTCCCCTCCTGCTCTGATGTCTATTTTGGCTCTAAGCTTGTGACACCAGGTAGCGAGGTTCATCCTGTCCCTAAGCACAAAGCAAACGCGCTCATTTGATTGGCCCCGACTATAAAAGCCCTGTGCTCCTAGCACACAGTCTGTGGGGTACTTAAGAGCTTCCAGCGGAGCCCAGGGATAGAAACACGATGCGGGGCTGAGTTCTCCCCACCCCTCACTGTGGGCGTCACACTGCTGGGGAAGAAACGGGAACAGCTGGAGCGAGACAGGGCCCTTGGCAGCAGAGCTGGTGTCAGAACCCGATTTGGCAACGCAGAGCACCATTGGCAGTTACAGCAGGAGTGCTAGGTCCTTCCCCACTGCCAGCAGAGCAGGAGCGTGGGTGGGCGGGGAGGACAGCAGGCCAAGCGAACAATGCAAGCCCATTCCCAAGGAGGGCTGGGAAATACGCGGTGAGAAGATGCCCGCTGGTTGTGACATGTTAGTCGCTGTGCTGTATGTGTGGGACGGGTGTCACAGTCTGCGTAAGTGAAGTACAGATAAGGTGTGGTTGGTGTGCCTGAGGAGCTGTGTACTTGACACTCAGTGATAAACTTCCAAGATGGGCTTTGCTTGTGGGCTCACTCTGACTCCACACAGGACATGTAGAGACCAGAACAGGGCTCCTAGCATCTCTGTAACAGGACAGTCTCAGCACAAAGAAGGAACCCATTAGATCGGCAAGGCTCTTATGTGACTTCGGGTCCAGAAGAGTCTTGACTTTCAGGGAGACATGGTGGTGGAACCCCAGGCATCCATCCACTAGGCTTGCCAAAGCAGATGAAGTAATGCAATTTACCAGATATCATTCCTAAGAAATGCCATGTCTAAATATGAGTGAGCGACCTCCTGCTAGGAGAAGTGAAATACCAGTGTTTAGTATCGTGACTCCTTTCAGTAGTTCACTTAACAGATTGTGACCCTCCATGTAGATCTGCCACTAAGTGTCACCTCTCCACAGACACCTTCTCCATCGCTTCTTTCCCACCCCTCCTTGGCAATGGGCATTGTTTGATCCTTTGCCTTTTCGTTCTACCACCCACTACAGTCCTTTTTCTCGGCTGCCCAATAAAAAGCAGTGGGGCCAAAAGAAACCAACTAGAAAGCCTTGAAATCAGTGTTTATCGCAGTTTCATTTTACTAATGTCACTCCATTCTGCTTGTTTATGTCACTTTGATACATAGAATACTATATTATATAGCTCTTTTCTATATTTTGCACCATCATTGTTATCTATTTCTTTGATCTCTGAATGCAGTCTCTTCTTAAGCAGAAAATAAAAACTCCTTACAGTTGAGGATGCATCTTTTATTATTTGGTGTTCCATCTAATGCATAAAGGGTGAACTGAGGACAGTTTAATACCAAGGGTTTTTATTTTTTCTCCGTGGTCTGAGACAGTTCATGTGCATTCAGACCATAAAGACCTTGTGTTGATCTGTTAGATGACAGCGTATTTTGACTGAGACTTGGTCCTGGACAGGCTGTCTGACTTCTCTCAGCATAGTTTTACTAACATGCTCTCCAGATCTAGATTTTTATGATGCAATAATAATAATACCAGCCCACCCCCAAACAGAATCACTACTTTATTCTGTTTTGGGTTTTGTGTTTTTCCTGAAATCTTCTGGACCATAACAACAAAATATATTTGAATGAAGAGTACTGACGCAGTTAAATTGAAAATAGTTCTAAGTGACTGTTCGGACTTAAGAGTCTGCTGTGCTTATCTTTGAAAACGAATCAGCAAGTTGTACTTGTGTCTCTCACTTTGCTGGAATGGAATTTGTGCACTTTGTAGAAAGCACTTCATTCTAAATTGAAGGCTGTAATTGGGATCAAATTAGATCATGTCTATGAAAGTGCCTTGTTAATTGGTCTATAAATATATGTCATTAGTATCATTAGTTTCTAACAAGCTTCCTGGTGATGCCGACTGCGGAGCACAGGGAACCCTTTAAGCGGAAAGGTTTAAGCCTTCATAAAATGTGCTGGTTAGAAACACAGGGAAAAGAGAACCGGATAAAGCCAAGAGCGATGTTCTTTGGAGTGCAGACTGCCCGTAATCCACCAGCACAGCAAACTTATGAAAACAGAGAGAGACAGAGACATCATCTTACCTTTATGTCCTATTTGCCTTTGTTTTAAATTTTAAATGTTTTATTTTTTAATTCAATTCAATAGATTTCAAGAAACATTTCCTGAGCAACTACTAGGATAGTTGGGCTCATACTATATAACCTTTGTACTTTGTACCCCTAAACACGAACATACACAGCCCCTAGAAACACCTGAATAATTCCAACCAAGTGTGAGGGTGGGGCGGGCGGAGGGGGGTGTTTAGCGCCAGAAGACAAGCAGTCTAGGATGCTTCCTAGGATGTGTTGGATCACAATCCCCCTAAAAGCTTTTTGAAAAACCGTATTCCCCCTAAAATATTTTAAATTGACATCTGAAACATTTTTATTATATATTTAAATCGTAGCAAAAGTTGTTATGGCATATTGCAAATATCTATATTTTAAAATAAAGCTATTTTATCACTCTTCAGTGGCAGTGTAAGTACCACAGTGATTTGAACCCCTCATCACCCATTTAAAACATCAGTTAACAAGCTCCTTGTCAACAGTCAGACATTTCACATCGTTCCTTTTTCTCTTTCAACTTCCATTTCTATTATTTCTTCTATAGATTTTTGTTTTAATGTAACAGGCTTTTATGTTTAAAGTCTCTTGTTGGCAACTTTATAATGCTTCCTCATATGAAATATATATTCTCTGACTATATGTGTACAACAAATGTTTGGGTTGACATCATTATAAATATGTAATACACATTTGATTAGAACAGCATAAATTATGTATTTGATAAACAGTTATCCTATGACAATTAGTCAGCACAAACATCCTGAACTCTTCACAGAAGAGGCACAGAGCGAGATGCTTTGGGGTCTTCCGTCTAAGTCAGCGAACGAGCACACAGTCTGTCAGGCTCCCGTCTCACAGTGAGAGGGCTTTAGGCCTCGGCCCCCACTTCTGTGAACCTCAGGCACTGAGAGGGGCAGGGAGCTCTTACTTGGCTGTGTAACAATAGAGGCTTCTTGGTGGCGAGATGACTTTCTGAGAGAAAAGCAGTTGGAGTTTGGGAGGCTGGTAGCAGCTGGAAGCCTCGCCACCGTATTTTTCATGAGGCTCATTGCTAGGCTGCCTAATGGGGTAGGGAGAGAAGAGCCACTGAAGCCGTTCAGCCGACAAAGGGGTTGTTTCTTGTCACCTAGAAAAGAAAAGGTATTGGGAATGTATCTCTTAGTGAGATGGACGGGGAGGATATGTCATGGTGCCTCGATCAAAGGAATTGCTTGAAGAGTTGTTTGTTCGTTTGGCCATGCATAATATTATGATTAGGAATAGGTCAGAGAGATGTCTGTCTTGTTAAAGCGGGAAGAAATTTGGAAAGAGGAGTATGAAAAGAGACCCTTAACATATTACGGAATGAAAGGAGCCAATGTAAAAAGGCTGCACACTGTATGATTCCAGCGATATAAAATTCTGGAAAAGGCAAAATTGCAGAGATAGTAAAAAGATCAGTGGTTGCCCGGGGTTGGGGGTAGGGGGAGAGGTGAACAGGCAGAGCACAGAGGATTTTTTGGGCAGTGAAACTATTCTGTATGATAGTATAGTGGTGAATACACATCATTACAACATTTGTCCAAAGCCGTAGAATGTACACCACCAAGTGTGAACCCTACTGTAAACTGTGGATGTGGGTTGATAATGCTGTTTCGGTTGGTTCATGATTTGTAACCAGTGTTCCATCAGGTGGGGACATTGATGGTGGCGGAGGCTGTGGGTGTATAGGGGTGAAGGGTGTATGGGCACTCTGCTTTCCACGCAGTTTTGCTGTGTGTCTAAAACTGCTCTAAAAAATAAAGTCTGCTTAAAAAAAAGAGAGAAAGAGAAAGAGAGAGAGCCTTGATGATTGGCATCTTCTTAGGCACATGATTTTGGGAAAAAGTACACAGAAGTTGAAGATCTGGACATAACCATAAAACTTAGCACGCTCATGTGTCCTTTGGAAAGTCTTCGTATACCCGCAGGCATGTCTGAGACCTAGTTAGAAGACCTCTGCTCTAAGGTTATGAAAGGGCAAATAGACGAGAAATGTAGTAGGAAAGATGAGTTATTCACTAAATAAATGCTTTGGGGAAAACAGGTGGTCATATGGGAAAAAAAATAAGGATGATTTCTACCTACACCCATCAAAGCTTAAATTCTGGCTGTATAAAAAATTTAAGCATTAAAAAGTTATAAATCTGATCGCAGAAACATGACCTGGAGAGTGGTAGGTGTGATTAATGCGGTAGGCAATTAAACTTACAGCTGGTTTGCGTAGTCACCAGGGGCTTGGAGGTTGGCACTGTCTTTGATGCATTAACATCTGACTTATGAAATAACAATAATAAGAATAGTTAGCTTTCATTAAGTACTGGCAATGTTCTAAGTTCTTTACATGTATTAACCCATTTAATCTTCACAACAACCCGATGTTAAGGGTATTGTTATTACCCCCATTTGACAGATGAGATCATTGAATCACAGATAGTTGAGGTCACATGCTAGTTAGGAGTTAAGCCAAGATTCATGAATTCAAGCAGCCCAGCTCCAGATCCCAGGGACTTAAGTAGCACACTGTGCTGTGAAGCAGTGCTAATTCTGTGTACTTTTTAAATGCTGGTTATATAGGTCAATAAATAGTACATCTTGACAACGTTGTATCTTCAGTGATAAGTTTAAACAATTGTGCCCTTTAGAGAAATTTTAGAGAAAGACTTTTTCATTTAATAGTTCACTGAAGAAACATAAGATTATTTTATCCCTTACATATTTTACTAACTGGAGAGTATAATTTTGACATCTTTTCGAGGCTTATTTCACAATTTAACTTCATGGTATTTTTTTAAAACATTACAGTGTGTAGAATAGCTTTACAAACACCCTGCCATTATGCATGAATGTTTTGCAAACATGGTTATCAATAGTTTACCATGGAGGGATGGGCAAACAATTGTCCTTTAAATTAATATTATGCTTGTGTTGAAGTTAAAAGCAAATGTTGTCACATTATTTCCATAGCAGATTAAACCTGCAAACCTTATTAGAAAAAAGCATGAGTACCAAACAGTACACCAAATACACTAGCATTATAATACTGTCCTGGGCCAGCCCGGTGACTCAGGCGGTTAGAGCTCCATGCTCCTAACTCCAAAGGCTGTTGGTTCGATTCCCACGTGGGCCAGTGGGCTCTTAACCACAGGGTTGCCAGTTCGATTCCTCAAGTCCCGCAAGGGATGGTGGGCTCCGCCCCCTGCAACTAAGATTGAACACGGCACCTTGAGCTGAGCTCCCGGATGGCTCAGTTGTTGGAGCGCGTCCTCTCAACCACAAGGTTGCGGGTTCGACTCCTCGACTCCCGCAATGGATGGTGGGCTCTGCCCCCTGCAACTAAGATTGAAGCACGGCACCTTGAGCTGAGCTGCCGCTGAGCTCCCGGATGGCTCTGTTGGAGTGCGTCCTCTCAACCACAAGGTTGCTGGTTCGACTCCCTCAAGGGATGGTGGGCTGCGCCCCCTGCAACTAGCAACAGCAACTGGACCTGGAGCTGAGCTGCGCCCTCCACAACTAAGATTGAAAGGACAACAACTTGACTTGGAAAAAGGCCTGGAAGTACACACTGTTCCCCAATAAAGTCCTGTTCCCCTTCCCCAATAAAATCTTAAAAAAAAAATACTGTCCTAAAGTAATTAATAATTATGATGTTAAAGAAGATATAAAATAATAGATTGTCAACTGCTAGATAACAAAAATACTGAGTTGTCTTTTGTATTAAGTAATCTTTAAGATGAGATCCATTTTTGTTCAAAACGAGATGAAGACTACTAACGCGTTTTACTTAGGTTAGTGGGAAGGTAGAAAGCTTCATTTGCAAGCCTGTACAATGGAGTTGTATTTAATCTGAACGAGAATAAAAACAGTGCGTGCAATTACACTGTACATGAGGTCCTGTCCTCCGCAGCCCACCTGGCAGGTCTTATTAATAGCAGTCTTCCTGTCACACTCTTGCTTACTTAGAAAGGATTTGGGCCTGATCAGAGAAGCTGAAGAGTTATACGGTATATCTTCTTGGCAGCTGGCAGAATTCCTTGTGCGTCGGTCCATTTAATTTAAAAAAGAATTTGATAAACCTACAGGTCAAAGCTAGCTCAGGTTGGGGCTCAGGTTTTCTACAAAACAGAAAAAGCAAAGGAGGAAAAATAATAACTTTGTGGGGAAGAAAGAGTTAAAAGGAGCACACGTCTGAATTTACCCCAACAGCCATGCAGGGCCTTTGGGAGCAACAGAAACATCTTCTGGATATTTGTTTGCTCTGTGGTCTAAACTCTCCCTGCCATCTCCCTTCAGTAAGTTCTGTGTTGATGTGTCGTGCTGTGTGGGGTGATTTTCTCTTTAGAGGGACCCGTGTTGTGCTGAGTTCTGCTTTATGGTTTGTACATAGTGGAAAGGGGGCTGCTTTCAAGAACCGCGGATAACGTAGGTTACACATGAATAACTGCTTACTTTAAAAGGAAAAAACGTCACGGCTGGGGCTGAGCAGTGAGCAGTGGTTAACTAACCTCTTCTGTTAATGTGTCAGAGGCCCTTTCCGGAGCCAATTGCTTTCCTGAAAGAAGGAGCTCTGGGTTCCCAGCCGACCCGGTCATCATGGCAGCTGGGAGCAATTCACCCAGATTATCTCACTCTTCCAGCGCCCCTCGTCTGGGCAGTAAAACTGATAACTCATTTGAATTTCGGAACTAGAAGGAACAAGGAACTAACTCAGGGTAGAAAAGCACAGAGAAATGCCCAATGTAATACGGCTCTCGCTAGCGGGGCATGAGGAATGGCGAGAACCCAGACCTCTTCATTTCCAAACGGTGTTCTTCCCACAGCACCAGAAAATCGGAAGAAATTCAGAGAAGAAAAAGGAAAAATCATTCTGGTAAATATAGCAAAGGTTTCAGCAAAGGGATGAAACTGAGATACAGCTGTTTTCCTCTTGCAACAGACTTTTTACTTTTCATCTGACAAAATGCACAAGATAGAAAATATAGGCAGCAGGCGCTGAGTTTTGTATCATGAGTTGTGTGCGTCTCTGCTCCTGGGTGAGAGCCGGTGCAGCCACCAGCTGGGTGGGTGGAGAAGCAGCGCTGGGGTGGTATATCGGCAGTCGCAGCCACCAGCTCCGCCGTACAACACATGAAGAGATGGTGATTGCCAGGCCCCCACAGAGGGCCAGGTGTGCGTCAGCCAGCGAGGAATATGCACTTTCTTCAGATGTCACAGGCTCATTGTCGGCATTGAGTGATGGCTGTAACAGCATCACTTAGGCAACCAACGCATCCGCGATGGGGGAAGAGAAAACCTCCGGATGGTGTTAGTAATCTGCTACCTCTAGTTTCACAAACACCCTGAAAACACTCCCTTTTTACAGTGTTTCACGGGTCATAGAAAATGACAGAGCAATCTCTGTTGCTGGGTTTATGGTCCATAGCTTTTATATTCTTGAAAAATGCTTTCTTTATAGGCTGCTCTCTCCATGGTGCCGATCTTCTTGGTGTTTAGATGTCAGATTCGTTAAGCTAAAAGAAAGCACGTATGAGTGAGGCGATGAAAAGAGACTGGCTCTCCCGAGCCAGCAGTCGCTAGTCTGAAGTAATGGTTTCAGTGGGGAGGGCTGGAAGATTCCTTGGATGGACTCACAGTGGCTTCCAGACAACTGGTGCAGAAGCCAGAGCGAAGCTGGTTTATGGTGGGGATGACAGAAGGAATATCCAGATATGTTTCCAAGTGGAGGACGTGGAGTCTCCCACCAAGAGTTTCTTTTGTAGATCCCACCCAGTGTTTATGACAACGGGCCTTCTAGTGTGACACATTCCAGAGGCAATGGCATCCTATACCTTAACCACTGTGGAATTGGCCCCTGTAAATGCAGAAGACCCCAAGGAGAAATAGTTTTCATATATACTACATAGCATTGTATTTTTTCTGCATTTAGCATATTTACACTCTGCAGAAACTCGTTTTTCAGGAGGGATATGTGTATGCTTTCCTAGAGCCAACATAGATTATTTAAATGTTTTAGATCATATGGTAAAGCTCCTGTTTTACTCAAAATAAACAAAAGATGTCTACAAGAGTGGTACATACAGACAATGGAATATGTATTAGTCAAGGATATCCAGATAAATAGAACCACCAATAGGACATAGATGATTTATTATAATGAATTGCCTCACACAACAATAATGGAGGCTGAAAATTTCCAAGCCCTGCAGTGGGCCGGCTGGAGACCCAGAGAGCTGATGGTGTAGTTACGGTGATCACGGGTGCTGGGAACAGAGACGAGGGCTCTGCGTGACACTGGGACCCACATCCCCAAAACAGTTTCCTTCCTCTGAGTTACATGGGATACATGGGAAAGAGGGAAATGCCTGGCAAGGCAGTATTCTATTAATAAGGAAGAAAAATGGATGAGATGCTTGGTGTGCAAGCAAAGCTGTCCAAGGTCACCAGCTAGCAAGAGGTGAGGCCGGGGCCCTGTCAGTCCCTCGGACTTGAAATGCAGCATTGTACAGTAGAGTGCGCTAGAGTATGTAGGGCTGGGGCCCAGGTCTGTTCACGGCCAGCCTGAACCACTGTGTCTGCCTGCGTGCGTCTGGAGGGCGCCTTGGGTCCCCACATCGGGGAATGCAGGCCCTAGTTGTGGGGCTCACCAGATCTTACAAGCTGGCATTTCACTAAGGGAGTGTGAGTTACAGACAAATTCTACTTTTTTGCAATCTGTTTTTCCCCTGGGGCAGTCCAGCTTTAGCCTCCTGCATGTGTACACGCCTCTGCAAACCCCAGCTCTGACCGTTATCAGCTCATACAGAGGTTTGCAGACCTTCCATTAGCGGTGTCAGTTGCACCACTGCCGTTACTAAAGTGCTACTGAACACAGGATGTATTGCTCTGTAATGCTCAGAGTTTCCTTTTGCTACATGACATCGTATTGATCGAGTCTAGAGTCAGCCACAGTCACATCGACTTTTACCAGTGTTCCTGCTAACTTACTGGAAAGTGTTTAAATTAAAAAAATAGTGTTTGGCCATTACCACATCTGTCACTTAATATTTTTCTTTTTCAGTATCTGCTAGACTTGGGCATCTTCTCTTGTGTTTTAAGGCATTCTAAACCAAGGACAGGACAGAGTTGTTTTGTTTGTTTGTTTGTTTCATAGAATTGTTCTTAGTGGTGAATTCTGTATTTCAGAGGCTACACACGTAGGACCATCTTTCTCATACCCCTCCAATAAACTTCCTTAGATTTTCCTCCCTCCCTTCCTCCCTCCCTCCCTCTTTTCCTTCCTTCCTTCCTTCTCACTGGAATTCCTAAATGGTTAGATGAGATTTAAGCAGCTTATCACATATATGATAAAAAGATCGCCTCCCCAGTCAGAGGTGAGGATGGAGAAGGACAAAGCAGGCAAAGGTGTGGGGACTCCATTCTGCTACACACTATAGAGTCTGGAGCCCCTAGGCCGGGACCTGGAGCTGCCCCAGGCGACAACCGGTTGCTAGAGACGTGAGGACAGGACTGAGGCGTGAAGTGTGACATGCGTGGTGGACGAGCCTTGCTGTGTTCAGGGGGAGCATACGTGGGGCCCACTCGAAGGGCAGTGCTATGGGCTTGGAAATGGTAATGGCACAGCCTCCCTCCACTTTTCCTGTTTGTACACGAAGGCTGTCTTTTCAGATGCTGGAACCAGCCAGTCTCTTATCTATAGTGAGTGTCCTTTCTGCCTTCTCTAATGCTTGGGTGATCTTCTGAGGATTTCCATTAATATGCACATTTAGGCGGAGAAAGATTGTGTCATTTCTATGGAGTCATTTACAATATAAACTGAAATTCAGACCATCTTATAAGGTGTATAAATACAACTAGAGGCTAAAAAGCATTGGGAGCATCTAATAAATGTAATAAATTATTTTTGTGGCAGCAATATTATTTTAAATACAAATTCTATTGAGAGTGAATATGAGGATTTATTAGTTAATATTTATAAATCCATTTAAGCTGCTCTGATAAATGGGTAATATAAGTAGTTATGGTTAGGAAGGCTGAAATGGATTTGAGCTTGGCAACAAAGCCTTCATCTTTTGGCCTCTTTCCCCAGCGTTCTGCAGGCAAGCACTGGCTCATCTGAACCTTCAAGATCTCAAAGGGAGGACCTGAGATGTATGTAAGCAGAAGGTATGTGTCTCTGAAATTTGTTTTTTTCAAATTTGACACTCAAAAGGAAAAAAGAGCCTGTGAGGCATTATATCCTGGGGGTTGAGAGTACAGGCTCTGGGGCCACACTCCCTCATTTCACATCCCAGTTCTGCCTCTTGCTTGCTGTGTGGCCTTGAGCAGGTCACATAACCTCTCTGTGCTTCGATTTCCATCCTTTGATGGCTTGGATATCTAGATGGCAATGTGCCAAATGGCATATGCCTTTCCCACCGAGCACCTTGGTGACTGTGGGTACTTCACATGTGCAGAGTGTGCAGGTCATGCTTTCTGTGTCACTGTGCCCACATGCAAGCTGCCGTTCACCGCTGGGCCTGCTGCAACAAGGAGATTTGCTGGAAAGCCAGTGGGAGCTCCCAGAATGGAAAAGGGCAGGAGTCAGGGATTCCCTGGAGGCAGGCAGTGAGGGCCTTGCCTGCCCAGGTCACTCCTGGTCTGTCCAGCTCTCGGAGCTCCTCTACCACCAGGATGCATCTGACCTGTGAACATTTCCTCCTGTTCGGTGCATCCCAGGCCTCAGGGCACTGGAACCAAGGATATGTGGCTGTGTTTCTGGGATGGCTCTGTGTAGTGAATCAGGAGAGAGTAAAAGATATGTTAACCCCCTTGGTTCCCATTACGGGAGGTGGCAATGGAAAGTAGTCACTGAGACCTGTCCTCTTGCCAAGATTGACATAAAGTGCAACATGTGGTACTTAAGTGGAGGTGTGTGTCTGCTTTCCTTGTGTAAGACTTCACATTTTCCTCCGTAACCTCGTGAGCAGTGGTGTGTCTGACCCTGATTTGTAGCATTTGTACACTTCCACGGGGCAAACACTCCCACTGTGGCCACTTTCAAGCCTCTCACATGACATCTGAACACAGTTGGGAAGAGATGTGTGATAACAAGCATATGATTTGATACTATTTCAGCCATACAGCTACAGCAGATGTAAATAACCTCAAATGCATAGGGAAGAGTGAAATGTACTAAAATAATTAGGAAGTGATGAGTTTTGAGTACTACTTTTGTTGTTAGCATGATTTATTTAACTGTAAGTTTATATGATTTAATTTTTAATAACAGCTATATTTTAACAAATGGCTTGAAAAATTTGGGGGAAAAATTTATGAGCACCAGCTCAAGCATACCATTGCAATAGTGTGTGTGTGTGTGTGTGTGTGTGTGTGTGTGTGTGTGTGTGTGAGAGAGAGAGAGAGAGAGAGAGAGAGAGAGATTTCTTACACAGTAAGATACTTAGTGGCGAGACCTAGGACCTGGCAAAACACATTTTTATTCAAACCCCACTCATTTTCTATCCTCACAACAAACCCAAGGAAAGGTAAGCAAGGTGTGTCACAAGGGAAGGGACTGAGAGCCAGAGACCTGAAGTGACCAGTGATAGGTGGGGCTGAGACTAGAACTGGGCCTGAGACTTCCCGTTCACAACCTTTTCCATACCATCCTGCTTCTTTGAAGCCCCTGCCATCCCTGGAGCAGCCATTTCTTAGGCAGCCTATTAAATAATCTGGGATGTGTATGTCAGGCCTTTCACCCCGAATTCAGCCCAGGGGGCTCTCCTGTATCTTCACACATAAAGGATGAAATAAAGTTGGAAGTCCACAGAGTGGGCAGTGATAACCTGGAGTACTGGCAACTCTGACAGACTCTAAGTTGGCCCCCACTCCACACCCCCTCTCCTGTTCACATCCTTGGACTCCTGCAGTGTCTAGTAGGCCTGACCTGTGTGACTAACAGGATGTCCCAGGACTTCTGAAGCTGGCCATAGAGGGCGCTGCAGCTTCTGCCTGGTTCTCCTGGTGAGCTAGCTCTGGGGGAAGCCAGCACAGTGCTATGAGGACACCCAGGCAGCCGTGTGGAGGAGCCGGGGCGGCCCTGTGGAGGAGCCCGGAAGGCCGTGTGGAAGAGCCCGGAAGGCCGTGCGGAGGAGCCCGGAAGGCCGTGTGGAGGAGCCCACGGTGGGAAGGAACTGAGACCTCCCATCAACAACCAGCCCGGATTGCCAATCCTGTAGATGGGTCCTTCAGCTCCAGAGGGCTGTGGCCTGGCTGACATCTCATTGTCACCTCATGGGAAACCCTAAGTTAGAATCACCCCAAGTGTCCCCAGATTCTTGACCCACAAACTGTGAGAGATGACCAGTATTTATGTTTTAAGCCAATAAGTTTTGGGGTGATTTGTTATACAGTGGTACCGTGTTTCCCCGAAAATAAGACCTAGCTGGACAATCAGCTCTAATGCATCTTTTGGAGCAAAAATTAATATAAGACCCGGTATTATATTATATTATACCCGGTATTATATTATATTTAAAATAAGACCGGGTTTTATGTTAATTTTTGCTCTAGAAGACGCATTAGAGCTGAGTGTCCAGCTAGGTCTTATTTTCCGGGAAACAGGGTAGGTAAGCTGGGCTCCTTTCAGTCCTGCACCCTATGGGCTATGACTGCTCACCCCGTACAGAGAGATGTCAGGGACGCGAGGAGTACATTGTTCTCTATTTCATTTTGGTTTTGTTTCCCACCAAAGAAATTGAATTTCAAGTTACATTTGAAAGCTTTGTACAATACAACTTTGAAAGTCGCTTTTCTAAATGACCTGTTGTGGGTAGAAAAGCACACTGGAGGCTGAATTCTTGTGCCACTCTGAAGAGCAAGGCCGCTTCAGCTGGAATTCGCTCCGGCTGGGTGAGTCATCTCGTCCACAGCCGGTACACCCCACCTTCACGGTCACCTTTCATTCTTTTGGTTCCCTGCGCCATGGCATCGCCTGCCCTTTGGAAAAGCGAGGACAGGGGAAATAACGGAAGAAATGAATTAGGAAGAGAAAGGGCTGGGGACCCCACTGGAGTTGGGGCTGGAAATCTTAAAATCATTTGCAAAACACCAGCCCCAACACTCGCTGGGAGGCTGAGCCGTGACCTCCTCTGCTGGTGTCCCCGCCCGTTGAAGTTCGCTGCTAGAAAAGCCCACTCCCGCGCAGGATCTCAGCGAAGCAGGAGGCTCTCGTGCCTGCGGGGAGAGAGGGGTCGGATCACTTTAGCTCCCAGGCGCGTTTCCTCTGAGCTGGAGGAGACCGGAGGCGGGAGCGCAGGCCGGCCGCGCGCCTCACCGCCCGCTGCACCCCGCCGCCGAGCGCACCCCGCAGCCCAGCGCCGGCGCCTCCAGCATGGAGTGGGAGCTCAACTTCCTGCTCTACCTGGCGCTCTTCTTCTTCCTGCTCTTCTTACTTTTCCTCCTGCTCTTCGTGGTCATCAAGCAGCTGAAGAACTCTGTGGCCAGCACGGGCGGGGCGCTCCAGCCCGGGCGCCTCTCGCTGCACCGGGAGCCTTGGGGCTTCTCCCACGAGCAGGCAGTGTGACCTGCAAGGCGCGGGTCTGGCCGGGGGTGGGGGGGACGCGGAGCTGCGCGGGCTACGCTGGCTCTCGGCCTCGATTCTCTGTGGGACTGCCTCCCTGGTGCCAGGGCCAGGCTGGGCTGCAGCGCCGGGAGGTGGGTTCGGGTGTGGGAGGGGTGGGCGAAGAGGCGAGCTTCCCCGTTCCTCCGGGAAGCTCCGGGCTCCGGCTCCCTCACTCGTGTGCCGGCGACAGCGGGTGCACTGGTCTGGGCTGGCGCTCTGGGGAGAGGTGCAGAAAAGACCGGAGTGCAGCCTTTGGAGCCGGAATGGCTTTGGGCGCCTCCAAGCTCCTTTACCCAGTCCAACAGCGTTTTCGCTTGTCCCCAAGGGGTGCGAAACGAAATTATTCAGATTATTCAGCACAGTCACTTCCAAACAAAACCGAATGTCAACTTAAATATCCAGATTATTGAGAAAGAATGTGGGTTTGGGGCCGGGAGGCAGGGTGCACTTGAAGTATTGGAAACATTGCTTCAAAGATCTGTGCGCTCTGAAGGATGCTAAATGCGGCGCGACTGGCGGTGCTGGGGAGACAGGATTCCCCCGGCCGTCTTTTATGGGGAATCTCTTCTTCCCCTTCATCCCTACGTCCTATTCTAGCCGCCGACCAACTTGGTGCCTGGGATTGCCTCGCTCGTGGATGTAGAACCTGGAACCGCGGGAGGGTGAGCGCTAATGAGAGTCCTTTGGGGATGCCGTGGGGTTGCCACGGGGCTGGGGTGCTGGCGAAAGAGGAGCTGTTTGCACGTTGTAGAGCCACCGGGGAAAGGACTGGAGGAGCGAGGCCGTGTTCCAGGGCACAGCACAGAGCGTTTGCGGAAGGATTGACAGGCGGAGTAGACCTAACCAGTGTGCTCCGAGCACATCTGGGCATAGTTAATTTGGGAAATACTTCATCTTTCAGATGCTTTCCCTTAGATTTACATCATCTGGAGCTCTGGAGCCGAGCTGCTGCCCTGGGCGGGTGCACGGAGGACAGAACCCTCAGTTACAGCTGGGTAACCCCGGACCTGAATGGAGGGGGCCTGAACAACCAGAGGTGGACGTTTTCTGCGAATGGTAAGTGGGGACCACCCTTGGTTTCACTGTGTCCCTGTTTATGGCTAAATGTATGAAGATCCCGGTCCTAAAAATAAGTGAGAGGTTAGGATGGAGGAAATGGGTGCAATGAAATAAAGGGTTCTCTCCCACTCAGAACCGGTGAACTGCTCCTGGAACCACGGAGCCAAACTGGTTCCTCACTCAGGCAAGCACCAGTGGCCAGGGAGAAGGTCATAGAAGTTAGAATGGGAAGCTGGGGTGGCTGCAGTTTTAATCATCAGTCCGCTCTTGAAGTTGAAATAGGTAATGCAAGTATCATTTCCCTTCAATAGGGAAAACTTGGGTTCAGTCATGGTAGGGTGGGATAGACTGTCCATGTCAGGACTGTAATATTGAAAATGGTTATTAATGTTTAGGCACAAAGAAAGACCATGTTGAGAGGCTGAAAACAACAAAATACTAAGTTTTGCCTAAGTTGAGAATATGAAAGTGGAGTGGAAGACAATTATTTTGATAATCCAAGGGAAGGAAAAAATAGTTTCACTTAGGGAACTAATTTTGAGAAAAGGTTTTGGCCTGAGACATTCAGATAGTTTCCCACGTTTTCTGTTTCACTTTGCTAAAACAGACCTGGTCAGGTCAATGAAGTAAGTGGCTTGTTTTAAATATAATGTCATGAGCAAATCCACTTACGTGTACACCACTCGTGATCAGAGCTCTAGTTAGACTTGATCTGAATCCCCACCTTGAATCCAGAATCAGCTGCCGTGAATGCATATCGTACTTTGAACAATACTCCTCTCATTGGTTGCCTCCTCTGCAGGGCGTTCAGTTATAGGGTGTGTGGTTCATAGGGACGCTGTAGGTGAGTGTGGGGGTGCTTAATCAGCAATTATAGTTGTTTATAAGGATGGAAAACAATCACTTCGCACTTAAATAACTGGGATGCACATTCTTTTAACCTCCTGCGTGACTCCCTGGTTTGTCATCCTTTCTTCTTCCCAGCAGGGCCACTGGTCCAGAGGTCTAACCACCCCTGACTCCTCTTGCCAGAGATTGGAGCACTGGGGTGAGTAGTTTGCTGCCATCCCAGTACTAAGCCAGTCTCTCTGCTCGTTCTGCCGACTTAGTTTCCTACCAAAGGAGTGATTGCCTTTCTCTCTTGTGACCAGTGCCATTTTATAACTTCCTTGTAATCCAATGAATTGCTGAGTTCCCTTTTATACAGGCAAAACAATAACAACAACTAAAAAAACCCGAATACTTATTGCTGTTACCCTGTGTCTGCCTGGAATTTGGCCCTGCCCTGTGGGAATTCAGGTTCCTCATGTTTGCGCTCAGAACTTGGTGCCCTGGGTCTCCTGCCTTGTTCTTGCTTTGTTAGACGTGGCTTTTGAAACTTGGACACCTGTATATAAGCTGCCTTTTTCTACTCATTTACTGCGTCATCCTTTCCCAAAACCCGATATAGACTGATCTCCCAGGTTAGGGCTACTTCTGAACCCATGTTTTTGCTACCTGCATGCACTCTCAATGGAAAGCTCTGATGCCCACAGTGGTCTAGGTCCCAGGTTGTGCGTGATGGCTCCGCCATCCACTGACCACATTCTGGTCCTGACAATCATTGCACTGAATCTAATTTTGACGACAGTGTGCATATGAGCTTGACATTGAAATATTTGAAAAGCCAGGAATATTAAAAGCAACTGCTCATTATACACATATAACTTGATTATAGACAATGCCTATGTTTGATTTTCAACAAAAGGTTTTTAGTGACTCTTCAGCAATGTTAGAAGTCATGTTGAATTTCTTGCATTCTAATGAAACGGCCGTAATTCAATTATTATGTAACATTAGTATTTTCTTTCAAGTATTCTTATTTCACTCTTGTCTCTAAATTTCAGCTGCTTAAAATGACTTCAACTCTTATTAGGGTAATTTTGGTTGTTTCTCTGATTTCCAGACTTGTAAGTGCTATGAATCTGCAGTTCACCTTGGAAAGAGAACTATTTCAAGTTGAAGGTGAATGACCTCACACGTTCTCCAAAATGTCTAATAGATTCCCAGCACAGTCCTACTTCAGTCTTAGGGCACAGCTGTAGGTACAGGACTGATGCCATCTGGTGTAATTTCACAACATCAGAGGGAATTCAGCCAGAGTGGGCCATGCGCTGGCTTTTCTGGGAAAGATGTGCTGCCAAGATTTGTTTTGGATTCACTTGCAGGGGTGAGAACTTGGAATTAGGTGAGTGCAAACTATGCAGTACCCCGTTTTTAGGCTGGCATTTTATGTTTCCAGTTCTGTCTGTAGTTTCAAAATAAGTACAAAAAGAGTGAAGTTTTTTTAAATGGCTGAAATTTTAAACATTGTGGAATGGTTAAACCGTTTAGGATTGTGGGAAATGCTTCCTTTTCCTAACTCATCCTTTCTAATCTAGGGACGTGTAGGATAGTGATGGTCCTAATGCAGTACTCAGAAAGTATCAGCAGGTACTGTTCTAGGTCGTCACTGGTACAGCTGCTCTGAGGCACTTGGGCTGACGTACGCTAAATCCACAGTTAAGTCTGCTCTGGGATCACTGGGAAATCTCGGCCCCATGTCTGTGTCCCATGCAGGGCGGATTGAGTGGTAGGTGTCTGGTGCTGATTTTTGGTTGTTGTTTGAATCAGTGAAATAAATTCTCAATTCTCCATTTCTCACTTCGTGTACACAAAATAAAGTTATACATTAAGTAATGATCTGATTAACTATCTTAATAGTTAGCATCTTACCCTGTAAGAATTTGGGTAATCAGAAGGGCAGACCTGTGTTTCGAACAGTAATCAGAACATAATGGGCACTCAGAAAACTTCCAGATGGGTTGAGCTAAAAAGCCTTATTTTCATTAATAACAGCTATTTTATATAAGCCGAACCATTTCCTCCATTCTTGATCTGTGTAGACATGGGTGGGTTCAAGTTGAAATTTTTGTGCTCAGCTTTTGTTTTATTTATATGACTCTGAAGTTACTTGAACTTACTGAATATGTATAGATTCTTCAGGCAAGATATTTTCTACTTTCAGATGGAAATCTTGCTTTCCTATTGGGAATCCAGGTGGATTGCTACCTTGAAGTTACTGCACTGAACAGTGGCTTAAACAAAGCAGGGGTTTTGTTCTCTAGTAACAAGGAGGTTGGGGTAGGTGATTGCTGTGTTGGTTCAGCAGCTCACAGATGTCAGGGTCAGGGTGGCCTCTCGGGTGCCCTTGCCTTTCCCTCAGGTGGCTGCAGTTCCCCTAAAGAAGCTGGAGAAGGCCAAAGGTCATGCCAGTTCGAATTGCTCCCTTTTAGAGAGTTTTCTCAGCCGCCCAACAACTGCCAGACTGTGTCACTGGCTACTGCTATCCACAGAGTGGCCTGAGAAATATAGTCTTGGTAGCTGGGCATATAACTGCCTTCAACAAAAATCTGAGTTCTCGTCATGAGGTAGATGATGATAGATCTGGAGTGAACAACTAGCCTGTGTCCTGGCTACAAAGTACAGCTGTAAAGGCGCACAGCTTCGGGGCAGATCAGCACTCTAGCACCTTCACAGGTGGCCGCCCGCCCAGCACCGCTGCTCTGCTCGCAGAGAGCGAGCGCAGAGTGAAGACGGGCTAGGCTTTCTTGCCAGCACTTGCCAAGACTGAGCTGGACTCTCAGCCAATACACTTGCCCACATCAGGATTTTCCAGAGGAGGACCCTGGGAACGTGCACACTCCCTTGGTGGACATACTCTCTTTATGGAGGTTCGGAATGGCATGAAGAATATTCCTACCTTGCTGCTTCCTCATCGGCTTCATGTTTCTCTTCTCCAATTTTCCTGACAGATTTTTGGAGGAGTCTTGTTTGTGTATGTGATCTCCATACAAGGATCATCCCTTTCATGCCCAGAGGAGGGTCTATGTAAAGAAAGCTGCTTTACCCCTTTTTGTGACTCCACTACCAATCTAGGAATCTCCTGGGTGAAAAACTGCTTCTCAAAACTGCTTCTATAAGCAGCCCACACCCTGGCTAAGCAAAGGGAGAGGAAACACTTCCCACGTCCAGGGCTGTTCAAAAGAACTTTCTGTGATGACAGAAATGTTCTGTCTGCACTGTCCAAGAGGGCAGCCCCTAGCCCCAGTGAACACTTGAAATGTGGCTAGTGTGACATTTACATAAAAAGTACATTGTAAGTAATGTAAATGCAAGTGGCCACGTGTGGCTGGTGGCTGTGGTGTGGCACAGCGGGGCACACACGGCATCTTGCACTTTAGAGCCAGCTGGGAGGGGTTTGAGCCAGCCCTGCGCCAGGCGTTCCGTGGTCTTCACTATTCCGCCTTGCCGTTGAACTTGTCTTCTGGAGAAAAAGGAAAAAATGGAACTAAATTCAAGATGTTCACTTGACATCTCCTCATTGCACGCATAATGGAGAGGGGTCTCCTGGGAATCGGTCCTGTGATTGATTTTAGCGATTATTGATAATGGGAAAATGGCGGAGCTGATCCACGTAGCAATTCCTAGGGAACATTGTGTGTTCCTGGTCAGATAAGTCAGCGGAGATTATTTTGTTCTATTGTGCAATTCATTGTGTTACTTTATTTTTGTTGTATTATGGCTGCTAAATGATGATTTCGTGTATGTTTTTCAAAATACTTAGTGGTTTATATTTTTTTAAAGGCTGTGAAATAAAAAATAATTATATGTTACTCACTTTGTGTGTGTGTGTGTGTGAATTATTATTACACATACACTTATATTTTTTAAAGAGTTAATTGGGATGAGCTTAATAGATAGAAGGGAATATTTATTTTTATATCAGATTTCCTTTTAAATGGGCACTTCTGTATGCCAATTAATGTATCTTTTTAAAATATTAAATGACTCTGTCATTGTATTCAGAGTTAGTGTAAAACAGGAGGGTGGTAATGGTAGTGGGATCATTCTTTTATCAAATGTCTGGTGGTTTATTTACACTGAGCATTGCTTGGATCTTGTTTCTTTACAAATGCCCAGTTTTGAGTTGTCTTTTATTATCGAGTTGTAGGAATTCTTGATATATCCTAGACACTATTTATGAAATATAGGCTTTGTAACAATTTTCTCCTAGTTTGTGGCTAACCTTTTCATTTTATTAACATATTTACTAAGTTATCTACTTCGTTCTAGACAGTTTTAGATGCTGTGGAAACACTGGAAGTAAGGTCAGGTCCCTGTTTTCATTGAGCAAACTTAGGTAGCTGCAGTGAGGGGCTGGAGCTCTTCGGGCTCCGAGGTCTAAAGGGGTGAAAGGAAGTGTGGTTCTAGGACCCAGGAGAGTAGAGGTAGGAGAGGGACCATGCCAACCAACCACGGTGAGTCAGCAGTGGGGGAACAGAGGGAAGAAATACTCAGATTGTACAATCTTCCCAGCTCCTCATTTCTTACCAGTGCCTTCCAGTGGCCAACCCAGCCAGAAGCCAGAGGACGAGGGAGCTCATTGATGCCCCTTGGGGGCACAAGGCGGGGGGTGGGGGAACAAGGTGAAAACTAGATGTGGAGGGTCAAAAGGGAAATAACCCACACAGATCTGCTCCAAGATGTCGACGGCTGCCCGCATTCGGCTGTACCTGGTACCAGAATTTACATACCAAACCCCACACAGGTGGATATTTCATTTGTTTCCAATTCTTCATTAGTGTAAATGAATGGAATAACTTTTTGGAAGTCCTTATCAGCTAAGGTGTTGTGTATATCCAGAATTATTTCCTTAGGATCAATTCCTAGAAGTAGGATTGTTGAGCTAAAGCGTGTGCACATTTTATGTTTCTGTCATTGTTAGATTTATTTCCAGAAAGCTTATGCCAATTTGTAATCTACCCAACAATGCATGAAAGTGTTCAATTCCTCATACCTTTGCAAAAAGCTTTTGTCCGCTTTTTATATCTTTTCTAATCTGATAGATAAAAAAAGCTCTTATAGTTTAAAACTATTGGTAAGATTGAACATCTTTTTATAAGTTAATTGACCGTTAGACAATTTTCATCTAGTATATGTCATCTTAATATTGGGATCCAAACAAAAAATGAGAAGAACTTGTTACAGTGTTCCAATTACCTTATGGGATGCAGTCAGCTCTTTAGCAAACATGGTACCAAAAAAGAAAGATGGTTCACAGTTGACATTTTGCCCCTTGATCGTTTCGTTACACAAATAACTAAGTCAGTAGCACCTTCAGGGGCGAGTGGCGCCGTGGAGTGAGTGTACTGACTTGCCTGTGGACACACGTGGGGAAGCAGAACTTCACCCACGCTGGAGATGATAGAGCATAACTCGAGTTCTTCTTTCACACGAGAGCTCTTTTCTAAGTTAAACATCTGAAGTTTCTTTCAGAGGATGCCATACTCTGCCGTTCTGTTTGCTCTCCTCTGGATGCCATCCAATGTGATAATATACCACTTGAAAGGGGTGCTGTTGGCATGGGCGTGGGCTGGCAAGTCCTCTCACCCACTCTGGAAGGGGTGGGGATCTGCGCAGATACACTGCATGGCCACTTAGCAGTTTCTTCGAACAGTGAAGCTGGCATCCGTAAGCAGTTGGCTCTGCCTTTTCCTGTCTCTTAGAGAAGCAAGCAGGCGTGCAGTAGGCGGCGCAGGGCATCTGGCAATCAGTCCATTTACAACAGGCCGGCATCTGGAACAAAAGGAAGCTGCACCCCATGGAGCAGAGTGAGGGTCAGCGTCCAGGACACATGGAACCAGAGAGCAAGGCAGAGACGCTGAGCTGGAAGCCGAGTCATGTGGTCCAGGCCAACACAGCAATGAGCAGAAACATGTTGTGAGTCAGAATTTCACTTTAGGCTCACTGGGTGTCTGGTCGGTGACAGGATTGATTCCAGATTCCCCACTGCCGACACAACCCAGCGTGCAGCGAGGGCAGCTATACTGTCTAACCTGGCGGGCACAGTAGATTCTAGCCAGGAAAGGCTGGAGTTGAGGGAACTGGAAACCACTGACCTACATGTAGAATATTCTCTCCACCCCTGCAAAATACGAAGTATGATTCAGTGGTTTTCACATGGCTTCATTTCTAAATTTGAAAACTATATTTTTAAATAGAGAATTTTGATGTGGACTGACATCCAGTCTTCCTTCATAAGTCCCAGACTCCTCGCCTCCACACACTCTGCCTGCTTTTTGAAAACAGCACCATTTGCCTGCCTCCAAACTCAAAGTGTCCACCCTGTTCCCATGATTCCTCCCCATCCCTGGCCAGCCTTGGCTTCTCAGGACCCAACTGTGAAAGGGAGGGCATGTGGACAGCAGTTCCTGGCAGCTGAAATCACCAATCACCACTACTTTTGTCTCTGCCAGTTTTCCCTCCTAGTTAAACTGCTCTATTATAAGTGATGCCTGCGGGATGGCTGTCTCACAAGAATTTGAGTTTTCTTTCTCATTTTATTCCCAACTGAAATGATCTCACAAGGAGCCCACTCTTTGCCTCTGTTGGCAGCTCGAATCTGCCCGAGGGGTGGTGCTTAAGTCTTGGACATCAGAGCCAGACGGCTGCATTCAAACCCTAATTCCATCTTCTCTCTGTGCCGCGGTCTATGGTCTGAAACATACAGATAATAACACTTACCTTGAGCTTACATGGCCGTATGTGACAGAGTAAGTGCTCCATAAATGTTAGCTGCTGTTTCTATTTGACATGGTGTATTGTCTTCCATCCCTGCATTCTAGCTGTTCATCCCATTTCACAGTATCTTCTTTTGTGGGACACAGCATTCATCCCCTTTTGCTAAACTTTCAAGTTCACATCTTCATAACCTATTTTTTGTTAATTCATATATAGACATGTGAGTTCGTAGTACTGTACCTGGTCTGCTTACTTGTTTTCTGCCAGGATGAATTGGTCTACTGTGATGCCAGAGTTCTTCTCGTGCCATACCTGGTCTCTGCACATGTAGTTTTATCTGGGCACTTTCCCTCCAGGCACATTTCAGGTTGGCACTTTCTGGTCAAGTGTATCCCTTCCAGCCCAGGAAGAACTCTCCAGCCTCTGCAGAAATCCAAATTCAGCCCTCCCATAAACAAAGCCAGGGTAGGGTGACTTCTCACTTCCTCCTTTATTTTGCAACATCACAGCCTTTTCCTGGAAGGAAAGATAAAAACACTTCCTGTGCTCTGGGGTCCTTCAGCTTCCTGCCCAGAACCTCAAAATACAGAGACATTTGAAGAGTTCCAACTATGTTCCATCTGCCCGGTTGAACCATTAGAAGTTAGTCATCCTGAGAGGATTTGATCGATGTTGGCAGACCCCTTGACCTAACTTAGATATAATCAAGAGCCCAAAATATGTGCAGAGCTCATGAGTATCTGAGTAGTTGGGGAGCAGAGAGATGCAAGGTTGGATTTTAAATATTTCAGGTGAGCTCTGTGTTGTCCAGCGTGGTCTGAAGCGTTGCACACTCATTCTGTCCGTGAGGTTTCTGGCCAGCAAGGTGACAGGAGGTGCTCCAGTCACCGCACAGCTCCCTCTCCAGCGTGGATTCTGTGGTAAAGAGCGAGGGGAGCAGGCACTGGGTGTTTTCACATTCATTACACCCAGAAACTTTATTCTGTGATAGAGTGAATTACAATCGAAACCTTTCCACGTGTGTCTTGTCATACTAAGTGGGTCCTTCCTCCTTTAGGAATGTCTGATGTGTAACAAGATGTGAGCTCAGACCTCAGAGGTGAGCTAGCTTCTCTCCGCAGTCATTACATTTCCTTAAATTTACAGCCTCTCTCTTGTTAGGTGACACTTCTGTCCTGGGAGAGGGCGTCTACCTTTAGGATCTCACCTGACCTCTCAGATCTGCCTTCAGACATCACAGTTCCCTTTAAAAGTGGGGTTTGGGGTTGTCTTTTGATTGTTTGCACCGGTACCCACCACGTGTCTTCATCTTGGAGTAATGATGACAAAGGCCTCTAAGGGCAGTACGGTTTCCAGCGTAGCAGGCGCCGTGCTGATGTGCAGTTAGTTCCTCCACTCCGAGGCCACGCGAGGGCGCTGCTACACGCTCCGGCGTTTCGTACGCCGCCCGCTTTTCACACTTCGCACCCACAGCAAATGCGTCCCCAACTCAGCCTTAACCTTGGGCCCCAGGGTCCATCGTTGTGACCAGAGGACTCCACAGCCCATTTGGGGGAACACATTGCCAACCTGACCCAACCTCTGTTCCGCACGTGAGCTTTTTGGCCCCCTGGTGGCAGTATCGGGACGGTAAAAAGCTCCAGAAAATAAACTCAGTGACTGCGAGATCCACCTTGAACAGGTGGCTGGTGATTTTAATGAGTGAAAATGTTTATCGAAATCGAAGTTAAACTTCTTTCGTAAGAAGCACATTTTAGCTACTCCAAGATACCAGAGAGTTGGCAATATCAGGAACACGGCATTGTTTTGAAGATTTTCTAGAAATTCCATCTCCATTCTTTAGCACACATTTTAGATTTACAGTTATTACTAGTTCTGATGGTTTCCATGAATGCTGAGACTAGCCTTTCCTAGACAGGTGCTTCTCCAGCTTACTCCCAGTGGCAGAGGAAAGAGTAAACGTGTACCCCAGGAGCAGTGGGCTGGCCTAACACTTCCCGTGGGTGAAATCATGCCTTTGAAGTCTCAGGTTTCACTTTACCAGTGTGTGGATTTTGCTTTCTGTTCTGTAATACGTATGGGTGTTTTAAATTACAAAAATAACCTGAAACAACATGGCTATGGCTAGAAAAATGTGGCCAGTTTCAGAGCCTGGCATTGTGATTTCTGGAAGGGCAGGAGAGGATTAGAAAGGCCAGTATCCTTCTCCCCTGGGGGCGTCGCGTGTGGTGTTCTCCTCTGGGGTTTGTCCACTTTTGCTGCTTAGGTTGTCTTTCATTCTGCATTTTGGTCCTTCATATCTGTTTTGATGAGTATTTTGGTTATTTTTCAAACAAGTGTGGTCTTGTGTGTCCTTTCGTCCACTCCTGTTACCACTCACTCTTACTGTCAGCATAAAGCCTGGACTCCTTTAGACAACCGGGGTTCTTTTAATTCTTTCACTCTCTCATTTCAAGACTGTTTACTCTGTAAGATGTTTTTTGTTTGTTTTAAAAATAACTTTATAACTAAATTATACACACACACACACACACACACACACACACACACCGGGGTGCCAGAAAAATGTATACACATTTTAAGAGATGTTAACACTTCGGTCAACGTTGCTCAAGCAGCAGTTCGCCGTAATCAGTAGTGGACGTTGATGGGAACCACTTTGAGCCCCTCTTGCCATTGGGGAAGTCAAACGTGACTTGTACTCATCTTTTGTTATCGGTATATATTAATACAGTTTTTTCCTGTCTTAAAATGTGTATACATTTTTTGGCACCCTCTGTATGTATACAGAAAAAAACTGTATGAAAATTGTAATACTCAATATATACCGCTAATGAAAGATGAATGCAAATCATGTGTATACATTTTTTTGGCACCCCTGGTATAGATAGATATAGATGATATAGATATAGATATAGATATAGATATAGGTATAGGTATATCTCAGCTCCACATATTTTTCCAGAAGAAATGTAAAATGGCTCCTATACATTCATACAAAATCACCACCAATGGGTGAAAGAGAAAAGCATGATTGATACTAACTATGCTGCTATTAGTGTTTATGATCGTGTGAATGATTATGATGATGGTGACTAATGGTGGTAAATAGGAGAGGAAGCCAGGGACGGTGTCTGTGCCTATGGTCTTGCTAGGAGGCCCTGTCTTTCCTCAGAGGTCCTGAAGTGTTGCCAGAGTTGGAGTAGAAATGACTGTGCTGACTAAACACACTGGGTGTTTTACTGTTTTGTTTTAAGCCCCCCCCTTCACTCCCCCCACCCCCATGTGCTTTCTTTGCTAAAGTTGAGCTGTTGGAATTAGCGGACGACGGCAGGTACGGAGCTGCTGAAGGTTTTGTCAGTGTGGCTGACACAGGAGCTCATCCCTGCATCTCCGCTGCTCTCCGTGGCCTGCCTCGCTTCGTGGTTTCAGCCCTCGTAACCGTGCCCTTCTCAGCCTGTGGCTCGTATAGCTGTCCATTGCAGAGGGCCCGCCTGAGTCACCAGATGTGGACAAACTCCTCCTGCGCCCCCTGTGAGGATCAGGGTCCATTTCACAGTCAGGTTGGTACTGTGTTTCCTGTCTGCGGGTCGCTTGACAAATGCAGCCTGAAGAGCCCGGGTGGCAGTTGTAGCTGATGGGACTCTTGCTGTGTCCCCTGGGGGGACCTCTGAACGCCCAGAAGCCAGAGTTGACAGGACAGGAAACACATTCTCCAAGTAGATCACTGGGAGTGAGAGTCATCGAGCCATTTCTGATTCCACCCCTTGCTTCCTGGATGTATGTATCTACCTGTTGGGGGCACAGCACCATGTGAATGTCATCTGAATGTTTGTTGGCAGGTGCTGGAGGATGAGGCCCCACCTTCACAAAGCTCTGGGTAGTGCCATGTGCTAACAGGAAGAAGAACGCAGGGAGGGCGGCATGGTTGGGACGTGAGATGCGGGCAGGCCTCAACACTCAGTGCCATATGAGTGAAGACCTAAAGGAAGACAGGAGCCTGGGGTCCCACGCAGGGCAGCAGCAAGTGCCCAGGCCTGAGGTGGGAACATCCTGGCATGCCACGGGCAAGTGGGCCTCGTGCCACGGGTGGGGGAGAAGCTGAGTGTTGGTGGATAAGGTCAGATGGTGACAGGTGACCGTTCATGCAGGGTCTTGAGTGAACTGAGAAACCACTGGGACGTTTTGAGGTGAGAAGTGCTATGATGTGATACAGTTTTCCAGAATCTCTGCCATCGTGTTGAGGACAGACTGAAGGGGGAGAGGAGGAAGAGAAACCAGTTATGAGGGAAGAGATGGCAATGGTCAGATCTGGACGGTGACAGTGGGGGTGGCCTCAGAGGCATCAGTCACGACATCTTCAGTGCAAGAGGCAGAAGCTGTGAGGGATGGCTCCGAGGCTTGAGCCACTGAGCGGCGGAGGTGGAGAAGACAGCGAAGGCGCAGGCGGAGGGGTGGGAGCAGCTGCCGACACATCACGCTTGAGCTGCCGGTGACACGTCCAGGCGGCAGCTAGGTCGGTGAGCCTGCAAACCATGGCAGGCACTGGCGGTTACACATTTGGGAACCATTAACATACATGAGCTGAATGAGATGGCTTAGTGAGAGTGGTGACAATGAATGAGGTCACCTGAAACGTGAGCGTGGGCAGAAAAGAGAGACGGAACCTATGCACTCTGGGTTCAGAGTGTGGGGAAGCGAGGGGGACCCCGCAGTCAGGAGAGGGGAGCTGCCCAGGCAGAGGGCAGTCCTGGAAGCCACGTGAAGGAAGCGCTTCAGGAGGAGACGCAGAAGGAGCCACGTGGGCTGAGGCCTCGGGCTTGGCCCGGCCCGGGGCGGTTTGAATCAGGCTGGCAGAGTACCAGGCGCGTGGCCTCCGCAGCCCGCAGGAACTTTGACAGGCAAGGTCGGGCTTATCATTTTCCACGCAAGGTCGGTATTCTGGAGGACGGACCCATGGTCCTGAAGCCATTTCAGAGCACTCAGGACCACAGTTCTTCCATTTCTATCCTTCTTACCACACCTATTTTAGCACGTTGGTTTTGGACGCTTGCCTGGAGAGCCACACAAAGCCAGAAGCTGTGTGCTCTCCTGAGCCCATGGCCCAGCACCGCACGTCAGAGGACTGTGTGGCTGCGCGCTGGGCTCAGGCCGGGGCGCCGCTCACCCCCAACTGGGAGGCAGAAGCACAATAACCTGGAAACTCCATCTGTTCCCGTCCACTCCTGTGCTGGGCTTGCTGTTTTCTGAAGTAAGACTTCAGCCGAGAGGGAAGTGGCAATAGGAACTACAAAAGTAGTGTTTGCAGAAGACAGAGGATTGACATACTTTGCTGTTAGTCATTTAAAGTAGAAATGTGGAATCACTTTTTAAAAATGTAATGAAAAATTACTCTTGATAAAAATACAATATTTGGGGAGGATATGGGTCAGTTCGCTTTTCAAACTTCCTCCTGAATTGCAGCATCATAACAATTTCTGTATGATTTCACTCATTTCAAACATATCCTAAGATAGGGCAAACATGGAGAAGGACTTAAATAAAAGAATATCCAAAGCACTTTAAGGAAATTAAAAGTTCCCCTTTCCATAGGAGAATACATTTTTTTTAAGTGTTTAAAATTGTGTCTAATTTAAATGTTATTCATAGGGAAGCTATTGAAAACCTTGTACGTATAAGAAAAACTTAAAGTTAAAAGAAACTAAAATTTTTGTATTTTTACTTTTGAATAGCTTGTTATAAATAGGCAACTTTGTTATGCAACTGTCATTTATTTCTCACATAGTTTTGGTGAGGCAGGTATTTATGAAACTTAATGGTAACTAATGTTTTGAAACTCTGGGTTTAAACATTACCAGAAATAACTGGATGTAACTTCATTATTGCCCCACCCTGCATACTATATAGGTCCCAATCCCCTCACAGACTTGCTCTAGTGTCTCAGGGGGTCTGATTGAAGCAATGAGTCTCCTTCACTTGCAATCCCACGAGAAACCACGTGGGGGCGACATCGCACTGCAGTCGGCTGCCCGTGTGCCCTGCCAAACGGGTGGCTCCCCCAAACCCCAAACCTCGGTTTAGACTTTGGGAGAAGCCAGCTCCTTGCAAAGCTGATTCTTTTTTGCCATGTGGGCCCTGAGACAGCTCTTTTTCTTTGTGAAAACCGTTCCCCCGCTGCTTGCGGCCTCTTTTTATAGCAGTGTTTTTCCAAACGTGAGCTGATGGGTTATGAAATCAATTTAGTGAGTGAAAGACGGAGATTATACATAGTTACATGGTACAACAAGCATAAACTGGGACTGTCCTGGACAGACCAGGGCATGTGCTCACCCACTAGTTCAAGGTCAGGATTAAAGACACTGAAAGAGAGTCAGCACAGAAAAAGCAGTGTGTCACAATACAGGGAATGTAAACAGTGTTTTATGAAACTTCTGCTCAGAGCTAGTAAAACACATTTCTTACTGGAGTCAAGGACAAAAACTCTTGAAAATCACCTTCCAGCCTACAGTGAGGGCCTTGGGAACAGTCATCACGCTTCCTTCTTGGTGACTGTCCATGCTGCAGCCGCCTCCGGCCCCAACTAAAGCTCTCACACAAAGCGACGCTTACAACTGAGGTCCTCCCACTTGAGCCCCAGCAGTGGGCCTGGACTAAGCCAAGCTCCCCAGAACATGAGGTCTTTGCTTGTAGGATAATAGTTTCCTTGTCTGTAATCACTGAGGAACAGACGCGGCTCGTCTATCATAACGATGTGTAACTGTGAGCGTTTGTGGACCAGAAGCTGCTAGAAATACATATTATTTTCTCTGCAGGCTTCTTAGGGGTAAGAGCCTTCTGAGAAAATAGCACCAAGCCTGACAGACAGGGACCCGCAGTAACTGTTACGGCAGTCCGCAGGTGTGATGACTGAAAGCTGGTGGCCCTGTGTTGTGTCCCTGGCGGAGGGACTGCCCTCTCGGTGGGACTGCTTCAGGGTTTCCCCTCATTCTAAGGACGAGTGTCCAGCAGGAGAATGTAGTATGGGGCCCGTCAGATAGTTCTCACACAGCAGTAGCACGGCGCTGGGATGCTGACTGCTCTCGGTGAGGGCCACTCACTGGGGTTACAGCTGCATAAGAGTACACGGGGTAAAGAAAGCGAAACACAGGAAAAAGGACTAACTGCTGGCTCCTGTGTCACTTCACAGACCTAGGCAGGGCCTTTGACCCTGGCATGGAGGCTCTGCTTCTTAGGTAAACCAGCAGGAAGTTGATTTAAGGGACACCATGGTTCTCAGGACCCCTGGCCCGCCTGCTTTGTCCTGTCTTCTCCGTGGGGCCTCTGTGCCCAGATAATGCAGAGCAGGCTTCCTGCCAGGTTGTGAGGCCACAGTGGGTTCCTTAGCTCAGGGCTGGTTCCTCTGAAATGGAAACGTATGGTTTGGTTCATGGAGCCCTTGCTCTGGCCTCCACTGGTGGTTGGAGAGAGATCAGTGACTTTCCATGCAGCAGACGGGGATTCTCACCTCGGTGCAATTGACATTCTGGGTGGGATAATTCTTTGTTGTGGGTGGGCTGGGTGGCTTGTGCATTGCAGGACATTTAGTAGCATCCATAGCCTCCATTCGCTAGATGCCAGTGGGGTCCCCAGTCCCCTCAAGTTGTAACAAACAAAGATGTTTTCAGACATTACCCAATGTACCCTGGGGTCAAAATGGCCCCAGGGGGAACCACTGAGATACACAACGACACAAATCAAGATGATAGTCCTAAAGCACACCAGTCCTACGTGACGTTAGTACACACACACACACACACACACACACACACACACACTAAGCCTTAGCCAGTAGACGTGTTTATAGGACACTTTTGCAAGGTTTATTACTGTTGCATCATGAATAATATAATTTAAAATGTCTCACCTTTTAAAATGCTGCAAGGATCAAGAAATCACTTCCCTCATGTTTCCTGCACACTCTGCACAAGCAGTGGCTTCTCCTTACCCTGCACTGCCCTTCCCAGGCGAGCTCTTGCTTATTCTCCAACACCCAGCTCAAATGTCACGCCCTTTGTGGAGGATTCCATGTGTTCCAGTGGCATCTTGTCTGTATCTCTTATCACCATTGTTACATTGTACTGTAATTACTTAGGGGTCTACCTCCCCAAGAAGTGTAGGGATTATCTTACTCGGCGTAGTGCCTGTTGCAAAGCTTTTACACACTAACTGGCCAAGGGCTCATTGTCAGAGAGCCCCTGTGGTAGCTGGAAAATCTGAGTTTCAATCTTCTGCTTCTTATTAACTGTAAGACTCTAGACAAGTCATTTAACTCTCAAAAATTTAGCTTCTTCACCCAACCTTATGGGCAGTGTTGTGATTTAAAAACACCCCATTATATGAGTGCCTCTTTGGGAAATGAGCTGACAGTGGTCTGGAATATATGAAATGGATCCTTAGAGTTTTGAAGGCATGGCACAGCTTTGACTGAGGACTCTCAGGGGTAAGTTTATGCATTATTAATTATTTGATTATGACTATGTAATCATTTAATAATGCAACATATATACGGCACCATAGGCTGAAGGGGCAGCTGACACTGACCCACACCCTCGTTAGCTGGACTCTCCTTGGGGAACACTTAACACCTTCTTGCGATTCATCTGCTCTCGGCATGTTCTGCCGGGAGGCAGCTTGGAACAAAGATCATGGGCCCTGGTCTGGGGCCAGGTGACCCACTTGTTAGGGTATGATCTTCGGCAAATTGTTCAACATCCCTGAGCCTCATTTTCCTCATCTTTTATAAATGGTAATAATAATAATACCTCTCTCAGGATTGTTTTGAAAATGGAAAGGTCATATACAGTGCATTTTTCGGACTGTGCACCGACTCTGTGTGGTACCATATGATAGATCCATGTCATTGTGCATTTGTCCAAACCCGCAGAATGTACAACACCAGGGCGAACCCAGAGCTAACCCAGGGACTTTGGGTGATGACGATGTGTCCATGTAGGTTCATCAGCTGTAATACGTGTCCCATTCCGGTGGGGACGTTCGTAATGCAGGAGGCTCTACGCGCAAGGGGACAGGATGGATACGGGAACTTGCCTTAGCTGCCCCTCAACTGCACTGTGAGCCTGCAACTGCTCTAGAAAGGAGTCTGTAAAAAAAGAGGTCGTCTACGGAAAACGTCTGATACATGCCCGGGCTGTGGGGACTGCTTGCCCAGCACGACCTACGTGTTGTTCACAGATGACATCGTGCGTTCACACATCGTTCGGCTGTCCATCCACCATGTGGTATATGTCTGACTTGCCTCCTTACTCTCAAAGGCTCTGGTGCAAAGAACCATGAACTGACATTCTTCCAGTGTGGTGAGTAGGGTATCATCATTGCCTAGGAAGAATAATCGTATGAATGATGTCCATCACAGTGAGCATGTGTTCACGTTAGTGTGCCTGCACTTTTCTACATGCTTCCTATGTGCTAACTCAACAACCCTGTGAAGGAAGTTCTATTATGAACCCCACTTCACGGATGAAGTGAGGCACGAATGGGTCCCGTGAGCCATGTCCCACTGCTCACAGCTGAGGGAGCCTGAGCGCAGCCTCTTCACCTCACTGTTTGATGGCCGTGCATTGTTTGTTCACTCACTTAACAAACACACATGGGACAGTTCTTTTCGTCCGGGCAGTGAAACTCTGAAGATAAATCAGACATAGGTGCAGTGCTCCAAGAGTTCACAGTCGAGTATGTGAGACAGATGTGTAAACAGATGATTGCCGTGTAATGTGAGAAGAATAACAATACAAGTAGAGGTCGGTGTTAGATACAGCGGAAGGCCAAAGTGCGGGTACTCGATTCTCGAGGTCTTGTCCTCTGCAGAGAAAGGGGCTCCCTTGAATGAATGAAGCAGACAGCCAGCCGTTTACAGCACGGAGTGCCCAGCAGCTGGCGTGGCTGCTCAGACACAGGTAACCCTGATAAACAGTGTGCAACCTGCTAGAGATATAATGTTGTCACTCAGCCCATGGTTTTATTGCCTGGATTATCTTCTTAGGGAAAAGAACCATAAAAGATTCTGTGGCTTAGAAGCTCGGCAGTTGCTTTTATGTGATCTTGTTATCGGCAACTGACAAATGGTGAAGCAGATACTCCCCTGGTTGTGAGAAAATGAAGAAGCGCCCTGCGTTGATGTTTATGTTCTCTGATGAGACTGCAGGATTGTTCTGAGCAGGAGGAAATCAGCAGGAGGAAGAAGCGCTTCAGAGCCTCCCCTCCTCTGTGAGGCCGCTTGTGATGTGGAGAGCTTGTTTTCTGAGTTGTTAGGGGACACGGAACATGGCAGGGCTTCTCAGGAGGGCTGCTGACGAAGCATGTGTGGCTCTCCTTGATGTCACAGGTGGCGTGGAAGGAACGTGGTCTCGGAGAACGAGGAACGGCCCTTGTTCCAGGAACGGCCATCTGGAATGCACTGTGGCTTTCAGCCAGTGCATCCCTTAAGGGCTGGTAACCCGAGGCTTTCCAGCCAAGGGGAGGAATAAGCCCCTGGATGCTGACGTCACAACTTGGCAAAACAGGCCTTACCCCACCAAGAAATGTTGTGAATTGAGGGGAAACTTCTTACACGGACCTCCTAGGTAGCGGAGTTAAGATGTGTAGGAGTTTGAGAATTTAAAAACCTAGTAAGAGTTAATTCCAAGCATGGTGAAATCCCCTTTGTCGTAGAACGATGTTGTGTGTTGTGAAAGGAGGTAATAAGCAGGGATGTGATGGAGAAACTGGAAAGGGAGGGGCTGTCAGGGACAAGAGGCCTTCTGAGGGGTGAAGTATGCAGAGCCGAGGCTTTCTGCTGCCCTCACAGGCTCGGCATTGCAAAGGCTTGTTAAAGGACTTAGGTCAGTGCCTCCCAACCTTTTCGTTGAATCTGCCCCAAACAGATACAAAATATTTGTAGTAGAAACGATTGCAGGGCCGGGTATGAGAAGCTTGGGAGGCTGGCGGCAGGACAGGGATGAGGTGAGGAAGGGAGGCAAGGCAGGTTTCAAAGCAAACCTTCCAGGTGAGTGGGGATTTCCCTGCTCAGCCATGCCAGGGGGCCACTCTTCTTGGGACGTCTGTGACCGTGGCCACCACCCCTCAAAGGCTGTGCTAGTTGAGACGGAGGCCGTTCCTACATGTCTGTTGGTCCCAAGTTCTCTGGAACTTCCAAGAGCATGTCAGCTCTCCCTTCCCACGTGACTGTTAGAGTCAGATCCCCTCTAAGACTTTTCTAGATTAAACTTCAGCTGTCTTTTTCTGACCCATCCTACACTCTCTTCCCCCAGGACCCCACTCTGTGCCAGGTGAGGCCAGGTAATCTGAAAAACAAATCCATGATACTCTGTCAGCTAGTGTATCTCTAATGTCTGTAATCATAAAACAGGAAGAGGTTTCAGGGGTCAGCTCAACCCAATTCCACATGTATACGTGGAAAAGAGTGGGGGTTCAGTGTCACACAGGTTGTGGTGGGTAAGTGAGGACTAAATGCAAGTTTCTGAACACTCAGGGTGGCAGGGCTTACGCCAGACCCCAGTCCTGGGAAACATCTCAACAGGCAGCAAATCAACAGGAACCAGGATAAACTGACCGTGCATCGAAGAATGCAGCCTGCTGTTGCCTTTTCTGTAGCACTTCATTTTATGGAAGGAGATCCTCCCCAAACCAGCAGGGCACCTAAGGATACTAAGGATGTATTTTAATTCGTATGATGAAGATGATAGTTTGTTGTTGTTATCGTTTTGTGATGAAATGCTCACACACAAAACGGGAGCTGTTTTTCTCCTTATTTTTTGGTTGGTGGTATTTTACCTTCAAAGCTGTAATTCTGTGGATGTAACTTATTTCCAAAATCGAAGGATCCTTAAAGGAACAAATAATATTAAAGGGTGGTAGTATATTACATAGCAGCTATATCATTTACTATAAAGGAAGGAGTGAGAAAAAATTCAAGGCAGTATTATTGGTGTGACCATTTTGCCTGGAAATGCACAGAAACTCATATGATTTTTTAAAAAATAAACTTTTAATTTTAGAATACTTTAAGATTTACAGAAAAATCACAAAGATGGTACAGAGAGTTCCATACACCCCACGCCCAATTTCCCGTTATTAACATCTTACATTAGTGTGGTGCACAGGACACAGTTAAGGAACTAATATTGACACATTGCTATTGACCAAAGTCCTTTCTTTATTCAGATTTCCTTTGTTGTTATCTAATGTCCTTTTTCTGTTCCAGGATTCCATCCAGGATATAACACCCTGAAAATAAGACGTAGCTGGACAATTAGCTCTAATGCATCTTTTGGAGCAAAAATTAATGTAACACCCGGTATTATACCATATCATATATTGTATTATATAAGACCCGGTCTTCTTATACTAAAATAAGACCGGGTCTTATATTAATTTTTGCTCCAGAAGACACATTAGAGCTGATTGTCGGGCTATGTCTTATTTTCGGGGAAACGGCATTACATTTAGTCATGATGTCTCAGAAGGTTTCTCTTGACTATGACAGTTTCTTAGACTTTACTTGTTTTTGATGACCGTGAAAATTTTGAGAATTATTGGTCAATTTTTATCTTTCAGATGGGACTGGTGTGATTTTTTTACCCTTATGATTAGCCTGAGTTTCTTGGAGGAAGACCGCAGAGGTAAAGCACAGTTCTCAACAAATTGTATCAGGAGTAATGCTATCGGCATTACCTATAGCTGTTGATGTTGACCTTAGTCACCTGGCTGAGGTTGTGTCCGTCTGGTTTCTCCACCATAAAGTCACCCTTTTTCCCCCTTTCTATACTGTACTCTTCGGAAGGAAGTCACTACATGTAGCCGCACTTCAGGGGTAAGGAGTTATGCTCCACCTCCTATGACCCATTTTGAGGTACTTTTTGTGAAATGTGTAAGGTCTGTGTCTACTTTTATTTTATTTATTTTTCTTGCATATGGATGTTTAATTGCTTCAGCTCTGTCTAAAGACTATCCTTTCTCTATTGAATTGCCTTTGTGCCTTTGTAAAAATCAGTTGACTATATTTGCCTGGGCTATTCATTTGACATTGAAGGTTCACTTGAGAGTGATTCTTGAGAAAATTAGTTGACTCTGATTTTATTTGCACTAATCTGTTCATTTAATTTCATTGACATCGTATATCTCCACATATGTTGCTATCATCTTGGCTATTAAAAGTGGTACCTCTAAAAAAGAAACAAAAATCTTCAACTTCAATTTCCTCTTCCATGGGTAAGACTAATAGACTATGAGGGTGAGAAAGGGAATTTAGAAACCCTCCACTCTAACAATATTGTTTATCCTGTAAGAAAAGGTCCACGAATGACTTGTTCAAGGTCGCACAGCTAGTAAGTGACAGAGCCACTAGCCAGTGAGCTCAGTTACTCATCAGGGACTCCAGCCAGGCTGCCACCCACATCGTAGCCGAGTTTAAACAGAGGCTTCTGCCTCTTCAGATCTTCCTCTCCAGTCACACTAATCTGTAGCTACCGTACTTCTCAGGTGACTGTGTTGTGTCACCCACCAGGCCGACCAGAAAACCAGCCCGGAGGAAATGACTCTGAGAAGCCAAGCACTCATTATGCAAACTCCCAAGTCCTTGTCCCAGGAGGCAACGGGCTTATGTTTGATCTGTAGCCAAACTGTTCCTATAAAACCTCTTAATAAGCACGGAAAGGTTTGCTTCTGGTCACAAAGAAACTCAGTGAGAAAATGCCGGAATGTATGTACGTACACCACGGCTCTTGTTGGAAAAAGTAGCTCAGTGGGCAGAGCCTGCTGAACTGAGTCGGAGGACAGTTTTCACCTGAGAGAAACAATGGTGCACCTAACCCTGTGTGGTGGTTATGTCGTTAGGTGACTACGTTGTTCTCAAGTAAATAGGCCGATAAAGAGGCAAGGGGTCACTCAATAAATGGAGAGAAGGTTTTAACTATGCACTTGACATTCTGATCCCACAAAATTTCTTAAATATGTTAAATGGATTTGTAAATCTGTGAATATTTAGGCCTGTATGCTAGATAATTAGCTCGCAAGATGCTCCCACGTCTTATACATCATCCAAAGCAGCAGAAATGATGTGGCACAGTGAAATCTATCTCTGTGAGTCGAGGGTTAATTTTATTCTTTTATTAAACTTCGGATCTACTACTATAACCGTCTTGCCAGTTCTTTTGAAAGATACTTGATTCCTTTAAATTTCTGAATTACAGCCAAAATCATTCTATGTATTTTTAATTCTATGTATAATTAATGTATTTTTAAGCACCTAATATTGTGTGCCTAATAGTATCCTAAGCGTATTTATGCTCATCATTCTCATGCAATATTCACAGCAATCCTATTAGGTAGATTACATTATTATCTTAATTTTGTAGTAATTAAGAGAACAACAACAACTCTGTAGTTTACACGCAAAAAACTGTCATGACTTCTGCTTACTTCATCTCAGTCCAAACTCCAACTTCCTTACGTCCCTGTTCCAGCTGCGATTGAGTCATTTCATTAATTCATACAAAGGTAAAGATGATGACGGATGCTTGGTTTTTCTGCATAAGAGAGATTGGAGAAATCAAATCTAGTAGTAGAATTTTCTGGCAGTGAAAAGCCATTATTGAGGAAGGGGGTACTGGAGACAGGCTGGGATTTCCCGCTGTGGAGGCCACTGTCCTTTCAAATACATTTCTTAGCCATTTACCTGGGAAGATGGCTGCCCGGGGGTGTGTGTCTGTCAGCGAGCACAGGGTACATCTGAGGACGAAGCCTGGCTCTGTTCAGGGAGCGCTGCTGGGAAGAGCTGAGCCCTGAGCATGTGGTGAAATTTTCCGACCAAGTTATGTATACCCCACCCACCGATGGGATAAATGAATTCACCGTCGTTCTGCAGCTAAAAATTCACAAGTGGCAATTATAATAATTAGAGAGTATCCAGGAAGAAGTTTACAAAGTAGCTTAGGTGGTAGTTAATACTGAACACTATTTTGGGTCAAATCTCACATATTTGTTTTTATTTTCCGTTTTTAGTCTACTTAACATTAGACACATTTCTTCTCAGTCTTTCATATTTTCAGGCAAACATTTTGGAGCAGCATGGATTCCAGAATACATCTCTGTGCAGTTTTGGCTGAACTCTCACATTCTCGTGGTTTGGGGCCATGAGCAAACAGAAAACATTTTGGTGACCTAAATAATTTGAACAGTGCAGGTTTTTAACCAATCTCTTTAACCAAAATATTATCTATTTATGGCTGTTGTAGTTGTACAAGATGCATACTTCGTAAGAGTGAGGGCTCTGAGTTTGGACTACCTGAGTTCAAATTCTAGCTCTGCCACTTACTGGTTATTTCACCACAAACATTATTTAACCATCTTGTACAAATGCTTCCTCATTTGTAAAGTTGGGGCGGGGGGACGGTCCATAGTAGTATTTATTTTACAGGATTGTTGTGAGAAATCAAATAATCACTTAGAACAATACGTGGCACAAAATAAGCACCCAGTGAGTGTGAAATGCGATTATTCTGACTTTTGTGATGTAGCTGCACTCCACAGTTCATATCTATATTTAGTTTTAACTGATAGCATACATTCTTTTCAACTGTTTCTCCTGAGTATATTGATCATACTTATTCTAATTTTTTTTTCTATAACTAAAATATCTGGATCAGTGTGTCTGTTTCTATTTTTTCTTTATGGTTTTTAGTAATTGATTCTGTCCCCTAGAATGCCTGGTAAGTTTTAATCCGATACCAGACATTGTATTTTAGAAATGATAGAGGTTTCGGGGTGAAATCTT
This sequence comes from Rhinolophus ferrumequinum, assembly GCF_004115265.2. NCBI lineage: Eukaryota > Metazoa > Chordata > Mammalia > Chiroptera > Rhinolophidae > Rhinolophus > Rhinolophus ferrumequinum. Next base: position 4,615,335 of record NC_046301.1, on the reverse strand, counting down.
CCTCCAGAGGCTTTACTTCTTCCTCTCCCAGGGAGCTGATCCCTCTGACACACTCAGAGATGGAACCAACAGTGGCTGATCACAGGGGTGTTTTTAGACTTAATTTTTAGAGCAGTTTTCAGTTCACAGACAAGTTGAGCAGAAAGTAGAGTTCCCATATACTCCCGCCTCCACACACACACAGCCTCCCCCATTCTCAACGTCTCTCACCAGAATGGTATTTTTTTTTTTTTTTAACCAAGAATGGCTCTATGTTGACACATCATGATCACTCCAAGTCCATAGTTACACTAGGGTTCACTGTTGGTGTTGTACATGCCAATGTGTAATGACATGGACCCATCATACAGAGCAGTTTCCTGCCCTGAAAATCCCGTGCCCCACCTACTCAGCCCTCCCTTCCCCAACGCCCCTGGCAACCTCTGATCTCTAGTGTCTTCATAGTTGTGCCTTTTCCAGAACGTCACGTAGTGCATTAGAGCTTTTGTGAGGCTCTTTGCCGTCTGATCCTGGAGAGTAGCCCTCTGCTACAGACTGAGTGTTTATGTCCCCCCAAATTCATAGGGTTGAAATCCTAACCCCCACTGTGATGGTACTGAGAGGCGGGGCCTCCGGGAGGGGATGAGGTCCTGAGGATGGAGCCCTCCTGCGTAGGGTTCGTGTTTTTATGAAGGAGACTCGGGAGAGCTCCCTGCCCCTGCCACCACGTGGGGACACAGGAAGAAGACGGTCCTCTCTGAACCAGGCACTGAATCTGCCTGCACCTTGATCCTGAACTTTCCAGCCTCCCAAAGTGTGAGAAATAAATGTTTGCTGTTTAAGCCCGAGTCCACGATATTTTCGTTACAGCAGCCAGACCCAGCTAAAATAGCCTCCTAGGGTCCCGCCTGAGGGCCTGAGGTGCCCACGGTGGCCCTTCCTTCCTGGTGAGTCTTTTCAGGGGGCAACATCTCAGCTTTAGTTTGCAGACTTTCTGCTTCATTTCTTAATACCCTGCTCCATGCAGCATCAGAATTTGGGGAAGACAGGTCAAGAGTCAGACTTGCTTTCCTACCCACCCCTCTCTCTGGCATCCCAGCCTCACAAGATTCCGATTTTTCTCTCCAGCTCCTCCAAATGCCAAAAGTCTGCTGCTTCTCTGTCCCCTACTGACCTCCTGCCCAGACCTGTGGCCTGGATTCTCGGCTCTTTCTTGCCCAGTGCTCAGAATCCGCACATCCCCTGAGGGAAAACCAGCTGCACAGCGCCCCCTCTCCTCTCCACGTTGCTTCCTGCTGCAGAGTCTTGTCCCTCAAGTCCAACGCCCCCCAGCTGTGCTTCAGACAGGTGCTGCTCTGGGCTCTGACAAGCTTCACTATGGTTCTCAGTGAGAGCACTGCCCTTCATCTGCACAGAGGGCGGAGGCCCTGACACACGCGCCTGACAGAGGTTCTGTGTTTCCCTATTTAGCTGTTAAGATTAACAAACAATAGAAACAGTTGAGGCGACCTTCTGCCTATTCCACGCCCCACAGGCTTGACTTTGTGGATGATTTGTCCTTCACAAGCATAAATCTGTACTTCAATTTAGCACATTGCTAGTTAACGTATTTGATCACCTTTCGTGTAAATACTTAGGAATTTTATATGAATTTTAAAATGAATATCTGGTAGTCATAATCACCATATCTGTGTAGCATATATGAATTTCAACTAGCCAATAGAGATTTGGGGAAATGTAATTTTACTTTTTTATAACTCAATTTCAATCTTGAGCTCCGATTTTACTTAAATGGCAGAAACTTAATCTTGGTGAATTTGGGGATTTCCCTAGAATTGTGTTAAAGTAAGGAGGGACTTACAGAGCGCAGGGCACAGGGCTGGAGAGGGACCTAACGCCCAGTGTCATATGCCCCTGACATGTCCCCTGGGCACCCTCCTGCCTCCCCATGCAGTGGTCCAGCCCGGCACTTTTTGAACGTCTTATCTTCAAGGCCCGTTTCGATCCACTTGCTTCTCTGGGTACCTGCCTCTGTTCTTGAATGCAAAGGGAACTTTCCAGTGCTCCTGAGCCATTCTCGCGGGATGAAATGGTCCCAGGTGTCCAGGCACATTATGTTTTTCTGTAGGGCTTTGCTGCCTCATTGGAGCTGAGCTCTGACTGGCTTTTGGATCCGTCTTCGAGTCGTGGGGCAGACGTAGATGTATGCTTCACAGTGTTTTGCCCCAACACGTTGCTTATGCCACAAGTTCTTTCAATTTTACTAAATACCTAGGTTTTTGAAGCTCAAAATCCAGGAATAGTTTGCTGCATGTTATCTCACGCATCCCCTGAAGCGATGATAACAGATTAGCCTAGCTGAAAGGGGGAGAATGAAACACTGCAGAGAAAAACAAAGCAAAACATTGATTAGAATTTCTGTGCATTCGTTCAATAACCCTCACTTATTCCTTGAGCTTCTAATGTTCACCAGGCACTGGCAGTCACGATGAATAGATACGGCTTCCAGATCAAACGGGGAACACACACAAAGAAAGGCCATTTCAAGACTTCTGGTTAAATATGCCAGAGCAAACACAAGTTTACTCACCTCCCTCCAGAAATGACGTAAAAGTGACAGTAAAGAGGATTTTTTTAGGCAGAAAAATGAAGCGCATGTAAGCGATGGAATGTTGGAAACTGGAAGCAGATGGACGAGTGGCAAAACTGATTTAACAATTGAAACCGAAACTGGCGGTAAGGAAAGCCGAGGAGAAGGCTGACTTTAAGTACAGGGTCTCAGAAATACTTAGGAATATTCAAGTAGGGTGCCATGGTGCTGACACCGGGAGGAATGAGTAGTTTCAGGTCCGTAAAAGAAATAAATGAGCTTTACTCTCCAGGTGAGAGAGTGGTTGAGTCTCCTAAGGGAAGCTAGCTAAAAATAGAAACAAAGAAACAAGCAGCAGTAAAACAATCTAGCCAGGTTACCCTACAGGGATGTGTACCAGTCTGTTCATCTTTTATTACTATTATTATTTTATGACTCTATTTTAATATATGAGCAGATAGCCAAGGACTACCAGACATTTATGGAAAGCTTATGCCATGACAGATAGAACCAAATCAAACAAACAGTTGAAGAAAATAGAAACTGTATATGGAGCAGAAGGAAACTTAAAAAACTATCAAAGAAACCCTATAGTTAACATCCTCACGTGATAACAAGAAACGCACGTCCGGGAAATGACGAGAGAAGGCTATAGAATGGAACCATTCAGAGAGCAGAATACTGCTGTTTGGAGTTAAATATAACAGAAAATTCCAGACGCAAGTTTGGAAGATTAATTTGAGGCAATCTACCAGAAAGTCAATCAAATGTAAAGAAATGGAAAAGGAAAATGTTAGAGTTCAAGATGCCCAACACCTGATAAGCAGGAGTTTCAGAAAGAGAGAATACATAAAGATAGGGTAGGATATTTTTGAAGAATAATCAAGAAGATTTCCCTGAGCAGAAGGATGCAAGTTTATAACTGAGAGAGCTCACTCAGTGCCCTGCATGATGCATGCACAGACAGAAACTCGCCCTAAAGCATGTCATTGTGAAACTTCAGAACCTTGGAGATCTAGAGAGATCCTACAAACTCCCAGAAATTAAAAACACAAAGCTCCAGATCAGAAGGGCACCAGACCACTGACCGCCCACATGGACAAGCTAGAAGTCAGTGGTAAATCCCTTAAAAATTCAGATGGAAAATGATTTCAAATTTTGTTTTCTGTTCTCTGTCAAATTTTCTAACAAGAGTGAAGGCAAATTAAAGATATTTCAGAGGCAAGTTAAAAAAAAATTACCTTCTTTTTAGGAAAATACTAGAGAATTGGTTCCACAAAACAAGGAAATAAACCAAGAAAGAAGATCCAGGAAACAGGACCTAAAACAGGAATGAGACAAAAGAATGTCCAGGCAGCTTGACCAGGCGTTCCACTCCGCCGGGGCTTGCGGGGGGCCCAATGTTGGACTTTCAGCTTAAAAACTGGGCCCCGTCCCTGAGAATGGGATGAGTTGGCCATCCTGTGTGTAGGATAAGAGTGAGGGGAGTCCCATGTGGAGAGTGGGCTACAGATAGAAAACAACTGGACCAGACAGGGAGGGGACAGTGCTCCAGAAGGGAGGCTGGAAAATATACCCAGGGAAAATACAACATGCACACATCCGTGTGTGTGTGTGTGTGTGTGTGTGTGTGTCCTGGTGAGTTGGAATGTATTACATTCTTACAGGTTAATAAGTTGTAGGCACTCAGGCAGTGGGAGTTTTAGATTGTAAGATCTTAGAGGAGGAACCATTCAGAGAATGACAGTGCCCAGGGTACATGAGAGTGACTATTACACAATGTCCTTCACTGCCCTTCAGACACTGAGTCCCCTCCATCCCCTTTCTCAGGCAAAATCCCTCCTCTGTTTTCCTCTTCCTTGAACGAACCCTCATGCTCATCTCATCCAAATTACAGGATTGCACAAAGGAGAAAAAGTGAACACTTCAGTTCCGCCCGTCACATGCCTCCTTCCCTGGTAGGCTGACTTCTGGGATGGATACACCCATACCCACCCACTCTTCAAAGGCTTTCTGTGCAAAGCCTCCTGCCTACTCTCTTACCTCTGAGCCTGAAGTTAACAGGATTCTGCCATGTCACCCATTTGCTCTGTAGACTGAAGGCTCTAACTGGACAGATTCTGTGTATCTTTTTTTTTTTAATCACTGTATCCTCAGTGCCTACGACAGGGTCTGACACACAATACACTTGTTGAATGAAGGAAGAAAATACCCAAGTAAAGAACCAATGCTGAGCGAACCACGGACCCCAGAGTGCTGAGAAGCTGGGTGACAAGTCAGGCCTGCAGCCGTGGAGCCGTGCAATCACAGGGACTGCATTTTGGTTTCTGAGTGGGGTGGGTGGGGGCTGAGTCACCACCATGGAAGATGAGGGTGGGGTTTAGTGGTGAGACTTTTTGGAAGGAGAAAGAGGGATGAGAAATTAAAACCAGTCTTCCTGTTATTTCTAGGCATTAAACAAGCTCATCTAACCTTAATCACCACCCCTAATTAGGAAAAATTAAATTATAGCCCAAGGTCACACAGCAGTAAGATCAGAAAATACAACTTGACCCACCCCGGGACGAGTCCTGTCCAGCATCCAGAATCCCTGTCAGAGCATACACCCATATTCACCTGGTACTTCTCTTTTACAAGGTTTCCTTCAACTCTTGTTCACATCTTTCTCATCATTCTGAATATCAGTGGTTTGCAAATGGTTAATAGCAACCATTGTTAAAAATAAAAACCCCACACCACAACGTATGCTTCATCCACTGAAAATATCCGATGAGCAGTTACTAAGTGCTGGGTTCAGTGCTAGGTGCAGGGGCTGCAGCGATTCGGCTTCTTTTTACTAACAGCTCTGAGGATTACAGAGCCTCCTAGTAATTTGGCACTGTTGGCTCAGGACGCGGTGTGAAGTACACGTGGACCTCCCGGGTATTTCTCCTAAGGACACTATGACCACTTTAAATCTGGATGTAGGAGTGATGGAAGCAGAGGAGGCAGAGAGATGCAGCAAGCTCCACACTGCAATTTCGCCTCCCTTGCCAGGAAACACCCACTCAGCTGTGACTTGGTAAGGCCCCGCCAAGCGCGCGTGGCTCACCCGTCTAAGCAAACGAGAGTCCCATGCAAAGAACCACACTAGTTCTCCAAAACCTCTTTAGTCCCCAAAGCAGACTAATCTTCTCTCTTAATCCGAATCTTCACAGAGCTTTGCGTTTATCCTAGAATATCTTAACTGTGTCTAGTGTTGCAAGCTTTCGTCCTCTAGTCTGGTCGCGGGGCCGTGGTGGCTCCCTCCCCCACACCAGCACGTCTGAGCAGGGCGCTGTCTTTCTCGCTTTGCCTTTTCTGCACCAGCCTAGTCCAATATCCTGTAGTCAGTCTCTCTCTCTCTCTCTCTCATATTCTCATATATTTTAAGTATTTATGGAAATATTCATGTATTTATGGAACTAATGCAGGGCACGGAACAAATTTAAGTTATATTAAAGTTTTAGGCTGGTTTTGAAAATAGAAACTGACCCCAGGCAGAGGTTTTGAAATGTCCCACGTGTTACCAAACGGCTATACCTTTAAGAGAGGAAGAAGAAATCACGGACACTTGAACGAGAAAACCCGAAATTTAAAAACCAACAAATTGGGATATGGCCCTCAACGCTTCACGCGTTTTCTATTCCACCGTCAAAGACGCGCTGTCCTTGGCCGCAAAAAGACACCCGCGCACCGCTGCGTCCCAGCAGCCGGGTGGGGCCACCGTTTCTGCGGCCGCGGAGCGGAGAGTCCGGGACAGCTCCCGCGCCCTTCCCGCCGGCGAGGGGCGGACGGCCCCCCGGGCTTCGCGGAGCGGCGCCCCCTCCCGCTTTCCCTGCGGCCGCGGCCCCACCCGGTCGCGAGGCCTCCGACGGGTAGCGCTCCCACGCAGGCGCACTGAGGCCGGGGCGGGGCGGGCCGGGGCGGGGCCGAGGGTGTTTCCGTTGCTTGGAACCGGCCGGGAGCGGCTGCCCGGAGCCTTCTGCGCCGGCATCTCAGCCCTGCCCGCCGCGCTGTCGCCTGCGCCCCGCCGCTCCCCGGGACGTTTCGGCACTTGGTCCCTCCGTCTGGTGAGTGCGCACCTGGCCCGGGGAGGACCCCTCCGCAGGGGGAGCGGGACGCGGGGCTCGCGCGGGCGCCGGGCGGACGGCGGTCCCGGAGCTGCGGCGACGGCGGGGCGGCGCCGGGCGGCGGGGGTCCGGGCGCGCGGTGGCGGGTCTGGCTCTTGGAACCCGCTCTGTCCCTTCTCTTGCAGGCCCGCGTCCCTTCTCCGGACCTGAGCAGTCGCCATGGCACAGGTAAGGCCGTGCGCCCCGATTTACTAACTTTGTGTCCAGGGAGTTGTAGAATTTGTCAAAAAGCCAAAAAAGTTTGGGAGTAAAGGGAATCCGCCTCGGGGAAATCGTCACCTCCCTGGTTTCCCCTTCACCCGCCCCTTTCCCGGGTGGCGGCTTCCTCCCGCGGAGTAGTCCCTCGGAACCTGCTCCAGCCCATCCCGCGCCGCCGCCGCGGGTGACGTGGCCGGGTTTGTGCGCACTGCCTCCTCGAGTGAGTGTGTAAAAGCGGGCCCTCCCTAAAATCCAGAGTCGCTAAAATTAGAACCAGAGCAGGAGAACGCTGAGTTCAGCGTAATCACGTGAGAACAACGCATTTTTTCCCCTCTTGGCTTCCTTTATTTTTTTTTTCCTCCAAGATTTCTGTATTTTAATACTATGGGTGGGCGTTGGCTTTTTTTTTTCCAGTAGAGCTCCTAGTCCAGCTTTTTCCAGTCGCTCAACCCAAGTTTATGAAAAGGAGCTGTTGGTTGTCTGCACTGATTTTTTTTTCATGCAAAATATTAAACAGAAGAGCTCCTTTGCTTAAGTGATGAACTCGTGAAACCAGTTCTGGACTGAATTTGCCTTGGGACTGTATCAGAACTGGATTACCTAATATTGGCCTTCTTTGTCGTTCTCAACATTTATCAAAAATATCGGAAAAAGAAAACTGTTTAATTTATATAGCAATCTTTAAAGATTGACCGTACTATATAGTCTTTGTGTGAATAAAATATCTGTGCTTAACAACTCCACTCCAAAAGTAATTTTACAGATCTTATCAGTCTAAACGACTTGTCAGAGTTCAGATAAATTTTTCAAGCAAGTGTTTTAACTACTCAAAGAATGCCCTCTCTCATTTAGAGTTCACTTTTTTCCTTTATCAGATTGACTTATCAAAACTGAATAAGATTTCACCCTCCTTTCCAACAGAGAATGGGAGGATTAAGATAAGTTGGTAACTCTGTTAAATTTACACAGTGCTTCCATTCTTACTTCCTCTTTTGCACTTAAGAAGTAGTACAATAAACCAATTCTCATATTGCGTCTAGTGGAAATTTGGTTTAGGTTCTTCCCCATGTAAAGGATACTTCTATGTGGAATTAACTTTCCTATCCTGAGAATTATTTTTCCTATCTTGGATATGCTGGTGTGGTAATGTAAATGATGATTTAGCAACCAACCATTAAAGAATAATTCTCTTTATCCTTGCTCATTCGGCTGTTTCTCAGTCTCTCTTGTAAGTTTATCCAGTGGTGTCTGACGTTTTTCAATCAGTTCCTTTTAATAAGGTGGACTCTTTACCCAAGAGGGCATCAATGAACACATTTTTCCAATCGTGGACATTAATAACTACAAAAAATTAAAATAGTGTAAAGGCCCTTATACATACAAAACATGGGAGAATGGCGGCTTGTATTACAAAATTATATGTTATTTTTATCACAGTGTAACACCAGGACTGTTTTCTATTAAAACCACAGTTTTTAGTCATGTTGCACTGGCTTTGTTATTAGTTATCCTTGGAAGCCATTCAAGTAAAACATTTTGTTAAAATATTAAGGTGGAGTTTTGTTGTCTTTATACTCACTTTAGTGGTGTGCAAAATGTCTACATTATGGGGTTGCACTTCACTGTCTAAAATTTCCTTTGGACCCAGTGTGCTTGGAGGAAAGCTGAAGTAGCTTCAGTATTAGGTTTCAAACGGTTTCAACCTTTTGTTGAACTGTGGTGGGAACCAGAGGCCTCCACTCAGTGGCCATTGTAGACTAATGGGATCAGATGCCTGAGTCTTAGAGGTGCCCATTTCGGCAATTTAAAATGTATTATTAAATACCAGTGTCTCTTATTTATTGGGTAACTAAAACGTAGCCTCCCACATCGGTCATTCTTCATGTTTATGAACTATATTTTCCATACCAGCGGTTCTCTCTTTTTACTTAACGTTGGAACCCACTACCTATAACAGTCTGGGAAAATCCTGGAATCAATTATTGTATGTATAGGTCATGGGTGTTCCTTGCTTGTTAAGAATTTAACAAGAAAGCTTTGATTGGTTGAGCTGTGATCGATATATTGGAGGTTTTTTTTAATATAAACAAATATAATTAAGGATATGTTACGCTCTTGTACGTATTTATATTAATGTGTTTATTATATAAACAAATGACATTATAATTAAATATAATTTACATCAATGCAATTTCTTTAGTTAAATTTTACCCTAATGATCTCAGTATAGGGGGACAAAGCTGTGACAAATATTGGGAACTCCATAAGAAGTGACACGATCGTGTTGGGTGAATACATTCAGAGCTGGAGGCCATGGTGGGGTAACCACCACGTGAGCTCTGTCCTCTTTCTGGTCCTAATCCTCGTCCATTAGCATGGAAATGTGTGGGATTCTATGAATTAACTGCTGTGATGGAGAGAAGCAGTCTCACGTGAGGCTTCCCCGTCTTTCTGAGAGAACATGGCTAACTAACTGTGTCTCCTCCATGACACACAAGAAAAATACAAATTACAAATGTGCCTGCATGTAAACAGTTCCTGGACAATATTTCTCTATGTTTGAACCCATTCATTTGAATGGTTTTATATTCATATGGTTTGAAACTGAAACCAGAGGCCAATCGAATCCTGGGCTCCTGCTGCCTGCGCCGCTCAGCCAGTAGAAGGACAGAGGAGTTGGGCCGTAGAGTAAGCGTTTATTATCAGCACTGGTGGTCAACAGATTAACACCTCCAAAAACTGTATAAACTTTCTCAGACCGGTTTGGGGTAAATCTGGATGTTTCTCCAGAGGCAACGTGAGGGTTCCCGGGGTCTGCGTGGAGCCTTCCCTCGGCCACGTGATTCTGTGGTGGAGTCAGCGACCCAGGAACAAGGATGGGATTTAGCCTGGAAAGAATGCTAGACCACTGAGATTGCGATCAGTACGCCTAAGGGTATTAATCAGAAGTTTCAGAGCCATTGTCTAAAACAGGGAACTGGGTGGGACGGGACATTCCGAGCTCAAACCACAGGAAGTTAGGCTACAGGTAGATCAAGGAAAAGGTGAGTCCGGGATGTGGAGAGGTCTCTACTGTGGGGGTGCCAGCCAGGCCCTGCTTCAAAAGCACAACCTCCATGGTACTTCAACATCAGCTTTGCTAAGTGAGCGATCAGTGACTGTGATCATTGGGTTGGTAATATCTTTAACTATGTTACATTTAGGTAGAAGAGAGTTCAGAGTGATTACCGAGCATGACCAAAAAGCTGTTAATAATCCCCTGAATTTTTTATACATAGTAAAATGTTTTTGAATCCTTTCTTTTTTTCCAACAATCTTCTGATTATATAAATGTGAATTTTTCATTAGGTTTAGGGTCATTTCCGTAATCAGACTTAACCATATTTTGGATTTCTTAAATTGGGTCCTGATCTATTTCTCTCAGTGCTTAACTGACTCACGTGGGTTTTTCATGTCACTATTTAGCTAAAGCCAACATTTTTCATAGATATCCTAATTTATTTTAAGTACTTAAAAGTAAATTTTGTACTCCTGATTTGGAAAAATCAAAAGATGGCCGTATTTCGTAGACATGATCCATTTAAATATTTTAATTCAGTTTAAGGCTTTTATACCTTTAATTTTCTTTAAGGTAGTGAAACTGTAAAATACTAGATTTGGGGCGGATTGAACTTAGTTTCATTTATAAGGTTGTTTATAAAGAGGTAATATATTCAGGACAGCAGGAGTGTTGTGAGGGCAAAATCAGGCTACGTAATTTTTCACTAGAAACTTGGTGAACCTCAGAGTTCCCTCCCTGTATGAGGATTGATTAGGAAACTCTTGGGTTGATTTGAAGCCGCTGTGCCATGATAGCTTACAAAGGTCCTGTGCACAGCACGCTGGGTCCATGTAAACGAGTCAATCTGAGTTGAGGTGCACTCTAGAGAAGATGTAGTACATGCGGACATGTGCATGGCGTCTTGTCATGCCATTCACTGTAAGTCAGATCGCGGTGTAGTGAACGACGCCCTCTTGGGATCTTAATTAGGGCCTGTGCTGCCTCCCGTTAGTCTCTCAGTTCCTGATTCCTTAGACTCTTGTCTGTATTTTGGATGCGGAGAAAGAACTAGATCCAGAACTGTTTGGCTGCTGTGCATCGGCGTTCAGCAAACCTAATTTCCTTAGCTGGCGTCTCATGCCCCCTGGGAGACCTACTCTGGGGCAGGGTAGTTAGACGTGGGCAGTCGGTGGTTTTCTTCTTTTAGTTACTTTAAGTGTAAAGTGGTAGAAATATAACAATATTTTTACATCATAGATCCATTTCTGAAATAAATTTTATTCATGTAACCTGTATGCTGTTCTAAAATTTCACAGACACACCAGCTCATTTTTTTTCTTTAATTCATGTTCCTACGACCTTTGCTTTAAGTGGTTTTTGGACCCAGCCTTTCAGCTTTGTAGTTTATATAATCTGTACTCCTATAAGCAATTGGTTATTTGGAAGGAATGCATATTCCAGTTGGCGTCATTTCTTCGGACACCAGTTGCTAACTGTTGTCTTTACCTTCCATTCTATGCCTGATGCGTGCATGATGCGTGCATGAGTGTGTGAAGCTTTTGAGTTCCCACCATGTGCCAAATATTGTTAGACATGGGGCGGATAAAGGGGAACGGAACTCGGATTGATTGCTGTAACAGATGCATTGCCACACCCTCTGTGTGCATTATTTAATGCTCATAATACAGATTTGGAAAAAAGTATTACGATCTCTGTTTCACAGAAGAGGAAATTGAGATTACTTAGCTGGCAGTAGTCGTATGGGACAAAGGAGGGATGGCAAAAGTAAATGCTCGGGAGTGTGAAGGGGTTTGGCATGACCAGGAGCCGCATGCAGATGGGGACATGGAGCCCTGTCTTGGATTTCACAAGGTACAGAATACGAATCACTTTGTAGGGAATGGAGAGCTATCAAAGAGTTGTAAATTGGGGTGTGCCGTGCTCAGATATGTGTTCAACAAAGATTGCCTGGTGCCAATGTGATGCTGCGTTTCTGGGGACTGCAGAGGTGGGGTGACGGTATGGGGACTGAGGGGGGAAGGAGATGGAAGCTGGATGTTGGACGGCCACTTAGGAATCTGGGCCAATAATCCCAGTAAAATCTCCAGGCCTTAGACTATGCAGCAGCTGGGACTCTAGACGGGAGGGAACTGTGAGAGAGAGGGGCCAGTTTGATTCCCAAGTGTGGTGGCCGTTGGTGGGGAAGGGGCAGGACGAGAGGCTTGCTTGACCAAGTGGTTGATGGTGTTTTTCTCTGAGTAACGAGTGCAGGTTAGGGGGACCCAGTAGTGGGTTTGTTGAATTTGTGTTCCTTGTAAAACACTTAGGTTGGTGCCATCTAGTAAACAGCAGGGTATGTATGATCTTTAAATCGTCTCTCACCTCTACAGGTCATCCACTTGTTCATGGATCGTTTACCTCTTCCTGTAACTAAAGAGGATCTGAAGCTAACCCATTTCCTACCTTGTGTAGGGCCAGCCATGTTCATTAGATTTCTGCCCCTTGTTTAGATACAAAAGGAAATAAAGTTGTGCATCTGGGCATACTCTTTTCTAAGGTGAGAAATGACAAACTTGGTATTTTTGAGGCATTGGTGTGAATGAATTGGTTAGTGATAGAGCGTTTCAAGCGCTGTGCACAGAATGCCCGATGGACAGTTAGGTCCCCTTTAGAGCAGGCGTTCTCCCCAGGTGTGCTCGAGGCTGCTGATTCGGCATCTCCGTCGTTCACGGACAGGTTACTTTCCCTTTTATTGGCATTTGCCAAGGGAAGACATTCTTACACTGGCAGGGAGGTAGTCATGGGAGCATTAAAGACACACAACACAAAATCTAAATCAGACAGACACGATCTTTGTGTTAAGTTACTTAAAAACCTCTTTTCTACCCCTGTGCATTTAACTTAAAGTGCTTCATAGTGGTGCTTTGTCCCCTTACACTTGATTTGAAGGTCACAGGTAGTAGGATAATGAGATGAAATGGGAAGAAGCAAAAATAAAGAGCATGAAAGGGAGAGGAAGTTAGGCAAAACTGAGCAATAGTTACAGGCCAATTTGAACTTACGGCTGTGAGCTCTCACTTGCACCTTTCCTGATGGGGTTGGAAAGGGTAAGAATAGGGGCTTGAGATCTTACCTCTGACCCCTGATTCTGTGTGTTTGTACCCCTCCGTCCTCTTGGAGGTTCTGGATTTTTTTCCTATTTATTTTACTTAGCAGCTCAAATTGTTATCATGTCACACTGGCTTTTACCTCTTTTCTTGCTCATCTCATTTCTTCCTGTGTACAGAAATTTTCATTTTTTTTCTTGGCCCATGGAAATGTTAGTGGGCCTGTGCTCTGCCCGTCAGATAAGACCTGAGCTGCTCTGGCTTGAGCGGGAAGGCAGAGCTCTGCCCATGTGGCCTCCCCTGGGCCCTCCTTTCTCGGTGGCCTCCAGAGGTGCTTTGCGAAACCTCAGAAGCACCGCACTGAACTGTCGTCACCTGGTCACCTGTAATGGTTCGCTTTACGATTTCTGGCTCCTTGTTAGTATTGAGTGGAGAGTTGGGTGGTGTTTTCGTTGCACTGAAAGACACACTTACAGAGGGCTTCGTTCCCCCCTGTGCCTTCCAGAAAGCTTTGATTTAAAATATTCCAGGCAGGTGAACGTGTCCTCATCTTTAAATCTGAAGTTGTTATTTCTGTGTTATTTTCCTGTGTCTTTAAATTCTGTGTCCAGAAAAGCAACCCTTCCTTTTTGGAGGTTTAATTTTATCCAGTTTATTTTGGCATAGCTAGTCTTTGAAGGTAAAGAACTTTTTCATTTAGAACAAACAAAAAAAGCCAATAAAATTATAGAGCTGGAAGAATGGATCATTTTGAAGGTAAGAGTTAAAAGGGCGAATTATATGTTTTGGCCACGTATTTTCTGAGAATATATGTAATTCCCTTGGAAAGGCACTGGTGGCGGAGGATAAAGGCGGGTGAGGCGACCATTATACCTTCGTACACGTGGGGTTCACCTGGGGAGGTGTGAATGCCAGACCCGAGGCTACTGGGAACCACAGGAAGCAGGGGACACCCTCTCTCCTGAGTCATGTAGTCACATTTGCCCACTGCCCCCCCATTTTGTGTGGGCGGGACGGGCTTGGACAGGATGTCCCATGAGGGTTCTGCCCTGGTGACTCATGTCTGATTCACATCTGGCCCCTGAGCCACTATGTGGCTTTGCTAGCTTTGACAGTGACTCTGACCGAATGGCATGTAACAAAAATGTTTCCCAATTTCTGGAAAGCTCTCAGAAATACAGCCAGCAGCTACTTCTTGTTCCTAGTGGCTGAGATTCTGGGGATACTTCTCTTCTGTCTTCACCTGATTTCCTTCAGTCCTCACGGTCGGCTGTCTCTCCTTTTTAAGGCAAATCTCTGTTGTCTCCTCTATTCTTCACCTCAACTGTTTTTAACTTCTGTGTTAGCAACTTCTTCATAGCCCATAAACTGGATAGTGTTTCTAAAAGCATGTTTGCAGACGCCGTTGTTTGCAGAATGGGCGTTCACAGAGACGCGCTGCCTCAGTTCACGCTTCAGGGCCGTGCAGGCAGGGTTTTAGCGCCACCCGAGTCCTGGTTACCAAATCCAGTGGGTCCTTTCCCCCCTGCCCTCAAACTTGACTTCCTGCAGTTTTGGATGTGCCCTTTCTCCCTTTCCTCTTAGAACATGTCTCTCCTTTGGCAGCCATACCATCATCCTCTTGGATTTTCTCTTTGCCTCTAGGAGGTTGTGCAGCGTCGTGCTTAAGAGCCCCCAGTCCCATCTCTGCAGCTTGCTCTCTTGCTGGTCCTTAGGGTGATCTGCCAGACCTTTGTAAGCCAGTGTGTATCTTCACCTGTAAAATGGGGTTTCCGTGAGGTGATCCACGGAAAGCTCTGAGCTCAGTACCTGGCTCATGGCCACACGTGGCAGGTGTTAGCTGCCCTTCTGACTATAGCTGACCGTCCCTTCTCCTCTGGCTCTTCTTTCTGCCCTGTTATCACTGCCCTTTGTGACCCCTGCCGACCCCCCCAGCTCCAGGTACCCCACAGCCTGCCTTCTCCCGCTGGCCTGCTGTGGGAAAGGCCAAACCAGCCGTCCTGTTCCCCAGGCAGCAAGGTGTCATCCTAAGTGGTTTCTCCTGCCCTGGCCCCATCGTCTCTCCCTCTGCCTTCCCATTTTGCTGCTCCTGACTTAAAGCTCCTCTTATCTTCTGTGTTTGCAGTTTCAAGCAGTCCCCCGGTCTCCACTCGTGTGCAGTCCATTCCGCTGTCCCCTCACTGCCCTAGTAACACGACGGTGCAGAGTGGACACTGTCCTCTGAGGGCTTCCCTTTGTCCACAGGATGAAGCCGGCACTTCCTAGCAAGGCTTTCCTCGCCCAGGACCTTCCCTGGTTGGTTTTTTATCCAACAGTATGGATTGTTGCAGTCTGTGGTAATACTTAACCCTTCAGCAGATTGCTCTAGTCTCCACACGTCTGTGTGTGCTAGACCATCTGCCTGCCCTTCTCTGCGTCCTGAACCTGCCTGCCACGTCACAGGCCACTTTCAAGACATTTGGAGACAGTTCTCCAATTTCTTTCCCCTCTTCCTGGGAGTCATTCCCTCCTGATGTGCCCTCGTCCCCCTGGGGGAGCCTCTGTGCGTGCTCGACTGCGTGTCGTGTTTTATGTGCCTGCCGCTTTCTCCCGACTTTCAGAGGTCATGACTTTCCTGCTGACCAGTGCAATACTTGGCACCCGGAAGGCATTTAGAAACTGGTTGCTGAGTGAGTGAATAAACAGACAGGTGAACTAAGTCATCCGTCAGACTAAGTTCTTACAAGGTATCTATTCATTTTTGCAATGATATTCGTGGTGTCTTCATAATCGACCTGAAGTCGTCCCACTGACAGGGGACTTGCAGTTCGTCCTGTTAGGTAAAACTTTCCCACCCACGCCAGCTGTGATGGACCATCTCCTCAAATCTTACCAATTTACCCCCCAAGCTATCACTCTTACATACGTAGAACCAGAAGAATTTGCCAGCGTTAAGTCCTCCAGTTGCACATGGCTCAAACCGTAGAACTAATGGAAGGGAAGTTACTGGTCTTTATGCCTCTGCTTTTAGACAGGGTGGCAGTGGACACAAACCTGGTGTGTGGGTGGGTTTCCCCCTTGATAGAGGAAGAGCTCTGGCTTAGTTCCATGACCTCCCCGATGAGATGAGCGGGAGCGAGGCTTCCCCCACTTTCCTTGGCCACCATCCTTTGTTTAGCTCAGGACAGAGGGGATGAGAGCTGCTACTGGGTGACGCTGTGGGGCCGGGAGACCACACTGAAACACCCCACTTCCTTTGGACTGTGTGCTTTGGCCTCATAATCACAACACTGTAGGTTGTCTCATGGGGACTGTTGTTCAGAGGAGAGAAGAACCTTTCTTTCCTTGAATCAGAGGAGAGACTACTGTTAAATTGTCTTGACACTTGTTAAGTCTGTCGCAACAGGGATAGAGATGGGCTTCCAGTCCAAGTGTAGCAAAAGCATCTGGGGATTTATAGCCGGTGAGCAGGGCGAGGGGCTCAGTGGATGGAAAGTTACTAAGAGGAGCCTTCACGGGCTGGGGATCTCCCTAAGCTGACTTAGCAGGATTCCTGCTCCGACGGGGGAGGCAGGCAGAGGAGCCGCCCCACGTTTGGTCAAGGAGAGTCTGTTCTGCTGGGTCCATGAGTGCTGCTTTCCCTGGAGGCATAATTCAGTGCCACCTAAGAGAGAATGTCACTAGGCTGACCTGTGCCTGTGGAAGTTCTACCCCAGGCCTATGTTTCTTGTCATCGTTTTTATTTGGTTGGTGTTATGATATTGTTGCACATGCAGCAACTGGAGGCTGAGGTGGGAATTCCTGTCTGCGTAGGTGATCGTGTTTCTGTGCATTCACAGTCAAGCACGAGGACTGTAAACCAGGCAGGGATTCTCAGCCCCTCCCCGCTTATTGCTATTTGTTTCTCAGCTTTAGATGGAACCTTAGCAGGAGTTCTGAGGTACTTTAAAAAACATTTATTGGTAAAAGTAAATGCTGCGAGCGTCCCTTGATCATCGGATAAATTTATGACTCAATAAAGTTCTGATGCTAATGATATTACAGACTTTTTTGGGGGGTAAACGTTAAAATATATTGATTGTAAGCACTGTGTTATGTGCAGCAAGGAACCTTTGTTCTTCTGGCACATGAATCACCATGTATCTTTTCAGGGTTATCTTAAAATCCCTCCTAAGGATAAAGAAACAGGCCTAGGTGACAAGTTATGTAATAAGAGCATTGCTTACAGCTCAGTGCCTTGGGTGGGGCATCAAGCTTGCATGCAGGCACAGACACCCCTAGATTGCAGTGGGGAGGGACTTACTGGGAAAAAGCCTGCGAGGAAGCGAACCCGGGGAGCTGGTGGGCTCCAGGAGGGCGATGCCTGAGGGGGAGGCCCCGGGAGCAGCCTTCCCGGTAACGGCTTGCAGGTGGGCCCCGATGGCTGACGTGCTGACCCGGTCCTGCCTGCTACCCTGCACCGTCAGTGGTCCACTTCCCGTCTCACATAGGGTGACACAGCTTATCAAATGGTCCATTTAGTTACGACGGGACATGATCCAGAGCAGCGGGCTACTGTTTATGTCGTGTGCTGCTGTTCGAGCCGTGCTGTGAGTAATGCCCCCATGTCTCCTATCTCAGGTTCTCAGAGGCACGGTTACTGACTACCCTGGATTTGATGCGAAGGCTGACGCAGAAACTCTCCGGAATGCCATGAAAGGCCTGGGTACGTTCAGCCTCCTCCTCCCTGTTCTCAATGTGTTTCTCAAAAAAAAAAGAAAAGTCACTGATTTTCAGTAAGCTTAATTTGAGAATATTTTGATCTGAAGTGTATAGGAAGAGGAAAAGTACAGTAAGATGAAATCGTATGACTGACCATCCCTGGGATTCAGTGTCCAGACCTGAACAGGTGTTAAGTTCAGCCTCATCGCTGTGTGGCCTTTCACCTTTACCTGTGTGGGCGCCAACTGAGCGGAGAAGCAGACCCTCCTGAGCATGAGCCCCCTGCCGCGTTTGCTGCGGCCCAGGCAGATGCCGACTTCTACGAGGGTTCCTGACTGTCCCAGCCCACCTGGTCCCCCTCCTCTCGTGCCGCTCCTGTTCCCTGATCCCGCCCTGCCAAGCTGCTTATCTGCTCTTCAGGAAAGCCTGATTTTCCCTCTCAGTCTAAAATCCTGTCCTTTTTCATATCATATAGCCTGTCAGAATCCCTCTGTCCTTCAAGACTGGGTGTCACCTTGTCCATAAAGCGTTCCCTACACTTCCTTCAGCTCCTGTGGGCTCAGAGAACCTCTCTTAAATCCCCTTTTAACACCTGGACCTCTCCTGGGCACATGTCATTCTGCCTTAGCTCACAGTTGTATGTATGTTTCTGTATTTTGACCCTAAATTGTCTAACTTGAAACTGGTCTCTACACCTTTCTCCTCTCCCAGGCCCCTGTAACGCCCAGCACACTGTGCCTTGTGAATAGCCATCATCTGAGTAACTATTTGTTGCAAGAAAAATGAGGTGCACCAAGTTTTTAAAAAGTCAGGAGTATTTTTCCACCTGCTTCACAGTGCACCAGTGATAGGTGGTAGTATATATTGGAAATACAACATTTTACATGTTGTAGATTTTATAGTTTAATAAATGATTTAATGCAGTATATATTACGAGGTAAGGAATTAGGGTGATTGGGGAGCCGATTACCAAGGGTACAGAGAGGGCGTGTGGGAGTCCCGATGTCATTGTTTGAACCTGAATTGCAGGCACAGATGAGGAGAGCATCCTGACCCTGCTGACATCCCGCAGTAACACTCAGCGCCAGGAAATCGCCGAGGCTTTTAAGACGCTGTATGGCCGGGTAAGACCACACTCCATCCCAAGGTAGACCGAGAGAGCAGCTGTGTGTTTTAAGACGAGTTTGAAATCTACGAATATCCCTTTGTAAACCTCATTTATTTAATGATTCTCACTTTCCTACACCTTTTTTCTTCTCCAGTTTCTTAATCATCAGCTGTGGGTTGGTATATAACGCTCACCCAGCTGGTCCTCACAGAATCGCTTTTTCCTTTCGTGATGCTGTGGAAGGCTCAGAGCCCGTGGTGATAACTGCCGTCTTCCGTGTCCCATCAGGGTGGTGTCGTGTGTGTTTTCTAGGTGCCCACCTGTATAACAGTGTTTTGTTAGGACAGTCAGTCGTGGTTTCTATTAGAGTGGTGTTTTAATAAATGAGGTTTTAATTCATTGATTTAAATCCTCTTATTTGATTGACACAGCAAAGTAAAAATTAAATTTGTTGCTGAATGATAATGCGTACATGAAAAAGTTAAATGCAGTTTTAGTCTGAAAATTTTTGTTCATCATTTTATTGAGAAACAAATGCAAAGCAAGAAAAACAATACAATTTCTAGTTGTCTGCTGTGCTGAAACTGAAACAGATGGGAAATACTGCTTTTCCTTTCATAATGATATACATAGTTTACCCACGGAGTCCCTCCGTGAACAGGAGCACAGCAAAGAATGTAACCCGTTACGTATTAGAATATTATTAGGTATTGAAAGGAGAGAAAAATTTGTTTAGGTATGTTAAGCCAAGTTTTGTCTTTTGTAAAAATGCATTTATGATTTGTTTTTGGCAGAATTTTTTCTTTTTAAGATATAACATCTTTCTCAGAAGAGTATTTTACGAATAAAATATTTTTAGCCTACTTTAAAGTATTTTTTTTTTAACTTGAAGTTAAGAAACACATTTCTTGAAAACCACTACATTGACACCTAAGTGGCTTTGCTTTAGCTTCAGCTTCAGGTCAGATGTTGGAAGTACATTATTCAAAACTGTGGGGTTACGTTTCACTCATGTGTCTTATTTCTCCTTGGAGATGGCAACACAAAGAATTCATCAGGGCAGAGGCTGTCGTTCATATTTAAGAAGAGTGTGGCTCACAAATTTGTATTTTCTGTGGCTTAGGACCTTCTGGACGACCTGAAGTCAGAACTGACTGGAAAATTTGAAAAACTGATCGTGGCTTTGATGAAACCCTCTTGGCTCTACGATGCCTATGAACTGAAGCACGCTCTTAAGGTAAAGGAGCTTGAGGAACTTGCCTCACGAGGGATGCCGTGTGTGTTGGTCATTACGGCATCTTATTTTTCATATTAGACTTATTGGCATGATTTCTGTGAGGATTTCTTGGAGAACAAAACAGTCGGAGGCAATAAGAAGAAAAGGAGAAAATTACAAGTGTGTCATTTCATCTTTTTGTGTAGTTAATAATAGTGGCTATATAAAAGTTTAATGCTTTTACAGCCTTTTTTATTTTGTTTTTGTGCCTGTTTTCTAATTTTGAGATGTGTTTTTAAAAATGTTACAAATTATGTATTGTATCGTTTAAAATAGAAAGTTGGCTGATTAGGGAACAAGAATATTGTTAATCATTTTAGGTTAAGAAAGTAAGTTTCAGAGAGAATTTTCAGATAAGAAAGGTGTTCTTACACCCTTTCCTTCTTTCCTTTCCTTCTAAACACTAAAATAAAGTAGCTGGTAAACTTGTTATAATTTCATTGTAGTAGATAACTGAATGTATATTTCCATGACTACTGTTTGGAATATTGTATAAATATGACTAATTTGAAACATTGATTCTGACTCACAGACAGGAAACTGTTAAATCATTAGCGGTTAGACTGTGAAGGCATAAGGAAACAAATTTGACAACAAGGATATATGTGGCTCAGGGATTCTTAGGAGTGGAGGGAGGAGAAGGTTTATCAAGTTAGGGGCCTTTCCATGCTTATTCTCTTCGTTTTCCTGCAGTGATTCTTTTGGAATAAACAAAATCTTACATTATTGGAAAAAAGGGCATTTTGGGGAAATGCTTCTGAAATGTTAGCAGTAGCTGAAATTCTGCCAGACCATACATAAACTTAGATTTTTTTTCCGTGCTTGATTTTTGGTAAGAAACAGAAATACAAAGAACATAAGGCTTTGAAATTAAGTTCAACTCTATCATTGCTTGTATCTTCTAATTTAGCAGGATCAATGTAATCAGAAAATGGAAAACTGGCTAAAATTATTTTTCAAAAATCCAGAAAGCAAGTCCCAATTCCTTTTGCTGATTCAGTTCCTAATAACTAAGCAATGCTTTATTTATTGTACCCTCTACTGCAGAATTTCCCTGTGGATCATAGAAAACTTAATTTGGGCGCAGGGGGTTATGTTTTGAGGTAGAGATTACTTAAGTATCAGTGTTCCTCCATGTTAATCTATGTAAAGTTTACATTTTTACTATTTCACCCTTTTTTCCCCCCACCCTCACCCTTTTTTTTTTTAAATTTCATGTTTCATTAAAGTGTTTTACTTTTAAACTATTTAGAATTAAACTGATAAAATTGCAAATTTACATAATCTGTTATATGTATGTATGCACTCATATGCAAAAAACATTGTTTTTCATTAGACGGAAAGGGATGCAATTATCTTTGGAAAGAAAATTAATTTGACATTTCTTATTTCTATCACTAATAGAACTCATACAAAGAAATGAATGTTATGTTGGATATTATTTCTATAATTATGCGGTTTGGGTAAATCTATTTTAGGAAAATCACGTTCTTTTTAATCTTATTGACCTGTTGTTTTTTTTTTTCCTATTAAAAATAAATCTCCACATAGGGAGCTGGGACAGATGAAAAAGTACTGACAGAAATTATTGCTTCAAGGACCCCTGAAGAACTGACAGCCATAAAGCAAGTTTATGAAGAAGGTATGTGTTTCAAATTGGGTTTCCTTCATCTCCGCTGTCACTTTTTTATTTCTCTAAAGTGAATGCAGGTCTTCCAAGTTACAGGAGGCAGGCCGCATGTGACTGCCGGATGAATGAATGAGTGAATGGATAATAAGCAGTAATCCAAGGGCGGTTTCTTCTTCAGTAGAGAAATGACCACCTTTTACTATATGCACAACTATTTTAGTATTTGTACAAAGCTTTTGAGGAAGATGGTGTTTACTTTTAAAGAGAATTTGCAGCCAGTGTAGGAATATACATGTCTTTTTTTACATTAACTTTAAGATGTAAGTAGTTTTTCTTCCTTATAAAAATTCAGTCTTATGTTAGCGAAGTTAAGAGTTATCTAAAAGGAAAATAAGCTTTGTCCAAATGAGAGTTGCTAAAAATGTTTGAGAAACCGTATGTCATTTCTGCTAATGGCAGTGCTTGAATACTCTGCATTTTGATTTTTCTTTTTGGTGTGCCTTACTTTTTTTGCGGAAAAAAACCAAACGATTTCGTTCTGAAGCATATTCTGTGAATGGAACCAAGAAAATGAACTAAAAAGTCAAGGTAGTAGAGAGTTCTTTTTTCTCATCAGATTTCCTGTAACAGGCTCTTCCCCACCTGACCAAGGGGGACCAGACCACCCAGACGTCAGTCTGTCAGCAGCCTCCAAGCCCAGTGCCTTTATCTAGGAAAGTGGGTGTCTGTCTTGGCATAGTTTGTTCATCTTAGAAATGAGGTTGTAACCCAGCAAGTCAGAACAGTGTGAAATTCACAGCCACTAACCAATTACCTTTCGAAGCGCTGGGTCTTTCTTTCTTGCTTCTCAGTTTATCGTTGGATGGGCCCCGACCTCTAAGGCAGAAGAGACACATGCATCTCAGCCTTCGACTTTTATTTGCTGTAATGCTCAAATCTCTCTCTCTGGGGCTGCTGACATTGAAGAATGAGCCCCTGTGCTGCTTGATGACAAAAGGAATGCCACAGCGTACACACCTGCGTGTGCCACCCTACTCAGCCACGTTATTGTTCACTGGCTGTGTGTCCGGCAGCGCTCTGGCTGCCATGAATGATGCCAAAAGTACAAGGAGTCTGCGTCTATTTAGGGGTGACATAACTTAGAAAAACATCAGTAGTTAAAGGGCAGTAAAATTCAAACTCATGTCAACACCAAACATACTAAATGGAAGAATTCCTTAAGGGAAGAGAGGTCAACCTAGCTTTGAAGGTTAGGAGAGACTGCACGGTACAGTCAGATTCTGAGCCAGATTTCAAGACCAGGTGGGTCTGGCTAGGTGAAGAGGGAGGTTTGGTCACCGACCGTGTGCAGTGTTATGACGGACTGCACTGAGGAAAGTGTACTGAGGGAGGAACAGAGAAGCTCACTGTAGAGGAGGAAATACGCATGTCCATTGTGGAGACAAAGAAGCAGTTAGGCTGTTACAGATGGTTTCGTGCGACTGGATTAGAAGTTTGAACTTGAACTGTAGGTTCCCGAGTAGGCAGTGGAGTATTGAAGGAACAATTGAGGGAAGAAGGAGATTTGAATCAGGAGGCTGGTTAGGCAGCTGTGTGTGGGGGGGGCGGTAAGCTCGGCAGTTATGGCCCAGCCTGGGTGGGTGGAAGTGTGAGGGGAATAAATCAGAGGGAAAAGAAACATTTCAAAGGATTTGATGTTTAATCATAGATGGGTGTTGGAGTCGAGGAAGGAATAAAAGATTCCTCCAAGGTTTTGTATTTGGGTCTGATTGAAATAAACATGTAAGTCTTTTGGACCTTTTCAAATGAAGTTTCAGGTTTTAAAGATTGTCTGCTTTCAAATGATGATGAAATCCTTGAGGGCCTTAGAGTATTACCCCCTTTCTTCAACAGCGGCTGTCTGAGAGTGAAAAGAGTTGTAGACGGACTCCTGTAATCCTGTTCTCCCCTTCCTCTGGTCTCATGTTGAATAGCTGAAAATAGAGGTGGGAAAGGGAATATTTTAAAATATCACTGCTGTCTCTCAGAGTTAACTTTATTTGCTCCAGAGGAAAAATTTCTTATTAGGGGAAGGAGTGGCTGTGCCCAAGGAAAGGAAACTTACTTAGGCTATTAGAGGCAAATAGTCATATAAACCATGTGAAAGAAAACACAATAAAGTTCCATTGTGTGTCTACAGATAAATAACTACATTAGTTGAGAGCATTTCCAACAGGCTGAGTCATGATTTAGGCTGGAACCTAGTGCTGATGGGAGACTAATTTGTTTTCATCCAGCCACTCACTTAGAGCAGTTGCCTTTAGTCTTTCGAGCACTCAGAGATGGAGTAGAGAATATTTGTGCTAATCGAATATTTCTTCCTGTATGTGTCTTCCGTTTGCTCAAATGGGGCAGGACTTCTTTTCCTTGTTGAAAGAAGCTGTAGATGATGTGACGTTATTCTATTGCAGAATATGGCTCCATCCTGGAAGATGACGTGGTGGGGGACACTTCGGGGTACTACCAGAGGATGTTGGTGGTTCTCCTTCAGGTACTGGGTGGAGACATTTACAGACTGATTAAAAAATATGAAACTAGACCGGCCTGAATCTAGTTAAGTAAGGGCACTTAAAATTCTTTTCATCATTTCTGGTACTTGCTTGAGTCTGGCTGTATGGTGCCTGTATGTGTTTGTGTTTCTGACCGGAACTCTTCATAGCTATAGTAACGCACAGTTTTCTCAGATTTCACTGTCCTCTCCTATTCACAGAATTGACAGTCAAGAGGATCTGATTGTCTTTGGACAGTGCTGTGTGATAATGTGGAATATTGTAGGACTGATGTGATCTTAATAAAAGCCTGTGATTCCTAAGAGGAAAAGCTTTATGTGCTTCACCATCAGGTGGAACCATTTTTGCTTTTGCATGGAAATGCTCATGTAATTCAGTAATGTGCCGTGTTACCTCTCGTAGGCTAATAGAGACCCTGATACTGCAATTGACGAAGCTCGGGTTGAACAAGATGCCCAGGTGAGTGACACCTAATACGAGATGACCTTATTATGACATGTAAATGAAAGAAGAACCCATGGTAATGAAAAAGTCATAACGTGTGCTGTAATAGCATCTAAAATGGTCTTATCTACGGGCCCTCTGCAGGTCATGCGAGCCACGGCAGTAGAGGGCTCTCGTTTTCATCTGGCCAGCAAAACATTTTATCCCAAAGCTGAAATGAAAGAAAATACTTAAGTTGTGAGTTGCACCTAGATACCTTAGCTTTTGTGTGTGTGATTATGGAACACTCATAAAATAGAGAATTGCCCAAGACAACACAGGTGTTACTGAACCCTCTGCCAAAGAGGCAGTAGGTGTCTGGGAAGGAAAGCGTTAAGAATAAAGTATTTTAGTGATAAATGGTCTTTTGTTATACAGTAGATGGCAAATTGTTGTAGTAGATGACAAAATTCCTCCACCTTTCCTTTGAGAGAATTCTAAGTAGGATTGTTCTGTTGTTGGCTGAGTTTTAGTGAGTTCCAGATGGAAATTTGCAGTTAAGTGTTTAAACCCCACTATGGTCTTCGGTTTACAGCATCATCAGATGTAGAATTAAGTGTTAGGAAACATGACACACGAGACTTGAGAACTGGAAACTGGTAATAAAGGTATGACTTGGGTTCCCAGAATCACATGTGGTAGTTCTGCCTCCCTGGTCACATGTGTCAGTTAATAAAACATATAGTACAATCTGTCCGTCATGCACCAGTGGGCAAGGAGGAGCCACGCCCCCTCCCGTTGACCGTTCTCTGTGAAGCAGCCACTGCGTGTGGGATCCGATTGCTAACAGGAGAGAGGAGAGCGGTGTTCCTCTTCTGGGTGCGCTGATTTCCTAATGGCTGTGGAGTGCTGCTGTCTCTGCCTGGCTGGAGAAAGAGGGAAAGGAAACGATGTTTACTGGGGGCTCGCTGTCCCTTATATGATGTGAACGTGTTGTGTCACGTCCCTGCTGAAAACCCGAAAACCCTTCCGTGGATCCCACTGTCCTCAGGCTAAAGTGCAGGCCCCTCAGTACGGTTCATAAGCTCTCTGCTACCTGTCCCTTGCTTTCTTCACCTCCAGCCTCTCTCTCACTTGCCTCTCTTTCTCCTCCCACCCCATCCACCCCCATTTACCCTACAGGTTCCTCTTCCAGGGTCAGTCCTCAGGTTAGCTACTTCTCAGGAAGCCCAGCCTGACCCCCTAAATGCCCCTTACGGGGAAGATGGTGCTGGCACACAATTGTCACTATCCTCGCCCCCTGATCCCGAATGTCCCCGTTTACCCGACTGTCTTCCTGGGCCCTCTGAGCTGTCAGTGCAGTTTGCATCCTCAGCTTCTAGCATACAGTGGGACTCAGTAAGTAACTGATGGGTGAATCTGCATGACTAAAGTACAGGGGACAATTTCTCTTTCATAGATCGAGAAACTGAGGCTCAGGGATTTGAGAAACAAGCTCATGGCCCCACGAGTAGCAGAGGATTCCCACCTGGGCTTGTGTGGCCCCATGTCCTTCACTAGATGACAGTCTCTGTGTGCTCCTCTGTTAGCCCCTCTCTCATTTCCTGTGCGGGAAGGAGGGTTTATTAACTACTGATGGGAAGCATGGGTCTAGCTCAGCTCCCTGTGTGGAGGGGAAGGGACTGGAGCAGCCCGACAAGCCCCCGTCCTGGCTGTCAGGGGCCTCGTTCATGCCGAGACCGCCGTACTGCTTTCCAGGTGCTGAGTGCTGTGTGCTCGGTGGGGACAGGCTGACCTGTGCACCTGCTCTCAGTAGGTAGGACTCCTGGACGCTTTCCAAGGGCCAGGTCTGCGGCCAGATGGCTGCCGAGAGCCGTTAGCGGCTGATGCGAGGCTGCAGTGGGCAGGCGCTGAGTGGACACCGTATTCACCTGTTTCCAGTGACTTCTCTGCTTAGAGCTCTCGCTGTGGGGAAGTGCTTCTCAGACTCACCACCTGGGACCTCCCTCAACTGCGGGTTCTGACTCCGCGGTCTGGGAGGGGCCCCGATTCTGCTTTGCTCACAAGCCCTCGGGTGGGTGATGCCGTGGGGTCCTGAGACCACACTGAGTCCCGAGGCCTCCTGGAGGTGTCACTTAGCTGTCCTGCAGAGGATGTGACCATGCAGACCCCTGACGGGGAAACTACGTCTGACCACGGCCTGAGGAATCCAGACTTCCTACCTTCTCAGCCAGGAGCCACACAGCGTGCTGCGGGGCACTCAGGCTTTGCGTGTGAAACGTGTCTTATAATCAATTTCAGCCTGCTGGAAGCAGTGAGCCTTTCAGCCTTAGAGAAAGGAACACACCTTGCCATTTATACCTTGTGGCAAGGGCAGCTGGGCTGTGTCACTAACAGGAATTTACGATTTCGTAATTGAGAGGCTCTCCAGACGCCTGAAGGGCCCTTTCATCAGCTTTTCAGTTTTTTCTCTGCTGATACCTGGCACTCACAGCTTTCCTGTCATCCCAGGCCTGGGTAAGCCACCGGGGGGCGGGACGTTCTGTACGTGCCCCACCTCACTTCTGAGACTGATTTTCCTCCCCACCACGTCCTTGTATTATGCTTTCCCGGGAGAGGATTGCATTCTGGGGGAAGTGGGCGGAGAAGGGGAAGGGGTCCATGTTAATGGAGCACCTGCTGTTGGTTACCTGACGCTGTTCAGTGCACTCATTACGTAAGGTCAGTGACGCGCTAGACATGTCCTTCCCGCCCTGCTCTCAGTGAGGAGATGCAGCCCCTCATCTGACTCACGGATGCGGACGAGACTTTCCTGAGTCCAGAGCCTCTGTACTGGGCAGTGAACGGAGGTTATCAAACTGCCTGGACCGGAGGGCAGAGCCCCTCGGGGTGGGTGGGCTGTGGGGGTGACGTCCGCCATCCAGACAGCTCCGCGGACTCGGGTGTCCTCATGTAAAAGCAGGACACAACAGCTTAGGTGTCTCTGCCCGAGAAGATGCCAACGTTACTACTGCATGTGATTTACTGAACAGCAGTTTTAGAACTGATCCCAAATGTAGTTCTTCCAAGAAAATCCAGAGATGATAGTTAAAATCGCCGTTTTCACCACTCATCCCCATAGAGCAGGCAGCCGCTATACCTCTGAGAGAGAATTCCTGGAAACACAGCTGGTGAGGTTGGCGGGCCTTGGCAGTCCTGCCGTGTTTGTCGTACAGGATGAGCCCTGTTGGGTGGTAAGCGTGTGGATGTCTTACCTACATGGACAGGACATACCAGGGCTCGAAACCTGTGTCCTCAGGATGTTGGTATTCGCGGTAATTTTTATTTTATTTACATTTTTCTCTGCTTTACAGGATTTCTCAATGAACATGTGTTAGTTTTGTAATTTGATTTAAAAGGTGATTTTAAGAGGGGCCTGCAACACCATGGCATAGTTCCAAACTTGAGCTACTTTTGAGACTTGCTTAGGAATTCTC
This sequence comes from Rhinolophus ferrumequinum, assembly GCF_004115265.2. Classification (NCBI taxonomy): domain Eukaryota; kingdom Metazoa; phylum Chordata; class Mammalia; order Chiroptera; family Rhinolophidae; genus Rhinolophus; species Rhinolophus ferrumequinum. The sequence goes on along the minus strand of NC_046301.1, from coordinate 4,587,128 downwards.
TTCCCAGTTTTGAAGCGCATGCTTGCATGACCAGAGTTGATACTGTTTATTTGTATCATTAAAATAATTAATTTCAAAATTGAGTGTAAAGATATCATTCCATTTTTTATTCTCTGGAAATAGAATAAAAAATAGATCTATATTCTAAAACATACTGTGATTAAAATTTCTCCATCCAAACTCATGCTGGGGTCACTTCCTGTCCTTACTTGATTTGCCGCTTGTGGGGTGGGGGCAGCTTTAAGTAGCATTCTCAGCAAATTGTATTTGTTTTGCCTTAATAGATTTACTTACCTCGAAATAAGTAATTAAAAGGGTAGTACAGGCATTTTATTGATTCTCTGGGTAGTGCTAAATTATCTACGTTTCAGTAAGTGGACTCAGATTTAATGATGTTTGTAAAAAAATTTTTTCAGCAATTATATGAACACTGGAAAGCATATATTCTTTCCATGTAAACAAGTAAATACGGAACTGAAACTATTCAACAAGTAAATGTTAAGTGCTAAGCACTCTACTGTACCCACAGCCTTTTAAAAATTCACTGTGATTATTTAGAAATGTGAAAACTTGTTGCTAGCTTTGGTTAAGTTAAGCTAGCTTTCATTTGTAAAGAGAAAATAGGGAGTTACTTTGTACCCGGTGTTACTGAACACGACCCCAAGCAAGCAAAACAAAAGGCAGACAGACAGCTCAGCTCCCAGTAGATTCCTTCCAGTCTGTAGGTGGGCGTGTCAGCAGTGAGCTCATCAGAACTCTGCAAACCACCCCCACCCCCTCACCCCCGCCCCCGGACCACACCATCCACTTGAAAGCCTGGGACTCTTAGTAGACGTGTTGGGGATGTTGAACCTCACCAGTGCTTGCGCCTTTGCTTTGACCTGCAGTTTTCTGTAACATGGGCCCCCGCCAGCTGCGAGGCAGCTGTAAACTCAGCTCCCCACTCAGAAAGAAGAGAGGAATGTTAGAATCACAAGTGCAGGACGATGGACCAGGTGAATTAATAAGTCAGGGAGTGAAACACAAGTGTGGCTGAGAACCTTGGGTTGAGGTGAAGGAACTTGATTAATTGTGGTTGAAATTTTCACAGGCTTTGTTTCAGGCTGGAGAACTTAAATGGGGGACAGATGAAGAGAAGTTTATCACTATCTTCGGAACACGAAGTGTGTCTCATTTGAGAAGGGGTGAGTGAAAAAAAGGTGTACGCTCCAGATGCTTGGGTTAATTTTGGAAGCACAGGAGCCAGTATGCCAAAACAACGGCTACATAATGGGCGCTTCCTGAATGAATCAGTATTTGTATTTCTTGCTCTTGGTGACCTTGAGAAATCTCATTCTCTTTGTTGCTATTGTAGCTTTTACCAAACTATCCACCTTTTGCTATCAGAGGGTGACGAGGGAGCTGGGCCTCTAGATTGTTTATTTCAGTCACAAATCACTGAACTGTGTGTGACTCACTCCAAATACCTCCTCCTGGATAGTGTAACCACAACCTTATCTCTGGATATTCATCCTTACTTGGGGTATCCGGTGGAAGCCAGTTCAGTGGTAAGTGACAGAAAACTCTACTAATAGTAGCTTTACAAGTTGTGCTCTGTAGGTAGGATTCCTTGACTAATTTGGCAGGACCTGGGCTCTTTCTGTTTTTCTGCTCCACTGTCCTGGAGTGCTTTGGTTTTCTTTCTTATGCTTGGTATCTCATTGTCAGGAAATGGCTGCTATAGCTCCAAACATACCAACCATTTTCATAGCAAGAAGAAAAGAAAGGGGTAAACTAATCGTACAAGTCTATCACAATTCATAAGGAAAGTGTTCTCAGAATCCTCTCCAGCAAATTGGTTATAACTAGTAAGGAGGGGGTGGGCAATCAGTGAACAAAGAACATTTATAATCAGCTGTTTAGGACTTGATGCATTGAGGCGCTGAACAAAATCAGGGTTCTGTCATCAAGGAAAAGGGAGGTTTATGCTTGGTCAGAGTAAACATCTTGTTTCTGGAAAGAGTGATCCTTATCATTTTCCTTTTTCTAGTGTTTGACAAATATATGACTATATCAGGATTTCAAATTGAGGAAACCATTGACCGAGAGACTTCTGGTAATTTGGAGCAACTACTCCTTGCTATTGGTAGGTAATTTTACAATGTAAATTTTACAAAAAAAATTATAATTTTACAAACAAAATCTATGATATTTATGGTGCTAAGAAGTGAAATATTTTATTCAGTTGAAGCTGTGTCTGAACATAACCACATATTCATGAAAAGAAGAGCTTATCATGGTATAAGATAAACTAAATTTTAGTGAAGTAGACTAAATTTCCAATTCAAAGTCTGTTTGATGTTGGAAATACATGATTATCTGGTTAGTTCATCTGATCCTAGGGAAAAACCAAGAGAATTGTTCAAAAATCATTTTGAAGCTGCATCAAATATATTACTTTTCATTATGTTCCTGAAATGTGGGCGTTATCTCAGAGGCTTGTACATGTTATTTCTGATACCTCTGGAATGTATCCTTTTAAATACCATCCTCACAGCTTTGAAGCAGACTGAAAAATTGGCATCTGATTTAGAAAAGGTATCGTTGATATAATGGAAGATGTAACGATGGTTGTTTTTAGATTAAATAATTTGGAATTTTATTTCAGTTAAGTATTCAGAATAACCTGAAAGAATTGGAGCACCGAATTTGTGCAGGTTATTGTAGTATCATATGCTCTCCAAATCCAGGGAGAACCTAATGAGTGCCCGGTGGCCCTAGTTGTCACATGGGGTGGAGTGAATGTCTGTCTGCTTTTGTTCCGAGTATTTGGCATTGAGCTCAAATGCCAAATGAGTATTTGGAGAGAGTTTTTGTGCCCTCCCTCCCCTGGAAAATAAGCTAAAGATGTTCACGAACCAACACCGAAAGCAGCCTCTCATTGGAGTCCACAGTCAATGCATTTTCATTGGGCATCCCCTTTGTGCTTAGAATACTCATAAAATTATGACATTTTTAGTCATTGGTGGCTGTTTTTCTTAAGCACTGGACAAGAGAATTAACCTACCCCCAATTGAGGGATTGTTATTTTTGTATATAAGGAATTTTCAAATGATTGTTTCTGAAGCTCAGCAGACCGAGATCTGAGCAGCCCTCCTGTACAGAGGACTCGAACATGTTTAGGGAAGGTGATATGTGTCCCTGTCCTCAGCTTATCTGGGCATTTGTACTGCAGTAGGAATGCCTCATGCTGCTGTGCGAGCCTCGTGGACAGTGAGCACATGGAGGGAATACCTACCCCACAGTCACAGGAAGGCAGGCCAGGGTGTGTGGAAGGTTAGACACAGTCGTAATCTTGTCTTACGGGACGAAAACTTCCGCCATATTTGTCTAATTTATCGGGGATGAAGAGGGTTGTGGCATAACCTCCCAAGCTGCCCAGCTGCTATAGCGAGAAGGCGCTTGTAGAACAAGGGGCGTCGGGGAGCTCGCACCCCGTCCCACATGCCTGTCTGTGTAGAACTGAGAGCTGTAAGCCAGGCCAGTACGTATGGAAACGCTTGTGGTAAGGAGATCAGCTCAGCTTGCAAATGAGCTGTCCTTCAGCTGGTGACTTTATACCTGTACAGAAATAGAGCCATAAGCATGAGGCAGCCTTTGCTTTTCATTTACTTAACCCGTGTGACAGCATATTACTTCTTTTCTCAGTGAAATCCATTCGAAGCATTCCTTCCTACCTTGCAGAAACCCTCTACTATGCTATGAAGGCAAGTGCACACCTCGAATCGTCTATCTAATTTGTTTGTTTTTCTACTGATTGTCTTTCTCCTGTGGAGTTACGCTTTACATAAGTGACTTGAGGTTTTGTTTTTTTCCCTTAAAACATGTAGCTCAGGTCTACTGAATTGTGTTGTTTTATTCATTTGCCCCAACTCAGGGGAGTTTGATGCTCTAAGCTGATGTTTTTACACAATGTGCCTCTTGTTCCTTTTTAAAGGGCGCTGGAACGGATGATCAAACCCTCATCAGAGTGGTGGTTTCCAGGAGTGAGACCGATCTATATAACATCCGCAAGGAGTTCCGGAAGAACTTCGCCACCTCGCTGTATTCCATGATTAAGGTACTAGAACCTTTCTTTAAATTATGTTTTGAAATCCGAGGCAGATCAGTATACGGCAAGCACGGCATGGCTGGGAGACCCCGATTCTTGTGTGACGTCAGAAGTCGTAGTGGTGTGACAGTAAGTTCTTCCTAAGCGGGACGCTGTCCCGAAGTGCTCGATGCCCCTGAAGGAGACTGGCTCATGGGGAGGCTGAGGCTGTGGGTGAGTTTAGTGTGGAGGTTTATTGAGTAGTGGCGGCAGACGGCTCAGCAAACCCAACCCCTGGCCCTACCCTGGCCCGTGATAATAGTGCGTTTGTTCCTTCTCTCTCTTATCAGTTCCAGCTGTCTGTAAGTCTGTGCTTTCTTTCATATCTGTCTTTCCTTTCTTTATTGTCTCTCAGCACTTTGTCTCTGGTGTTGGTTCATAGTTCAGGAAAGAACCAACCAGATCATATCAGAAGTAAAGAGCTTAGGTATTACTATCACTTTCGTCCTTTTAACAGCGAAGGGGCGCTGTGGTCTAGAATTAAATTTGGCTTAAGACTTTTTGACCTCCTGTCCCCTCCTCCCCTCCTCCCTTCCCCTCCCCTCCTCCCTTCCCCTCCCCTGCCCTCCCCTCCCATCTCCTCTCCTCCCGTTTCCTCCCTCCCCTCTCCTCTCCTCACTTCCTCTCCCCTCCTCTCCCTCTTTCCTCCTCCCTCCATCGCCCTCTTCTTTTAGGGGAATCTGAGCCATGTGCAAAGCAGCATCTCAGTTGATGCAGCTTTTAACTTACTGTGTGTGGTGTGGCCGGCTGAAGGGCTCTACAGTTCTCCCGCTCTCTCTAGAGTTCTCCTGCTCTCGTAGCTTGAAGCATTAATTCATTACACAAATCTGTAGATGGGCCAAGAAGAGGCAAAGCATATCCTGCCCTTTGTCCTTCAGGCAAAGCCATAACAGCCAGGCAGTTCCAGCATCGCACCCTTAGCCAGACACAAACGATGTGATGTAGACTTAGAGTTTGTACAGAAAGCTGGATTTGAATACAGTTGTGAAAACGTCCCTGTTCTCTTACTAGAGGGAAGAACACATTTCACTGTCTTAGATAGAACTGTGCTTTCAGGGGTAAAATTAGAAAGTCAGACATAAGTTACGTACCTGATGCTGAAAGTGGAGGCCAGCCGAGTCCAGGGCTCGTGCTGCCTGCACCGCTCAGCCAATAGACCGACACAGGAGTTGGGTCACAGAATAAGCGTTTATTGTCAGCACCGGTGGTCTGAGAAGGCAGCAGGTTAACACCTCCAAAAACTACCTTACCATTCTCAGACCAGCCTGGGATATTTAAGGGAAAATCTGTGTGTTCCTCTAGAGGCCCCATGAAGGTTCTGGGGTCTGCATGGAGCCTTCCCGCTGATGGAGCCACGTGATTCTGTGGTGGAGTCAGCAACCCAGGAACAGTGATGGGAGGAGCCTGGTAGACCACTGAGCTTGTGGTCAATAAGCCTAAGGGCATTTATCATAAGTTTCAGGGTCATTTTTTAAAACAGGGAATTGGGTGCGACAGGGAACATTCCCGAGCTCAAGCCGCAGGGGGATGATCTATTGTTAAACTACAGGTAGGTCACGGAAAGGTGAGACTGGGGACGCAGCAAAGCCTCTACTATGGGGGCCGACTGGGCGTGTTTCAACTGTGACAGTCACAGAGGGATTTTTCCCTGCTTTTCTCCCTGCTTGGGAGAAAAGTCATATGAATAACATTTGTTGTCAGGTACTTAGTTTCAGTTTTCTGTGGCTTCTTTGAGTCGTGGAGATAACGGAGAACATTCGGTTTCAGGGTGACACATCTGGGGATTACAAGAAAGCCCTCCTGCTGCTCTGTGGAGGAGAAGATGACTGAGTGCCACCCAGAAGCGTCTCCTCCCCGCGCCTGCCTGCCACGGCCACCTGCGCACCCTGTGTATGCCAGCGCTTGTCACCGTGCCTTACTCACACTAGCATGTAACGACCAAACGTGTGTAGAAGAAAATCGCGGTACTTCTTTCTAAGCATCAGTTAGGATCTTTCTCTCCGACCTATGCCGTCCTGGAGTGTACCTGTGCTACTGCCACTAAAGTCTGCGTCATTTCTGTTGTCCTTTGAGGTCAGACTGCTTTTAGCCTTTTTAAAGAGCTTCATTTATATTAAATTGCTAACCATATTACCTTAATTGGAACATTAGCCTTGAAATTGTGAACTCCTGGAAGTGTTACTGATCAAGTTTGCCATAAAATTAAACCTGAAAAATTATGGCGATTGCATTCAAAAAATAAACATTTCCTTCCCCCTACATTATGTGTGGATGTGTGTTTAGAAATTTTCATTTATTTATTTAACGATGGTATCTTTTTTCCAAGGTAGTCAATTGACAGTGGTGTCGGTTAACAACTCAGTTTACAGTTGGCTTTTTGGGTGAAAAGCTTGAAATGTGACACCATAAACTGAATTTCCCCTGCCGGATGGAATAAGGGCGAGGTAATGAATGGAATGCTTGTGATTCTTCTAATTTTAAAACTTCACCTAAAAGTTGAGAGGGCTATTTTTCTTCCTATTATTAACTTGTTTTTGGTATTTTCTTTTTAAAAATTTATCTATTAAAAAATTACAATTGACAGTCAATATCATATTAGTTCCAGGTGTACAGCATGTATATACATGGTTAGACATGTATGTAACATACAAGGTGATTGCCTGGTAGGTCTGGTGCCCTCCTGGCACCATTTGTAGTTATTATAATGTCGCTGACTATATTCCCTATGCTGTATTTTACATTCTCGTGACTGTTTCGGAACTGCCAATTTGTACTCCTTAATCCCTGCACCGTTTTCACCCATCCCTCCAAACCCCCTTCCATCTAGCAACTGTCTGTTTGTTCTCTGTGTCTATGAGCTAGTTTCTGTTTTGTTTACTTTGTTTTCTAGATCCCACCTATAAGTGCAATTACATGGTATTTGTCTTTCTCTGTCTGACTTATTTCACTTAGCATAATATCCTCTAGGTCTATCCATGTCACAAATGATAAGATTTCATTCTTTTTTATGGCCGAGTAATTCTCCATTGTATAAATGTACCACAGCTTTATGCAGTTGGCCATGATGGGCACTTTGGTTGCTTCCAGATCTTGGCTGTTGTAAATCATGCTGCAGTGAACAGAGGGGTGCAGGTATCTTTTCAAATTGGTATTTTAGATTTCTTTGGGTAAACACCCAGAAGAAGGATTGTTGTGTTTTACTTACCCACTAGTTTACTATATATTTACCTTTCCAGTGAGATTTATACTTTCATATGTTTTCTTGTTATTAATTAGTGCCCTTTCTTTTCAGCTAAACAAAGCCTCTTTAACGTTTATTGTAAGTCTGGTTTAGTGGTGATGAATGAGCTCCTTAGGTTTTGCTTGTCTGGAAAACTCTTCTCTCCTTCAATTCCGAAGGACCGTTTGCTGGGTAGTTACTGGCTGGCCTATTCCCCTTTCCCCAGCACTTTGAATATATCACGCCACTCCCTTCTGCTCTGCAAATCGTCCACTGAAAAATCCACTGACAGTCATGGGACCACCCTTGTACGTAACACGTTGTTTTTCTCTTGCTACTTTTAAGATTCTCTTCGCATTTTTAACTTTTGATACTTGAATTATAGTGTGTCTTGCTGTGGGTCTCTGGGTTTGTATTATTTGGAATTCTGAGTGTGTGTGTGTGTACCTCGTAACATATAGACATCATATATATACACACACACACACACACACACACACACACACGGACGGAAGTCCAAAATCAGCCTGACCGATCGTAAGTGAAGCTGTGTCAGGGCTGCCTGCCTTCTGGAGGGGAGAAGTCATTTCCTTGTCTGCTCGGCTTCTAGAGGTCCCCTGATGCTGAGCCTCCTGGCCCTTCCTCCTCAAAGCCAGCCGTCAGATCCGTCCGGTTCCTGCCTTCTGACCGCATATCCCCTCTGACCACGTCTCCTGAAGGACCCTGTTGTTTGTTCACTTCGGGCCCACCTGCTAATTCAGGTTCTCGCCCCATCTCATCAACTCTGCAAATTCCTTTTGCTACATGAGGCCGTATAGTCACAGATTCTGGGACGAAGACATGGACGTTTTTTTTTGGGGGCGGTTGGATGAGGGCATTTATCTGCCTCCCCCAGTGGTTTTAAGAAAACTTGCAGTACGCACAGCCTTTTCTCTGTTGGGTAGGAGTGATACTGTACATCCCAGGTGTAAGTGGAACTTCCAGGTAATATACCCTTAGTTAGTTAATTCAGGCGACAGAAATGGGGGGAAACCTTTCATTACTTACTTTGTACTCATTTGAATGACCAGAAGCCTCTGGGATGTTTCTCCTTCCTCATGCTCGCACGTTTGGAGTCTCCTGCCAAGTCTGTGCAGTCTCTCTTGTGCCCAGTAGGTGGTGCTGTTGGCAAAATTTCCATGTCATTCAAATTGCACTTCTGTTTACCAGGAACTTTCAAGTTTTTCAGCCTCAAGGGGTATTATTCCTACACAACCTTCCTCACCCCAGCCCTTAGACAAAAAGTGAATCTATTTTAATCCCCTACTTGGTCACTCAGCTGTCACTTGGTAGTTTAGCATCATCCTGTTTTTCCTGGTTTAGGACATTGTTTTGTTTTCAAAGGCACTGGTTTGTTTTTATCCTGATGATATTTGGTAGTCTAATTAATTCTCACCACCTCGCCTGCTCCCGACCCCTCAGTGGCCCCGGAGCACACAGCACGTCTCTCAGTCCCTGTCAAGTCTTTGGATACTTTTATGGATGGTGTGCATTTCGCCATTTTTTTTTTTTACCTGACAACAGTTAGCTGCACAGCCAGAGGTGCACCTAGGGACAAAAATCCCTTTATGCACAATGAATTTGCCTTCTGGGTTTTGATACTTGAAATGAAGGAATGTTTTAAAAACATAAATTCACTTTTTTTTTTTTTTTTTTACTGTTACTTGTGATACACAATTGTCTAACGCTATGCCCATCAGCTCTCCCACAGACAAGTTTGCCCTCCCACATTCCCTGCTTCTGGTAGTGGCTCTAAAATCCTTCTATTTACTAGTCGCAAAACTTGGGGAATATTTGTGTATCCTCCCTTTTTTTGTCCTTCATGGTAAATTAATGATCAAATCCAGACAATTCTTCCTTCGTTATGCGTGGCACATCTGCCCTGTCCTTTCCATTCCTGTGTCTGGAACCAATGACCTTACCTGGAGTACGTAAATGACATCTTGTTATTAAAGAAAACATTTTGTTATTCTCACCAAAGCAATCAATACACCAGTTAAAGAGTCAAATAGCAGGAAGCATTTGGAAGAGGAGAAATCCTATCCTGTCACCCACTCCCATCCTATTCCCCACTGGGGTGCGTGTCAAAAGCTTTCAAAATTTTTTATCATTTTTCCTTTCAGATTTTTTCCAGGGGGTTCCATCCATATTTCTGAGTGATGTGTGTGTGTGTGTGTGTGTGTGTGTGTGTGTACATATGTATGTATACTACGATTTCCTCATTCATTCATTTCAAGTTTCCCTGTTGGTTTCTTGCTGTAACCGAGAAGATGAAGCTGATACCCGTTCACCTTTCATCTCTTCCGCATCTTTTCAGGATAGTCTTGTTCCTCTTCTTACTTCCTCTCACAGCCACGTCACTTTAACAATGGGTGTGCACTTTTACTTCTTGTTCCAACAACTATAGGAAGAATCTCTGGGCTCCTCATGCTGAGAGGAGGCATGGCGACTCTGCACCCCATTTCTCCTTGCCCTCTTTCTCTGCCAACTCTTGTTTGCTGCAGTTTGGCTTTTTAAATGGTCAGGGCTGACTTCACGTTCTGTTCTACGATCGCAAATAAGTCTGCTGTCAGTATAGCGACTTTAGAACTGGGGAGCAGAAAAGTTTAGATTATTGACTAATACCTAACCTAGCTGTGTTCTGTGATTTCACGTCCCTTTCTGTGTTTTTGGACCTCCCACCCTCATGGTATCTACCTGTATTGTTTCTTTTGTGCCTGTAACACCCAAGCGTGTGTCAAGTCTGTGGCATCTTCCCCATATGTTTCCTCCTGGAATTTCTTTCCTGGAGCCTCCGTCCTTTGATTGGGCTGATTTCTCTCTAGGCCACACTGGGGACCTGTGAAGACCAGCGTATGGGTGTCTTAGCGCTTGCCTTCTGTACTCACTGCCTCTGTTCTACTCAGGAAGGTCGTTCAGTCTCCTCAGAAGAGGACGCCTCCCTCCCTCCCGCCTCCCTTCCTTCTTTGTGGCCGGGCCAGGGCGTAGGGAGTTGGTGAGAGGGGTTCTGAGCGCCAGGGTATTGTGTGGATGGGCCTTGTTTCACACACAGACTCTCAGTTCTGCTTCAGGGCCCGCATGCCACGCTCCGCTCCGTGCTCCCTGGTGTCTGTGAAGCACCAGCTTTCCTGGGGAGCCACAGGGCAGGCTGTCTTCCTCTGCGTCGTCGGCAGCCTCTTTTCTGTGTATTTTCAGTTGGGGCGTCATCGCACAGCACTTCACCTTCAACTCTCCATCTCCCAGAAGTCGGGTGACATTGCTCTCGTGCAGACGGCTTCCCTCCCGTCCTCTTTATTGCGAGGTTTGTGATGCCTCGGTTCTCATGTCAGTAGAGCCCAGGGTTCATAACTGCTCAGACTGCCATCGAACGGGAAGCCGCTGCTCACAGCATTGCCCGCTGGTCCTGCACCGTTTCCCGTGCCCTCTCTCCCCGCTCCCTTTGCGCGGACGGCTACTGCGTCTCCTTGCCACGATCTGTCGCCCTCTTCCTGTCGCCAGGCCAACCAGGTTCTAATAGCGCATCTGCGCTTTAATGCATATCTCACCTCTATCGTGCAGCAGATGGAAGTTTATTGTTTTGTGCTTTTAATCATCCTACGTAGCGCGTTTCTCCACTAGAATGTCACTCTTCCGAAAGCATTTCCGAGCCTCTACTCCACTCTGCCTGGACCAGGGCTTGTGTAGGGAGCACTGATACCTTTTTGGTAACTGAATTATTTCTCATTTTGATGAACAAAAAAAGCCTAAGCGTGTGTGTGTGTAAGAAAACATAATAGAAATTTTATTGATAGTGTGAAGGAATAGATTTATGTGCTTTTTTCAAACAAATGCTTTGTCTTTCTAATTAAGATAATGAATGCGTTTGTCACAAGGAGAACACAGTGTGAAGCAGACATAAGCCAAACTGTACAAGAAGCCATAGGTCTCGGTATTCTCATTTCTTTTTGTTTAAAATAATGATTTTAACAGCTAACCTGGAGTTGCTGGTTAGAGCCCAGCAGACTTTTAGAGGTCATAATATCAGGGAGTTGCAGATAATAGCTGACACGAAGGATCTCTCTCTGTGGACAGCAGGAATCTCTGCTTAAGAAGAATTTATTTTTATTTTTTTAATTTTTTAGTTTCAGGTGTACAAAGCAACATAATAGACATTTACACCCCTCACAAAGTGATAACCCCCCTCTTGCAAGCTAAGAAGAATATGCAGTCTAATGGTGGAGTCCCCACTCGTGGGCACGTCTTGAAGACCCTACCCAACCCCGCTGTTGTGCTGGGCTGGGCTGGGCTGGATTACCCACGAGAAGACTGCACTTGTGTAGGGGTACCAGGGAGGGAGGCAGGGAGGGGCAGGAGAGAAGAAAAGCGGAGAGGAGAAGGAAGGATAAAGAAGAGAAGGGACAGAGAGAAAAGGAGAGGAGAAGAGATACTGATTTAGCACCAATAAACTTGCAGAATTTTTGTATCTGAAAGTTCAGAACAAAATGATTTTCTTGTAGCTAAGTTTTCTATCAAATCAGAAACAAAATTGTGTTTTTCAATACACATCGTGTGGGATGCTTGCCCTGGGGAAGTGAAGAGTAGGGCTCTTGGTTTGGGGAAGCCTGGAGGATGGGATGCATCTCAGATGGCCTTCGGGAGGGGCACTGCGAGGGGAGCCCCACTCTCTGGGAGCCCCAGAGTGGCCGTATGCACTCGCTCTGCTAGTGTGCATGCTGCATGTGGGAGATACTCAACAGCCCCTCGGGGCCCAGGTCACAGTAACCAGCCCCCCAGGGCCCCGGGCAGAGTAACAGCCCCTCAGAGCTCCGGTTAAGAGCACAGTGTGAATCTTGAGCCAGACTCCCTGCCTTAGGATCCCTTCTCCACCCAGTACTGGCTGTGTGACTCTGAGCGGCTCTCTTGCTGTCTCTGATCGTGCCTCGTGTAAAGTGAGGAGATACCTGTGTACTTGATTGAAATGACATGAGTTCATACGTTAAAGACATACCTGGATGGAGTCAGTACACAAGTGATAGCTGGCAGGTAGAAAGCATGTGACAAATATTCGCCGAACGAGAGATGTGGCGCACTACCTGTGAGGGGGGTGAGCCAGAACTTTCTTGAGTCGTTGGAGAATGGTGATGCCAGGATCCCAATTCCGGCAGCTCTTTATTAAAGTGTAATCTTAAGGGAAATGACTAGTATTTACCGAGGTCTGGGTTCTCTTTTTATGTGTACTTGACCAGGGGAATGACGGCCGCTTTCTTGGTTTTCCTTGTTGCTGCTGAACACTCACCAGGAGAGAATCAAGATGTCAAGTCCCCGTCCAGCCCAAAAAGGAAGGGCTGGCAGGCGTTGTGTTCCTCCCTCCCGTTGGTCCGCATAAAGGAGGCGGGAAGGAGGTGGGGGAAGCAGGCTTCCATGGAGGAATGGGGGACACGGGAGCTTCAGAGGGGTCGGGCTTGTGGGGACCCCCACGCCAGTCCCCACAAGGACCTGGAATGTGCTAGGCCTTTGATGGGGCAGCAGAGGATGAGGATTGGGAAGGTTCTGGAGCTGTCCCTTCAAATGAGCCCCCAAACTTGCATCTTCCAGGAGAACTAGGATGAGCTGATCACTACAGACACCCCAAAACGTTTTTGTTTGTTTTGCAATGTGTAAGCTCTACCAGTTTCTCGTGTGATATCGGGTGTGAGTAGTTCACAAAGCCTGATGAATTTTTTAATTCTTATTTAGATTCAGATTTAATTTGATTTAAGAAAAAGAATAGTGGAATAGTGTGACATTTCTGCCTCAGAGTTGGGGGGCAGATTTGAAGCATCTGTGGTCTGCAGTTCAGCTGAGGCTGAAGCTGAGCATAAAAGGAAGGTTGAAGAAGTCTATTTTTGATGATAAACATCCATAAACTTGTAGTTTTAAGGTGTATGTTTGCAGATTATTTCCTCCTTAGAAACTAGGTTGCTATCTGTGTCAGGAACATGCCACAGTGACCTGAACAGGCGGCTGCAGTGATTTACTGGCTGGTCCATTTGAAGGCACAGCCCTGGAACATTCCACGTCTCTTCTTGCTCTCCATCAGCTCCTGCCTTAAAGGACTTGCCCCAGTCCAAGGTGTAGGTACAGAACATGGCAAGCCCTTAGATGCAGCAGCTGACAGAGGTGGGAACTGGAAGTAGGCACAGAGCCAAGCCCGTCGAGAAGGGTTCTCTGTCCCTGAGCTCCTGTGGCCCCCTCACGTTTCTCCACTCAAGGCATAGGAATATACGGTGCTCACACCTGAAACTACAATCAATCAATCAATAAAAATACATGGTACGCGTATTTGAAATATCAAGTACAATTTATTATCAAATTAGCTACCTATAATCCATGACTAACTTTCAATTTCTATGTTTACAAGAGAGATGTAATGTAGAAAAGACGTGAGACTCGGGGTAGTAAGCTTGCTTCAGAGACAGACCAGCAGTGTTGGTCAACACCTTTTTTCGGTTTTAATATAGCCCTTGGGGGAAAACGGTGACTTCTTTTCTCTGTGTTTATTTGCTGAGAGGACTCTCTGAACTTGTGGGTGGCTCTCGTTGCCACTGCACTGGAGAAACCTGCTGAGAATGAAGCCAAGGAAAGAGCAGGGCAGAGAGGGAGACAAAGTCCTGCTTCAGGAAGCTCTCTGAGGCATTTGACCCACTCCTGCCTGGAGCCACCGCACCACTGCTTAAGCTGATTCTATAGTAACCGTGAATTCTGACTAATGTACATCATCTCCGCGAGGAATAAGAAATAAAAAAAGCTTTATTAGTTATTTATCACTAGTCCAAACTCTATTAAGGGAATAGCATCATACAACATTCAGCTAATGTGAATTTAACGGCGTGAGAAAAAAATATTGGGGGGAGAGGTTTGGGTGTTCACACAGAACACTGTACTTTCAAGACTTTTTTTACCTGCTGGGCGGTGGCAGGGAGGACAGGTCCCTTCTTGTGCGTTTCTGCCTGAGCACCTCCCACAATGAGTCGGATTCTAATGTTTAATGACACTTAATTTTCATCGAACACACTTCCGCATGAATTAGCAGTTTGGAAATAGCAGTTTGTTCCAAAGCTCAGACAAATGTCTGCTTGCAAGAGAGAACTTTACCTAACCTTGACAGCAGCAGCTCTAATAAATACTAAGCGGAAGAAGTGTCAGGTGTCAGTGAGGGCTTCAGCTGCCAAAATGAATCACAAAAGTGACTGTTGAGGACAACACAATTCCGAAAAGCGTCTTGCTTTCAGCTCTCCCGGGGAGGGAAGGAACCGGGCATGCAGAGGCAGCTAAGGTTTTAACAATCTGCTCCCACCTCAGTGTATCTACTGCTTTAAACCCAGTGTTCACCTAGAACACACAGACCCTAACGTTTATGGGATGAGGACTCAGGAGTTTTCAGTGTTATTCTCGTGGTTTTGGCCCTGTCTTGAGGACAAGGTAAAGGTCCTCTCTAAAGACATTGGGAACTTCTGAGCATAAAAATTTTCATGGGGGCTGGCCTGGTGGCTCAGGTGGTTGGAGCTGCTCCTAATGCCGAGGTGGCAGGTTCAATTCCCACATGAGCCAGTGAGCTGCGCCCTCTGCAGCTAAGATTGTGAACAATGGCTCTCCCTGGAGCTGGGCTGCCGTGAGCTGTGGGAGGTCCGAGTGGGCTGCTGTGAGCTGCCGTCAGAAGACTGGCTACTGACTGCCAGGGGGGAGCGCAAGGCTCATAATACCAGCAGGGGCCAGGGAGCCATGTCCTACACAAGCTGAGAAACAGCGGCTTGAACTGAGTGGGTGGGGGGAGGCGGGGGTGAGACAGAAGAAGGGAGGAAAAAATAAAAATAAATTGCCAACACTTGCAATTGTAAAAAAGAAATTTCACTGAGTTATTATAAAAGTAATGCTTTATAATTATAAGAACAATGAGTTTGGAAGATTGAGGATATAAAGAAAGAAAAAAAGTACTAGTCCAACAACTAATGCACACCATTTTCAAAATAATCCTTGTTGTTGGGGTCTCTGAGGGGAGTCCAATGTACAGACACCCTCTTCCCCACTTGGCTCTGATCCAGTTAATAAGTTACAACAAAAATTAAGGCAGAAGTCCAAAAATGAGCTGTGTTGCTGGGATGAGAGCTGTTCTGCCACATGGGGTTGCCAATATTGAACCCCAGAATTAGGCAAATAAACCAGCAGCGCTGGATGCACAGGCCTCCTGGGGAGCGCCCAGAAGCTAGGACAGTCCCAAGGGGCGTCTGAGCCAAGATACCCAGCTCTCCTGCCCAAGTTTAGCCATCAGTCACCGCAATCCACCTCTCCAGGAACAGTGGGAGTGAAAGGAAAGGGGGAGGTTAAGAGGAAAGCTCAGAGAAAAACGCTTCGTGTGGAAAATGGCAGTGGGAAAGGTGTTTTATAAGAGTTTTAGAAAAAATAAACGGGAGTATAATATTTCAAAACTCAAACACAGAGAACAATGCAAGAGTTGTAGAGGAGCCCTGATGCTGCCCCGTCAATCTCTGAGACAGCCCTCCTTAGAAAGCCTGCTTGGCGAGGTGGGCCTTTGCCCGGCGTCAGCGAACTTGGGTTTTGAGAGGGTCCCTTCCCATCATGGCCACAGCGATAAGGGCCGCTCACTGCGCCTAAACTGCAAACAATGTGGTTTATGCTGAACGCCTGCTTTCTGTCTGGGACGAAGGGCTCACCTGCTCACTCTTACTGTCCTTACTGACCTGGGTGAAATTTTCCAGGCTCAGGGTCTGTCAGCTGTGACGCTGCTTCACTGTAGTGCCACATCCATCTGGGTCCCCCTGCGTTGCCCCTGCAGGACTTGGGGGACAAAGGGCTCTAAGACGAACACGTTCACACTGTGCTGTGCTGTGAGCGACACAGTACTTTACCTCTGACCCACGCCTTCTGCCAGAACCTTTGAATGGTAAAAGGCTAACTTACTAGCTTGTAAGGGAGTTAAGATCCCAGACGTGGGGGGCGGTTCTGGTTTGTCCACCTCCCACACTTTGTGTCCGTCTTCCCTTCTGATGGCCCCATGGGCCTCAGGCACCTCACACGGAAACGTCGGACTCATGGAGATTGTTTAACACGATCCCACAACTGAGTAGGGACAGATCCCCCGAATAAATGCCTGTCACGTATGCGTATGTCCCAGTGGGTCTGCTTCTCTGATCAAACCCTGATTCTCTCAGTCTCCCTCACACCCAGGTCAGCCAGTCTCCTGAAGTCCCTTGCCATTCCGAGTTCTGTATAAATGTCACCTTTAATGGCAGCAGAATATTTTGCATTGAGCCCGTTAGCCATAACTCATAGGCACAGAAAGTATTCGAGCAGTCAGTCTAATTGTTCAAAATACAAAAGGGATTTTTAAAGTTGAATTGAGCTTTGGGAAATAATCCTTCTCTTTCTGCGGTATTAATTTTATGTAAGTATCGGCACACCCTGTTATGTACTTTCTGATATTTCTGTTTCTTTTGCGTAGAGCTGGTCTACCTACAACGCAAGCGTTGGGAAGAGAAAGAAAATTGAGTTAAAATGTTGCGGGCCTTAGGACCCAGGTCTTGTTTGATAAGAGGAGAGGATTCTGAAATGAGAGGACAGGGACCCAATTCAGTTAAGGCCCTCCCTAAACTCCAGGGACATTTTCATCTGTTTATTTGCTGGAAGACGTGACTGTAACGTGTAGTTGACACAGACACAGCCCCAAGTCTTGGCTGTAAAGCAGTATGAAAATGTGCTAGGTGACAAATAATAGCAGCATTTTTGTTTTCCCAGTTGGAAAGTCCACATGACGCTGTTCCATTAACTAGGATCTTTAAAGAGGCAGAAAATCATTATTTGAATTTCTTAGCAATGAAAAATGGGTATTATTTTGCTCTGTGCAATTCTGCTTTCCTGGGGGTGGGGAGAGGGTGGAAACAAAAGCTCTTTTGTAGGACAAGTCTTCCAGAACAGTGTGCCAACCATAAAATGCTTTCTCCTGAAATTGCTGAGACATAATAACACCGTTATTATTTTAAGTGAACAGCCTATTTGAGGTGAAGAATGTGACCCAAGAATTAGCTTTCCTACTGAGAAAGGAACAGAAGTGAAAAACTAGACTGTTCTTCAGGGAAGTAATTACAACGATCTGATTTACTGCTGTATCCCCACGGCCCAACACAGTTCCTGGCACAAAGCAGGACCTGACAAATCACATGTTTAACAAGTGGGTGGAGAGGACTCAGGAAGCAGGACGCTTTACGCCTAGGGTGTAGAGTCCTCTTGAGCACAGATAATCCGACCAAATTCCCAAATTCGGAATTTCATTTCAGCAAGGAGTCCTCAGTCTTCTGATATACGATTTCCTGTTATAAGTGCTCATTATTTTCATTAATCTTTTTCTTGGCTAGTATAAATTCACTGAGTTTGTTGAGCAAGGATGTTTGTGAAATATTTATTAAGTCTGTGCATATCTGTCAATGTCATTCTGTTGCCTTCCCCATGAAAAACAACTTGGTTGTATATAAAATTTGTTTTTGTGAAAAGCTGTAGATGTTTCGTTTTTCATTTTGCACTGGAGAAGAAATAAAAAACCGAGACCAGTTTGTGTAACTTTCCCTCCTCTCTCCATTTCCATCAGCCTTGAAGTTTATAAGATTTTTAAATTTTTAATTAAAATATTTCCAGGATGTGTCTTAATTATGAATTTCTTTTACTTGGTTTTCCTTGGAATGAGGTGAAGTGTTTTAATCTGTGACCCCAAGACTCTTTCTAAAATTAGGTAATTGTTTAGTTATAGGTTTGAATATTTCCAATTGTTTTGGTGTCTTCCTGTGGGAAAAAAATGTAATTCTTAGACTGAATCTCTTTTCTCGTCCTTGGTTTTCAGTTCTTTATCATTTTTCTTTGTGTTTTGAGAATGTCTCAGATTTGTTCTATCTCATGTTCTCACGTTTTTGTAATGTTAATTCCGATCTTTTCTTCCTCAAATGTGAACTAGAAGTGTTATTGAATATTCACTTTTTCTGTCATCTCTTATCTGGCTTTTTCCTGTCTTGCCATTTTATTTAAGGATGTTATTTCTTTATGTCAACTGCACCTTTTTCATGGTGGTCATGGAGTCTGACCTTTTACAGAGAATGCCAAAAAGTTTCATCACTTTTGAAAAAAAGTCTGCTTGTTATTTTCAGAAGACTGCAAAATCTTATTCTAACAGGCAGTCCTGCTAACAGGCAGTTTTCTCAAAAAGTAAAGAAAACAAGTGACAGCTCCACAAAAATTATTCCTTGCTGGAACTAACCCCACTACCACTAAAACATGTTGAATAAGTATTTATGAAATACAATTTTGTAAGGGTGCCCCATAGATTTGTCTAGAAGATGCATATGCCTCATTATATATAGCCTGACCCTAAAAATATTTGTGTGTGGAGGGAAGAACAGGTCCTCCATGTTACTTATGTAACTATCTAGAGGTTGTTGAGGTGAAGTTCTGGAACTTGAGAAGAGAGTTATCCTTTGGGGAAGCTTATGGAGTCCCCCTAAATGAGGCAGGCCTCAATCCTATGTTGGAGATGGAGGGTCGAGCCGTCTCTGATAGTCACCTTCTCTGGGAGGAAATAAAGACACCCTGGGTACATGCGGGACATTGGAAGGTTGGAGGTAGGGGTAGGAATTGGGCAACTTACAGGGGGTCGGATGCTTTCGTGTCACCTGACATGAGTCAAAGACTGGGGTGGGGAGAGTGAATACATTGGGATTTTTGATGAGGGGGGGGGGTCCAGGTGACTGCCAATCTCCTGAAACGCCTAACGTTTCTCCTGAAACGTCTCCTGAAACGTCCAACTTAGACGTTTTGAGGTCTGTGTTATTTCTTTCAACAAAAAATACTGTCCCCTACTCCATACAAAGCATTCGGTGGGCACAAATTGTCTAAGATGTGGTCCCTGCAATCAAATGGTTTACTGCAAAGTCTTTGCGCTGAGCCTGCTCGTGGTGAGTGAGTAACTCTACGGAAAAGGGTCTGCTGTGTAGCCCCTGTCCCAGGCCACTCTGTTTATTCTGCACTTCCAGAATTGGGTGGAATAATAGCACCTTATAATATCAATATTTCAATATCTTACGATTTTCAAAAGATTTTAAGGGTAGCATATTTTGAAAGGAAAAAAAGAAAAGCAAAAAGAAATATAAAGCTCAAAGTATCAAACAGAACTAACCACTGTTAACATTTTAGTGTACAACACTCTCCTTTTGAAATAACCATTTACCATAGTTTCCCATGTGAATAGTTTTACAAAATATGTCATATATTTAACCAGTCTCTTGTTTTCCTAAATATGTGAGCCTTTAATTTTGAAGTCATTGCAACTAAATCATAACTCAGGATAAGACTAGAGCTAAAAATAGAAATTATTGCTGTCTACAGATGACATGAAAATACTATTATTTGATGATTCATCAATTTAGGGAAGAGTTAAAAATATTGTGACATAATTAATGCCTGTTCACAGTAGAAAAACTAGAAAATATGGATGTGGAGACAAGACAAAACCGATTATCATGCCAGTGCCAACTGCGATTAATATTTTTGTGTTATGTCCTTGAATTTTTTATATGAATGCACATATATTTTTCACCAAATATTTTTCACCAAAACGGGAATTGCAGTTTATAAAAATGTTTCATAACTTTATTTTTTTCACTTTCCCACTTCCTTCCATGTCCTCGTGGCTCCGTGATCCAGGGGCACGTCCCTGAAGCAGAGGATCCTCTTTCTGACGTATTGTCAGGAGATCAGTAGTAGCCTAATGCTATGTCACACTGCCTCTGTCATGCACCTCACTTCATCTCATCATGTAGGCATTTTATCTCAAGAAGAATGGTGGGTACAGTACATTCCAGAGGTCGTCTTTTCATTTTGTTAACGGTTCCTTTTTGCTGTGCAGAAGCCTTTTAGTTTGATGTAGTCCCACTTGTTTATTTTGTCGCTTGTGGTTTAGGTGTCATATCCAAAAAATGATTAACAAGACCCATGTTGAGGAGCTTTGTTCCTATATTTTCGTCTAGGAGTTTTGTGGTTTCAGGTCTTATATGTATGTCTTTAACCCATTGGAATCCATCTTTGTGAGTGGTGTAAGATAATGGCAGGTGGTGTGACCCAGCAGGTGTATCCAAGCCATGAACAAGCAATCTAGAAACGGGTGTTTATCAAAAGTCAAGTAAGATGAGTGGTAGATATTAGAGACTTCTGTTAACAATCTTGATTTGAGGGGGAGAACCCCGGGACCTGGAAAGGAGAACCTATTGGCAGTAGCAAGGAGGACCACCTATCTTAGAGGTTAGATAACTAGGGGGTTCCTAAAACAGAGCAGACAAAGGGAGTGACTAAAGATGGGGCTGGAAGGGACTGGAGTTGGTGGCAAGGCTGGCCTGACACTGAATGCTTAAGTCCAGCGTGCCCCAGAATGCCAAGCTCTGGATTGTACCTAGAGATGGAAAGGGCAGCCAAATGGTTTCACGTGTGGGGAAAGGAAGCCTGACACTAGATATGCAGGGAACCCAGTCTGAGAATGTGATGGCCTTGCCATTAGTGATGCTGATGGCAGGGCATTACGGCTCTTGTCACCTGGCATTACACGCCAGACCTCCTCCCTTAGATGGGAACATGTGGCTGCCTTTTCCATCCAGTTCTCTTCTCACCTGACTGACTCGCAGAGAAAGACACAATTTCACCCTTTGCTGGGCACAGCAGGGCAGAGTATTAGAAGCAAGTGGTGGGCATGCTGGGAAATGGCCGCTTTGTCCTCCTCGTGGAGGCGGAGCGGCCTCCCCACTTCTGAAGTGTGAGCTGCATGGAGTGACCGCCTTCCGGGAAGGTGGAGGAATCTGACAGCCGGTGCCTCAGCCAGCCAGGAGGCCAAGGCCAATGTGGACAGTGGTACGTCCCGGTAGTATAGTCCCCTGATACGATGTGATGGAAACGGCATTTTACTTCTGTGGTCTTCCTCCTCAACGCCTATTCCCCCAGTCATGAGAAACATCAGAGAGATTCCAGGGGAGGGCCATCCTATGAAATCCTGGGCCAGCACCCCTCCCATTGGTCAAGGTCATCAAAGATGAGAAATGGTCACAGTCAAGAGGAACCTAGGGAGACACAGCAAAAATATAGTTATCCTGGAACAGACAAAGGTGAACAGGTAAATACTAAGAAAATCTGACTAAGGAATTCACACTGGCTAATAATGATAATAAATCAGTGTTGGTTCATTAATGTGCCATATGTATCAAAACGATACTACATATTATGAAAAGGGGAAACTGGGTGTGGGGCGTCTGGGAACACTTGGACTATCTTAGCAATTTTCCTGTTGTTCTGGAACTATTCTAAGACCAAAAAAATATTAAAAATAAACAGATTTAAAAAATTGTTTTCAAGTACCATAATCAGGAATGGAAGAAGAACAAGCGGGGATGAGTAGGAACTAGTAACAGGGAGAGGACAGGGGACAGAGCAGAAGTTGTGTTAGGTGCGTGAGCTGGTGAAGAGGCTCCTCTGGCTGCTCGGAGTAACACGTGTCAAAAACGGTGCTTGTTTAAAAGCAATAACGACAGTGACAAAGCAGATTTTCTGAAACCACTTATGAAATTGGTATATTTACATTTTCTTAAGCTCTTATCCTGGGGAGAGAGTGGTCCATTTTACCAAATTACTTCTTGAGGTGGCTGGCTCTTTATTCGTTTAGAAAATTTTAATACTTCAAGTTATTACTGTAACATTATAGTTATTATTTTAATAATATAGGGGTAGATTAATGTCTGAGAAAAAGTTTCAAGACTTAATAAAATTCACCCTTGTTCACTGAAAAATATATGTCTGTTTTAGCCTACAACAGCATTTACTTCTCTTTCTACCAAAACGCTACAAAATATCCCAGCTTGAGTAACAGGTTGAAGAACTGCATAGAAGGCAAGGAGAGGGGATGCACTGACCCCCACAAATCATGGGATCACGCCTTTGTCTCTCTCTCTCTCTCTCTCTCTCTCTCTCTCTCTCTCTCTCTCTCTCTCTCTCTTTCTCTCTCGTCATGGGGGTGTGACCACATGTAGAAACCGCAGGCACCCAATCAGAACAAGACATTAGAACTGCACAGCATCTCAAACTGGTACTTGTGGTGAGAAGGAGAAGGCCGGGCCTCCCGCGCTCCTGGGTTACCTGGCGCAGCCTCACGGCCGTCGACACTCCAGACGCGGCTGTCTCTGCAGCTCTGGCCTTCGCACTGGGTGGGAAGCGTCGAGGCAGCCGTGTACTGGTTCCCACTAGACCACCTCACTGCAGACCGGCTCCTCCCAGTCTGTTTTCATACCCCTCTGTACTCGTCCTCCGCAGACCAGCCAAAGAGATCTCTTAAAGCACAATGACATCATGCCACTTTGCTCTTTAAAAACCTTCCCACGGCTCCCCCTACAGTTAGAACGAAACACAGTCCAGTCTGCTGCAATGCTTATTTTGAAAAAGCGATTGGTACACTGAGGAACAACTTGAGCGCAGGAGGAGTCACCTTCGCGCGTGTGCGAAACTCTCCAGAATGCCCCAGGTGCGCGCGGTGATGCAGCGCGCATGCGCGCTCCTCCAGCCCTCACCGTGAGGAGCCGCACCTGTGCGGCCAGGTGTGACCGCTGTGCCGCAGGTTTCAAATCACCCTCCTCCGGCCCGATGGAGCCGCGCAGAGCAGCGGCCTCCCGCCGTCCGCGCCCACCAGCGAGCTTCAGGGCCTGGTTAAGGTAAAGTGCCTGCTTGTTGTCGAATTTATGGACTTACTCGTCACAAGTGTGCAAAGATGTGCTGTCTTTGTTAGGTGTCTCTCATTCACTGAAGTGTTGCGTACAAAAGATTTGCGTGTTTTGCCCTTGGCCCCGGGTTTTCCCGTAAGCCCTGTGGTTTGTACTGTGCGATCGTGCATGGCAGAGTGGTTTTGAGAAATGCGATGGTGGTGTGGTAGCAGAGCTTCGTGGGCCGGCGCCTTCTGGCGGGGCCCACAGGCCAGGCCTGCCTCTCCAGCCTGCCTCCACCTGGGCTGGGGCGGGGCCGCAGCCTCGGCCCACTCCCACGCGGGCTCTCTGCGACGTGTTCTTGCTGCCTGGGCGCTCACTCCCCAGTTTTGTCGCGGCTGGTTCCATTGTTTCGTCAGCTGTTAACCTCAACCTCACGTTTGTAGATGGACCTTTGTCAACCACTTCATCCGGCGTGCCACCCCCAAATCTCCCTCCGATATCTCTATACATGGCCTTGTGCTTTCCTTTCACTGAACTTATCACAGTCTGAAGTTATCTGAAATATTTGATATCCTTTTTTCTGTTTAATAAAATGTAAGATCCTTAAGGGTACTTGCATCAGCTTTAACGAGGCCTGGGACACAGTGGGCGCTCAATAATATGTTTTGCGTGAATGAATGAATGGAAGGAAGGAAGTGAACATTTCATCATCTTTTTGCTCTACCATAATTGCTTTTACAAAACTCCCACATAGTTTTAAGCTATCAAATCATGTCAGAAAAATTTTCAGACACGTACTGTAAATCTTCTCCAAGCTTTCTCCAAAGGGAACTGTGGCATTTTAGTAGAGCGAGGAGGTACTGGGACTAAAGAAATACCCGACTTTTGAAAGGTTACTACACACTGGCTCTGAATTGTCCTTAAATCCAGGGGAAGCAAAATGCCGCTGTGGTCTCCTAGTCGAGGTAGAACTACCTGACGGTGGTGCAGTGAGAGCTGGGGCTTGGGCCTGAATTGAAAGCCCTGTGGGCTCAGTGGTTCTGTAGGCTCCTGTGATTATTTCCTAAGTCACTGAATGTATAATGTGAGTAGACATACTTGTCATTTCAAAGAATCATCACTTTGTTCTGTGACTCGTGAAGTAAAGATGTCAGGAGGGACCCAGTAGATGTCCCTGGAACTTTTCCTCCCTTCAGGTTGGTCAACAAAACAACAGCATGTCTCTGGGAACCTGCATGGATTGTTGCCATGGTCAGAGACGTAGAAGATACAGGTAGCGTGATACAAATCTCGTCTCTGTGTGATTTGCTTGTTTGCGTCTGTAGAGTGGGTTGGCTCTTGGAGGATGATGATGGAGTGTCATACGTTTAACCAGGTGTTGACATCAATTGTTGCTGTGTGAGATATGGCACCTTTCCTGAAGCAAATCATCATGGACCCTGGAGTTCTTTTTTGTTGCTGTGTGAAAGTTCAAATCCATGTAGAAAAAGTGTGAGTGAATGCTGAGTAGCCAAAGTGTAGATGGCACCAGTCACTTAGCTGTTGTGTCTCAGGTCCCTGTACTCTGCTTTGTCATGTTAGGACTGGGCTCTGCAAACAGTGTTTCTTTGCCAGCTGGTTGCCTGTTAGACTCTGACAAGGGCGGGGGCGGGGGGCACTAGAGAGACCTGAAAACCTGGAGGAGAACCAAGAAAGGAGGCCCCTCCTGGTTGCCATCAGGTGGGTTCTGCTCAGTATCACAACTGTCTCATTTCTTCCAGTGACGGTTCGTTTTCATAGAAGCGATTGAACCCACTTCGCAGACTGTCCGCCCTTTGAAGAACCAAGTCTCGTTGTGCTCCTCGGGGGCACCAGCAGCTGACACTCTGAGAAGTCGGAGGGTCTGAATCACTGCCCTGGGTGATCCCTCCTCCCAGCTCCGCCGCCTGCCCCAGCTCCGCCGCCTGCCCCAGCTCCGCCGCCTGCCCCAGCTGGGGACACATGGGCTCCGTGCGTCCCTTGGCCAAAGGTCTCACTGTAATATAGTTCCAACCTCTTCCTTTCTCTGTTCTCCTAAGCCAATGGGGCAGCTGCCTCCTGCAGTTGCTAGCTAGTGTCATGACACCTTATTCTTTAACTTTCTTTGTTTTCAGTTTTCTAGTTAAAAAATTCTTTTACCTAGTTTAATTCTTTATATTTAATCCTCTCTGTTAAAGTAATATGTGATTTTTGTCTCCTAACAAAGGTCTGAGTATATCAGTAGATAAAAAATAATACTGTCTTCACTGGTTTTAGCACTGTAGACTTTTTGAAAAAATTCAGAAGCCTTAATGGACCGGTCCTTGTGAGTTTGCATCACTACAGACCATTTGTGATTCTTCATTCGTGCATCTTCCAGGTTCAACCCTTGGAGACATGTTACTTGTTATCACCTGGTTTCCAAGCAAAAGAGAATTTTAATTGATAGAGTTGGTATGAGGTCTTTCTGTCCTACCTTTCAGATTTTCCAAATAGAATCATCCAGAATGAACAGAATTAGAGGAAGGCACAGGCTCACTTAGGTCTAGCAAGAAACATGCTAATCTAATAGATTGCTGAACGTTGTTTTCGTTTTTGACCTTCTGGAACAAATACAATAAAGCAGCACGTATTAGGTTGGTGCAAAAGTATTTGCAGTTTAAAAGATTAAAAATAATTGCAAAAACCGCAATTCCTTTTGCACCAAGCTGGTTGCTTCTGAGAAGTCAGGCTAACTGATCACCACGGTTTCAACGCAAGAGCCAAGTTTTCTTGGTGTGCTTCACCTGGATCAGCATTGTTAAAACAAAGCGTGCACGGAGGTAAGTGCCCAGACCAGGCCCGCGTGATGGTGGCTCAGGGAGCCCGGATGGAGGCAGTCGCTGTTCTCCCGGTGCCGCAGACTGTGGTCAGGGGTTATCGCAGCCCCCCAACCACTGAGGGACTGGGGCTGCAGACAGTCTCATCCCCACTTTATGGGTAGGACCTTTTAGAGGTTTCCTTTGTAAAGGTCCAGGAAAGGCAGGAGCTGACATTCTGAAAGGTATTAACTGGCAGACAGAGCAGAGCCCCAAGGATGTATGTTGTCTGTCCTTTGAGAAAAGGTCTTTGGCAGCCTTCAAATTGCTCAAACTGTCTTGTCACCCAGCGCTTCTTTATTTTATGTAACAGATGCTATATGTCGGGCCTCTGGATGCTCTGGCTGCTGCAGCACAGAGACAACGCGTGATTGCTGCAGCCGTGGAACTTGCACTAAAAGGGAGCAAAAGCCAGGGGTGGCAGCTGACGTCAGATCTTCCCGTCAGGTTCCTGACTCAGCTTATAAAATCTTACTGGACCCTGAATGTGTGGCAGGGAGGCGAGGTATGAAGCTCCCAGCTGCCTCCCTCCTCACCTTGTGCTGCCAGCTCCCCTGGGAGAGTTCTGTCTGTGCCAGCCAGAGCATGGACTGGTGAAGCAGCAACATGGGAGGAAAGGACTGCAGAATCTGAGAGAACCAAGGCAGGTAGCAGAGAGTTTTAAAAAGACACAAGGCATTGCTTAGAGAAGATGTTGGGGTTTGGCTCTGAGACGTTCTGGAGTGTCTGTGGAGTGCAGGAGACTTGGGGAGGGAAGAGGGGCATTTGAGAAGCATTGCTGGGGGTTCTACGTGCAGCCTCACTTTGTGTTCTTGGAGGCCTGTGACGGTGGCGATTCCGTTAAGGTGCTTTTGCTTTCTGGATGGTGCTTCTCTGAGTGACTTCACGTGAGGACCGGACTTATTTTGGGGGTTCCCGCTACGTTAGTTTGCTCGCTTGTCCTCATCATTATCATGTGAAATCGGGGGACAGCAGACCAGCATATGCAGTTTCTGTAATTCAGGGTACCTCTTTCAGGTGTGGTTTTAGTTTTAGGTGTGGCTTATTGTCCCTTTCTCTTCAATTCACTGTAATACAAACAGGTTCTCTGAGAAAATCGGGGCCAGTTAAGACAAATGTTGTGTCTCCACAGTCAGCAGACATTTTTAGGCTTTTCAAAATCTACAAACCAACATTAAGTGGCTTGTAAATCTCTATTCAGGACAGTGCATGGACCCAGGCCAAGCACTTCACATGGTAGCAAGTCTCTTTCACCAGCCTCTGATATTCCCATGGATTTTGTCATTTTGTGGCAAATGGCCTCCTTAAAATAATAATGTTTTTATGAATATCCCGATTTTCCCTGGTCCCAGTCTAAATAATCGGGCACTTTCACTGCTGTAGCTGCTGTTATTGCTGCAACTATTGTCTACTGTGGTTGGCGAACCTTTTAGTTAGACGATTGTTTAACGTTTCAGGTACTGAGCTGAGTGCTCTATACAAGATCTCATTTACGTTTCTAATTGTGTAACTTCCTTCCTTCAGGCCCTTATATTCCTTCCCTTCCCTTCCCTTCCCTTCCCTTCCCTTCCCTTCCCTTCCCTTCCCTTCCCTTCCCTTCCCTTCCCTTCCCTTCTCTCTCTCTCTCTCTCTCTCTCTCTCTCTCTCTCTCTCTCTCTCTCTCTCTCTCTCTCTCTCTCATTCATTCCTTCATTCACCTATCTGCCTATTCATTTTTCACCAGAAGCTTCTTCCCTCTATTTCAGTTCATTGATAGGACAGGAGTGTATGCTCTTAGAGGGGCCGAACATTGCGAGGAGTTAGTGGCAAAGTCTGCTCACTAACCCTTACTTGTCCCTGCAGCGTAAGCATTTTGGACTGTATTAACTCAGGAAAGCTTAACTTGTTTCATATGTTCACTCCATGCATATAAGATGGAGTTTTAAAAAAAGTACATAATATAAAAATTCCCATTTTAACCATTTTTAAGTATGTAATTCAGTGGCATCGAGTACAGTCACAATGTGGTACAGCCATCACCACTGTCCATCTCCTGACGTGTTCATCATCCCACACAGATTTTCTATCTCCATTCAACAATGACTCCTTATTTCTCCCGCCACCCACCCCCTGGCAACCGCTCTTCTCTCTCTGGGAATTTGATTAGTGTATTCACGGGGTTCTCCAGAGAAACAGTACCAACAGGAGATATAGCAGACTACAGCCAGCGGCCTGCCAGCTGGAGAACCAGGAAAGACACTGGTGCAGTTCAGTCCATCCTGAAGGCCTGAGAATTGGGGGCAGGGGGTGCGCGGGCAATGGTGTAAGTTCTCGTCAGAGTCCGAGAGTCCCGTCAGAAAGCCCGAGAGCCAGGCTCCCGATGTCCAAGGGCAGGGCCTGGCGGCTGTCTCAGCTCAGGCAGAGGGCGTGAATGCACCTTTCCTCTCTTTTGGGTTGGGTGGTGCCCACCATATTGGTGACGGTGATCTGCTTTACTCAGTCTGCCGATTCACATGCTCGGCTCTTCACGGTCACACCCAGAAATAATGCTTTACCAGCTATCCAGGCTTCCCGTAGCCCAGTCAAGTTGACATATAAAATTAACCATTATATCTAGGTACCTCATATAAATGAACTCATACAGTATGTGTTCTTTTGTGTCTGGCATATTTCACTTAGCATGATGTTTCAAAGTTCATCCATATTGTAGCATATATCATAATTTAATTCCTTTTTAAGTCTGAATAATATTCCACCATACATATATTAATATATGTATATATACATCACAGTTTATCTTTTGTGTGGTCATGTTTCCACTTTTGGCTATTATGACTAATGTTGGTGTGCAGGTTTGAGTCAATGCTTTCAGTGATTTTGGTTCTATACCTATCGTGTTTCCCTGAAAATAAGACCGGGTCTTATACTGTGTTTCCCTGAAAATAAGACCTAGCCGGACAATCAGCTGTAATGCATCTTTTGGAGCAAAAATTAATATATGACCCGGTCTTATATAAGACCCGGTCTTATATTATAGTAAAATAAGACTGGGTCTTATTTTAATTTTTGCTCCAAAAGACGCTTTATAGCTGATTGTCCGACTAGGTCTTATTTTCGGGGAAACAACGTATTAAGTTGTGCTCCAAAAGACACATTAGGGCTTATGTTCAGGGGATGTCATCCTGAAAAATCATGCTACGGCTTATTTTCTGGTTAGGTCTTATTTTGGGGGAAACACAGTAGAAGTGGAACTGTCGATCATATGACAACTCCATGTTTACCTTTTTGAGGATCTGCCGTATTGGTTCCCACAGTGGCTGCACAGTCGCCAGTCCTCCAGCACGCACAAGTGTTCCGTTTTCTCCACATCCTCACCAGCCTTGTTATTTTCTGTTGCTTTCTTTTTTTCTTTCTTTCTTTTTTTTTTTTTTTGATAATAGACATTCTAATGGGTATGAAGCGGCATCTTATTATGGTTTTCATTTACATTTCCCTAATGTTGAACATCTTTTCATGTGCTTATTGGCCATTTGTGTATCTTTGGAGAAACGGCTATTTAAGTCATTTGCACATTTTTGAATTGTTTGCTGTTTCATTGTTGAGTTGTAGGAGTTCTTTATTTTGAATATTAGTCCCTTATAAGAGATGTGATTTGCAATTATTTTATCCCATTCTGTGGGTTGTCTTTTCACTCTCTTGATAGTATTCTTCG
Organism: Rhinolophus ferrumequinum; assembly: GCF_004115265.2. Taxonomy (NCBI): domain Eukaryota; kingdom Metazoa; phylum Chordata; class Mammalia; order Chiroptera; family Rhinolophidae; genus Rhinolophus; species Rhinolophus ferrumequinum. Next base: position 4,557,445 of record NC_046301.1, on the reverse strand, counting down.
ATGCACAAAGCTTTTAACTTTGATGAAATCCAATTTATTTAGTTTTTCTTTTGTTGCCTGTGCTTTTTGTGTCTAGAGCCAAGTTTTAAAGCTGGATTAGTTTATTTTAAAACTCATCACTTAAATCCCACCTTCAAGTGTGGAAGTGGACTTAGAAATATGAATTTATTTTATTAGAAAAAAGATTTGATGCACTTTATTAATATAATTAATTTGACTTAATTAGGAGGAAAAAAATCCTTGTGTTCAAGGATTCTTTTGACTCCCTTTTCATTGTGAAGCATATTTGCTTTTGACTTTGCCTATCATAAATACACGAGTCTGTGCCTATCATAAATATGCAAGAGTCTATGAGAAGAACAGAATACTCTTACCTAGCTTTATTAACCCTACAAGTCCTCTCAGCCAATTGGGAATTGCAAACACCTGCTAATCGAAGAAATCTAAAAAAACAGTAATTTAAAAAAAATAGGGAGCTTTCTTTCCTCACTGGAATTAGCCAGTCTTGGACTAGATGGGTGACTCCATGATTCCATCAGCAACCCAGACAGCTAACTTTCCTGTGTCTCCATCGTTAAAACTGTGGCTTCATCTTCAAGGTCATTCCATGACCACAAAGGGGCTCTAGCCATCACATCTGCATTCTAGAAGGATGCAAGGGGAAAATAAAAATGATATCCTTCTAGATGAGTCAACCTTGTTTGAAGAACTTTCCCAGAAGCCCAACCTGATGACTTTTCTTTATATACCACAGGCCATATCATCATGGGTGGTGGGGAGATATGATGATGGAGAAACTGACCTAAGATGGTTCCCTGCCACGTGGAACTGACCTAAAATGGTGGTCCGAGTGGAGAGAGAAGTCCCCAGCCTAAGCCCCAGCCCACTTCCGCATAACCCCCTCCAAGCCACACCTTGAGCCAATCACCAGACGATACCTACCCCTACCCCGACTCAAGGAAGTCCACAACTCATAAAAACCTGCTCAAAACCTTGCTAGGGGCTCAGTATTTTGGGAAAGATCCCGCTGAGCCTGCCGGCGTAATAAAGCTGACTCTCCTAACTCTCTGAGTGCCGCTTAGGTTCTTTCCAGTCCTGGAAAGACAGGAGACAATGAGACAGTCATTAATTTTTAGCCAAGCTCATTGCTGTTGTTATGGACATTTTTTGGTGCTTTGTATAAATTAGGTTTCCCAAATTGTTACTTTTAGGGTGTTGATACCGTTTTTTATGTATGAGGTGTGATAAAAAAATACAGTGAATATTTAAATTAAAAAAAAAGTAAGACACATTGCCATTAATCACCCTCAAAATACTCCCCCTTGCTTCAAACACACTTATCCCATTGTTCTTGCCACTTTCTGAAGCAGTTCTGGAAGTCCTCTTTCGTGAGTGTCTTTAGTTGTTCTGTCGTGGCTGCCTCCATGTCCTGAATCATTTTGACTTTGGGGAAGAACCAGAAGTTGCACGATGACAGATCCAGTGAATAAGGTGGAGGACACACCACAATGTTTTTATTTGACAGAAATTGCCCTACCAGAAGTGATGTGTGACACGGAGCGTTGTCATGCTGGAGGATGAAACTGTTTGCCCATTTCTCTGGCCATTTTCTACACACATCATTTCTTAAACGCTCTAATAAGCCCTTATAATGTTCAGAATTCACCATAGAGTTCCTGGGTACAAACTCAGCTCGTATAATTCCATCAAGGTCAAAACACACAATTAAAGATCCTTGCCTTTCCGTTAGATGGTACTCGGCAGCAGCTTCACTGTATTTTTTGAGCACCCTCATATTCAACAGCTTTCTGGAATCCTCTCACCAAAGAAAGTAATTCCTCTCTTCTACTCTTGGTAGGCCTGAAATAACATGTCTGTGAATAATAGTGCAGTCTGTTTCCTGCTATGCCACCCCAACAATATGGTGCTTTTATTGTAAGAAAGGGAGAATAGATGTTGAGTAGAAAATGAGTGGTGCTTTCCATACCCCCTACACAGAGAATACGTCATCCAAAGACCCCTGGGCATTTTGATTCTGTTGTCTCGAGCTACGTTGCGAAAAGCATTACTTCTATTCTCTCTTCTTCATCATCAAATGGTCTCTTTCTAATTAATTTTTATGTTTTGTACTACAATTCACAATGTATAGGTTATCTTTAAATCAATTTTCTTTGTTCTTTTTCCCAATTGAAATGATATGTAGAACACTTAATTTTTCTTTTTCTTTCTCTTTAATCATTCCTGAATCAATCCTAATTTTTTTAGGTGGATCAACTCAATGCAGGTTGATGGGGTTCTTGTAGTATTAGTGAAATATACCTAAAAGGTAGATTCTTTAAGAGCTCCAGCTCAGTGTACAAGGAAGAATAATGGATTTCAAGAACAGGAGTGCCTTTTGATTTTTAAATATCCATTAAGGTTCAGAAAGCAGAAATTTCTTTTTTATCCTTTCAAATTTGGCAGAAGACTAAGTAATGGTTTAAAAAATTCTTGTTTCCCACTTCATCACTCTCCACGTTACTGTACCTACATTTCTACCCTAATAGGCTCAGGTTGGTTCTAATTTGAAAAGTTCTGGTCCCGGCAGGAATTACACAAGCGCCCAACTCAGAAGGTCAAACTCCATTCTTTATGTGGTACTCTGTGACTGTTCCCTTACGTCTTGAGCGAATACTTGGTTTTCTAGACCCCTAGCAAGAGTTCTTGGGCAATTATTTCTGTCTTATACTTTTCTGAGTTACTGTTTTTTCTTATCTGACCTGAATTTCTGCCTTGCTTTTTGAATTCATTGTACTCAGTTCTTACCGACTTTACTGCTTTTTGTGAATTTTGTCTATGACTAAATGACCTTGGACTTGATTTTCGTGTGAATTATATGCATTTAGTTTTGTTGCATGTGTCACATATTGTATGAAGAGGTTTTTTTTCCCCCAATGCAGTTCTAGGTCAGAGCCCTAAGTGAGCCTGCAGGGTGATTTCATGGTTGTTTATAGTTGCTTTTAAGATGCATTAGCTGTTCAAATTGATGGTTGCCAGATGGGAGGCAGGTTAGTGGGAATAGGTGAAAAAGGGGCGGGATTAAGATGTACAAATTGCCGGTTACAAAAACAATCATGGGGATGTAAAGTACAGCATAAGGAGTAAATAAATAAAACAGATGGGTTAGCTGTTGTCATTTTTTATTTGTTTGTCTTGTTTTGCTGTTTTCAACTTGAACTTCGTGTAGAACTAAGATAGATGAAAGCAAAAATGTACTAAATCTTTGTAGGCTTCCTAATTTTTGGCTTAAGATTTTTCTTGACTCTTACTTTTTTCTTTCTGGAGGTTTTATATCTTTTTTGGGGGGTATGTTTTAATTATCTCAGTAAACAGGCCGTAAGGATTGTAAGGATTCCTATACGCTACTCTTCTGTTGTTCTAACTTTTGCTTCTTTGTCCTTAATCCTTGAAGGACTTCTGCCAAGGCTGTCACATATTGAGCCTGGCTCTGTAAGGACTCAGACATATTCTTTTTTTTAAATTTTTTTACCTGTTTGTTTTTTATTGTGGTTAAGGACACTTAACATGAGCTCTACCCTCTGAACAAATTTTTAAGTCCAGTCCAGTATTGTTACTTATAGGCAAAATGTTGTACAGAAGATTTTTAGAAATGAACCATCATGTGTAGCTGAAACTTTCTGCCCCTTGAATAAGAACTCCTCTTTCCTGCCTCTTCTCAGCCTCTGCAACCACCGTTGTCCACTCTGCATCTGTGTGTGATTATTTTTATATCTCATGTAAGTGGTATCACGCAACGTCTGTCCTGCGCTGGCGTATTTCACTCTAGGTTCATCCACGTTGTTGCATATGGCAGGATTTTCTACTCCTTTAAAGGCTGAATAATGTACCGTTGTATGTATATATCAGTTTTCCTTATCAAGTCATCCACTGATGGGCATTTTGGTTGTTTCCACATATTGCTTATTGTGATTAGTGGGTGCAGATATCTCTTAGAGATAGTGATTTCGTTTCCTTTGGACAAATACCCAGAAGTGGGATTGCTGGATCATATGGTGGTTCTATTTTTAATTTTTCTGAAGAACCTCCATAGTGTTTTTCACAGCGGCTGCACCATTTAACGTTCCCACCAATACTGTACATGGGTCCCAATTTCTCCAAATGCTTGGTTTCTAGGGGCTCTTCTTTGGTCTTGTTGACAATTAGAGTGCTGCCCTTGGACGCTGAATAGCTGCCTCCAGTGTCCAGCTGATTTCATTCAAACCCGTTGCCCGTTAGGTTGACACAAGTCTTTCAAAAGTACAGATGTCCGTACGTTTTTCTCAATGTTTCTCTCTGCGTGTGAGTGCACTCAGAGTCACATTTAAGTAGTGTAATCAGAAAGTGCGAGGCCTCATCGCCACCGTTTTAAGGCCTCTTGAGAGGTTCTCCCCTTATGTTACGCCGTGCTGTGGAATTCAACGGCTACAGTGAGTCTGGATTTGCGGAATCATGGGTCGTTTCTTTGCAGCCTGAGCAGACTGCCCCCTGATCCATTGTCTTCCCGGACTGCGCTGATGTGTTGAGACACATCCACCTTCTGCTCCATTGGCCTCTCCAGTCTCATCCTGGGGGGTCGGATCCGGACGGTTCCAAGTTGCCGGTGGTTGTGCCACTCAGCTCTGTGGCCCGGATGCACCTCACAGTCACTCTGTGCTTTGCAGGCCTGCTCTAACCAGGTGTCGCTTTCCTGCAGCGCCCGAAGGCAGTGCTTCATTCACTGACCAGGCTGTGAGGAGCTTCTTGATCGGCGAGTCTGTGCTCGGCGCAGACCCTGCCGCAGGCCTCCCGTGGGGTGCTCGTGCTGCAGTCCTGCTTTCTGTCTCAGCCCGTGTGCATGTGAGTTAGAACTCCCTGCAGTTGTGCGGGAGAGGAGTTTCCTTTCATCTACCGTGACGATATGGTTGGGGCTTCCCCCCGAAGGCAGAGTGGGGAGCCTCTGGTCACATGCCAAGTCCTTGCTGGTCAGCCATTGCAGGATCTGTTTGTATCCCCATCACCGGGACTCTGGGCTGGGGACTGTTCTTCTAAAACGAGCTCACGATCCGCCGTTGTTCAGCATTTGCCATATCTTTCTCTCTCTCAAATCTTATCATTAAAAGCAACCTGTCATATTGGTGATTCAGCAACATTTCTTGTACAATGAAGGAAATTACAGAATGCTTATGAACTAGTGACTAAGGAGTTAAAGGTCACGGAAGTGATTTTATAGTTATTCCGCAGGCATTCTCATATGTTGGATATCAACATAACATGCAGGCTAGGAGGCAAAAACGGGCAACAAGTCTTCCTGACTGGTGCTGCCACCTGCTAACAAGCGCCGTTATTGTATTTATTGTATTCACTTCACTTCTGTGACAGTTTGAGGACCCTGAAATCTCGTTTTGAAATGTTACCCAACCTCAGAAGTCTCTAGAACACTGCTGTTATGGAAATTGTGGTGCTTGAAAATGATGGCGGAATATCTCACAATGTCAGTAGGTTTTCAGAGAACGCAGAGCTGCCTCATTGACTCTGACCTCTTTTATCGTCTGTGTTTTACCATCTAATGTCTTATATTTGGAGCTTTTTCTCAGTTCATCTGCTTCCATGCCTTCCTTATTTCCTTCAGGTGTTTATACTAGTCAGTACCTCCTCAAACAGAAATGGACTTTAGTTTTCTGAATACAAATGTAGTACATTTTAGTTAAAAGGAATTCACCCAAAAAGCCCTCAAAATAAAAATATCAAATAAATGCTGTTCATATAATTGGAAGTTTAATACAACTCTGATCCTTATGTGTACGTCAAGAAATATTTTCATTCTCACATTAGAGGAAGACCTAAAATTAATGACAGTTTAAACAATTAACATTTAAAAAAAATAATGTTAACACATTGTACAAATAGCTGGTAAGACAAGGTTGATATTTAAAATAGTAACGATTATTGACAATAGTGAACAGACTGATATGATGGATGGGTGAGTACCGGCTAAACATAAGATCAGCATTTAAAGAAAAATCTAATTCCTTCCCTTGGAAAGAAGATAAATTTGAGGCACTTACAAAGTACCTTGAAATGATTCCATGCCTTGGAGCTGTAGCCATGGTATCCTGAAACCAAATATATGAGTTAGTGTGATGGCTGATTGTACGTCAATTTGGCTGGGCCACAGTGTCCTGCTCTTTGGTCAAACACCAGTCTAGTTGTTACTCTAGAGCAGGGGTGTCCAAACTTTTTTCAACGTTTTTCACCAAGGGCCATATGCGGTAAAACACACAAACAGCCGGGCCACTCACTCGAGGTGAAGTCCGTATTGCCTCCCCTGGTTTATTTAAGTAAACTAAATATATTTTTGGAATTTGCTGTGGGCCAATAAAAAATGGATCGCGGGCCACCGTTGGCCCGCAGGCCGCAGTTTGAACACCCCTGCTCTAGAGGTATTTTTCAGATGCGGCTAACGTTTAAATCAGTAGGCTTTATTTTTTTTTTCTAATTAGTTTTTTTTTTTTAATTTATTGGGGTGACAATTGTTAGTAAAATTACATAGATTTCAGGTGTGCAATTCTGTATCACATCATCTATAAATTACATTGTGTGAATCAGTAGGCTTTAAATAAAGCAGATTATGCTCCACAGTGTGGGTGGGCCTCATACAGTCAGGTAAAGGCCTTCAGAGATCAAAAACTAAGGTTTCCCAAAGTAGCAGAAATTCTCAAGACTATAACCTAGAAACCCTGCCTAAAAGGCAGAAAACCTGCTGCTCTGTGGATTTTGCAATCAAGACTATAACAGCAACTCTTACTTGATTTCCAGCCTGCTGGCTGCCCTACAAATTTCGGAATTCTATTGTGGGAACAATAGCATGAGACAATTCCTTAAAATCAGCTAATTGGTGTCTCCCTCTCTCAATCTCTCTCCCCCCCCCATAACCATCCATCCATCCATCTATCCATCCATATCCATCCATCCATATCCATCCATCCATATCCATCCATCCATATCCATCCATCCATCCATCCATCCAGTTGGTCTGTTTCTCTAGAGAACCCTGACTGATTGTGACCAAGGTTGTCCCAGAAAGGCTGAACTTGGGCAGGTGGGCAGTGGTAATGCTCAGCAGACAGTGCTCCTAGAGCCTGACCACCTTGCCTTCCATCCCTGTTTCTGAGTATCCTTATACTGTTTGGATTTCCATATTATGTTGTTCAGGAAAAGCTGTCATTCCTCACGAGCCCCATCAGCCCAGCAATTCACCTGAACCACCATCTGTGGTTTATATTATGTTTTCAGAGGCTTGCAGAAGGATTTCTTGCAGTTTCTAGTAAGCCCAGGAAACAAGCCTCAGTGGGCTTGATAGGCAATGATGAGTATCTGCGGCTTTGGGACTCCTCAGTAGCAGGTTTCGGTAGGGACCACGCTTTTATGTTTAGCACCCAGTGATAGGAGATAAACTCTCTGCACATTCTTTGCCAAGTTGTTAAGATGCATAGCAGCCCAGTTCTGATTATGTTGAATTCATGGTTTCCATGAGGAAATGAAGTTTTCAATGCTTTGTCACTGTTCTGCTTTAGACACACAGCACATTAGCAAAAGTACTTATTTCTCAGCCTCTTTCCTTAATTGGAGGCAGGAACAACGGCAAGCTCAGCTTTGAATTTCTAGATGTGAGCACAATGCCTGCCAATAGCAGATATTTAATAAAACTTTGAATGAGTGATTATTAGTAAGATCGAGCATGTTATAATATAGTTTGTTGATTGAGGATAAGCAATATTTAACATTTTGAATCAATGGATAATGTTATCTATCCCAAATCAGTTTCTTTCTTTATGTCTTTTCCAGTAAACTTTTTTTATGTTGTCAAAGAGCAGAATACAAAAGGTCACGAGGGGTCCAGTTTATTTCCTTCTCAACTCAGTGGCAGAGGCTGTCTATCTTATGTACCATTTCTTTGTTTTTCTGAATAACCTGATGAGTTTTGAGTGGCAGTCGGGAGAACTTACCACATGCTGCGAGTCCAACTGCAATTTGATAATACTCACTGCACTGAAATTTACTTATAAGGTGCTATTTAAACAGAACTATTTAAATTGTGTTTACTGTAAAACAAACCAAGTAAATGCATATACCCCCAAATCTGATTTGTATCGCACATGGCTTCTTATCTGAGGGAGTCCCAGGGAGAAACATGATCTGCTAACCTGATTTCAGATCATCAACGACGAGGTAAAACAAGCCCTTGTGTGGCAGACACATTGCTATGGTATTCAGTTATTCTTCCAGAAACATGAGAATTTGAAGAGAAGTAATTTGCTTTGAACAAAACCATCCTTGCAAGTTATTTTATTTATTTGGTTTTTTGTAGATGGGTGAGTGAAGTTGGAGGATAGGCAATGATCAGGGCAGACAAAGATTCTGGGGCAGTCACTTCTAAATGTTATACCTTCTCTAACTGGGAGTGTCTCGTAGCTTCTTAAGTAGCCTTGTCCAGACATAATTAGAGACAAGATACTGTAGTGTCTAGAAGAAAGTTATTGATTGCTAGTAGTAAATAAATAATCTATGAAAAGTAGACTCGGAGAAGGTAAATATTAAATCAGCCCGGACAAGAAAGTTGGGGGGCATAGGAAAGCTATTTGGGAACTAACTATGTGGGGATGTGACACACTGAGCACGCTGCATCAGAACAATGATATGAGAGCAAACGTCATGCATATGACTAATCAGTGATAAGCAGCAACAGCTGGGGCCCAGCAGGACCCTGCAGGTGGCTGGGAACACCTGCTGCTGGCAGAACCCTTGGGATGTCCCAGGTCGTGATTCTAGAGTCTTGGCAGAGTAAATGGGACACTTTTTTCTTACGCTTTCTATAATCCCCATGGAGACCTAGAAGGATTGACTTTCTATGGATCTGCCATATTGAATACCAGACTAAATCTCAGGAAATTTGTTGCAGGAAACAGCGAAACTGGCAAAAAAGAGAGACATGTTGACCAGTAAGTGTTTGGTAAATTGAAATTATTGTCAAAATACCTCAAACCCAAATGTTTGTACAAATGTGCTGAGTTTTCAATTAAGAGTAATTCTTATTTAAGTTATTTAGAAACTAAAAAAGGAACTAAGTTGCTCACCTTATTTTATGAGGCAAATAAAATCATGATTTTAAAACCAGGTAAGAGTAATGCAAGAAAATTATGGGCCCTGTTCACTCATGGTCCTAGAAGCAAAAAATGTGAAATAAATTATTAGCTAATTGAATCCAAGTGCGTGAACCAGAATACATAATCAAGTGGGCTCTGTTTTCATTATGCAAGGATGAGTTTTCCTTTAGAAAATCTATCAATGTAATTCACCACATTAAAATATTAATGAAGAAAAATAGTACTATCCTCTAATACAGAAAATTTACTTGAAATGGTACAGCAGTTACTTAAAATACATTTTTAGAAGTAAGTTAGGAATAGATGGGAGCTTCCATAGGTGGTTATTTGTCAAAACCTTATAGCAAATGTTGTACTTGCACCCTTATGGTTGTGTGAGAGAGATGATGACATTTAATAGAGCTGCATTCTCTCTCTCTCTCTCTCTCTCTCTCTCTCTCTCTCTCTCTCTCATATGTAACTGATGAAACAGGAAACAGCTCTGGGTTGTACCAATGTCAGTTTCTTGGTTTTGCTACTGCATTCTGGTTGGGGTAAGATGTTAACATTGGCAGAAGCTGGAAAAGGCTATGTAACCTGTGAATCAGAATTATTTCAAAATAAAAAGTAAAACACACACAGCAAACAGAATTCCTTTACACCAACAGGGACCAATAAAAATACAATATGACTGAGATATTATTCATAAGCAACAAAGATTTTAGTGTATCAAAGAATTTATTTAGCCAACAATACATAAAACTTTGGCTAAAATGTTAAAGCACTAGTAAAAGACGCAGAAGATGATTTGAATACGTAGAGGGATACATAGTCTTTAAAGAGATGGTTCAGTACCACGAAGATGGAAATTCCCCAGTCAAAATTCCCCTTGGGTTTGTTTGATGTTTTTGATACCTACTATCTATGAGACTGAAAAACTACAGAGCTAACATGATAAAAACAGTGAGGTATTGGCTCAACTTCTGACCTGTATGCCAAAAAAAGACTTCTTAAAATAAAAGTGTGTGCATATATAATAAGTTAACATACAGAAACATGGCACCACCAATAAATGGGGAAAAGACAGATATGTTAAATAAATGGTGTAGGAAAAACTGTTTTACTATATGCAGCAGAATGCCTGATACCACATAGAATCTTGGACCTCAAGATGGATTAAAGGCCTATCTGTGAAGGCAAAATTACAGAGTTAATAGAATACAGTATGTTAGCCAGTTTTTGTAAACTAAGGACAAGTCAAAGATGGACTTGCTAATTAAAACTTTAAAAACAAATTGTGTAACAAATATTTGATTAAATAAAAACTAAGGGTGTTTTTCTTTTTCCAGGAAGGGACAGTTGTTAAACAGTTCAAGAATAGAATCGTTATTAATAAATGGACAGTTAAGGGACAGATGATGGAATGTGAGTAAATATTTTGGATATATAAAACTCATTAGAAATTAATACCTAAAATATTCAAGAAGCTGAAAAATAAGCTCCTGAAAAATGATCAAATAAAAAGTGAGCAACAGACATCTATAGTCAGTTTACAGAGAGGGAAACAAAAAGGCCATCATGCAGATGAAGAGATGCCCAAACTCGTTTATAATCAGTGAAACGTAGACTGAAATGAGATGCTATCACGCTGCTTTAAAACACGGAGTTGGGCCTTCGCTTTCCCCCCACACAGGGTGGGAGGGACTGGTTTCCTTTTTGCCTGAAAAAACTAAAAATTTGGACAAAATAGATGAGAAAATGTTTTTCAAGACTCCTTAAAACCAAGGACAGTGATCCCTGAGAGACAGGAGACAAAAGAGACGAGCCCTAATATTTCCTATCTTACCAGCTGGAGGGAATTTCCAGGCCGCAGTGCAGGGAGTTACCCCAGGTGGAACCCTGAGTTGGGGAGAACTGAGATGCTCAAATCATAGCAGAAGAAACATAAAGAAAATTACACCAAGGCACATCAGAACGAAATTGCTTAAAACTGGCGATAAAGGGAAAATCTTAAAAAGCAGGCAGAGAAAAAAAGACTCCGTAATACAGAGAAATAAGTTGATAGCAGATTTCTCATCAGAAAAAAATGCAAGCTAGAAGAAGTGAACAAAATCTTTAAAAGAAAATACTGCCAACCGAGATTTAGGTGCTAATGATAATATCTTTCAAAAATGAGAATAAAATAAAGACCTTTTCAGACATACAAAACCTGAAAGAATTTACCAGTAGGAGACCTGCAGTATGATAATGTTAAAGAAAATCTTTGAGGCCGGAGGAAAATGATACCAGATGGAAATTGAGAATTACACAAATACATGAAGGTCACTACAAATAGTAACCATGTGGGGAAATATAAAAATGTTTTTCTTCTTATTTAAACCTATTTAAAAGATAATTGGCTGTTTAAAACAAAAGTAATACAACATATAAGGTTTGTAACATAGGTAAAAGGAAGGCATGTGACAAACCAAAATCCTAAGAACAGAGACATGGAAGTGTATTATTATAAGGTATTGTAGCATGCGTGGAGTGGGATGGATTCGCTTAGATGCAGACGTGGTGAGTGAAAGATGTGAACTATAAACCTTAAAACAACCGCTAAAGCAACAGACTAAAGAGTCATGGCTTATAAGGCAACAACAGCAACAACAAAAGATCAGGTGGAATCATAAGGAAATACTCCATTTATCCAAAAGAAAGCAGAAAAAGAAGCAAAAAGAACCAAAGAACAGATGGAACAAAGGGAAAACAAATTGTAAGATGATAGATTTAAGTCCAGCCATATTTATAATCACTTGAAATGTGAGTGATCTAACCTCCCCAACTAAAGGCAGAGATTGTCAGATTGGAAAAGAAAAAAGTAAGACCCAGCTGTAGGCTGCCTACAGGAAACCCGCTTGCAACATAGAGGCAAAAATAGATTCACAGTCAAGGATGAGACAGATAAACCATGCTAATTAATGCTAATCCTAAGAAAGTTGGACTTTCCATGTTAACATCGGACAAAGTAGATTTCAGACTAAAGTATTATCAGGGATAAAGAGGGCCTTTTCAGAATGATAAAGGTTTCAAATCATCACAAGGCTGTAACAACCCTAATTTTATGCATCAAATAAGAGAACTTTAGAATACATGTAGCAAAAAAACGGACGGAAATACAAGGAGGAATGGATAAAACAATTATAGTTGTAGATTTCAACATCTGTCTCCCAATAACTGATAGAACTAACAGAAAAGCATTAAGGAAATAAACCATTCCATCCACCAAGTTGACCTAATGTGACATTTACAGCACTAGAAGTAGTAGAAAACACATCCTTTCTAAGCGCACATAGGACATTTATTAGATAGGTCATTTGGGGGACCATGATCTGTCTCAATAAATTTAAAAAGATTCAAGTCTACAAACTGTTCTCTAACCACAATGGAATTACATTAGTAATCGGTAACAAGGATATCTGGAAAATCCCCAAATACACGGAAACTAAATGACATACTTTTAATGAAAACCCAATATATCATAATTTGTGGGCTGTGTCTAAAGCAATACTTAGGGTGAGATTGAATATTCTTAAGTCCCTATATTAGAAAAAAAAATTCTCCAAGCAAAAACCTCAGCTACTGACTGAAGAACCTACAAAAGGGGCAAATGAACCCTAAAGTAATACTAAGAAAAAATAAGGACCAAAGCAGAAATTGGTGAAACAGAAAGTAAAAAGACATCAAAAGGCCATGAGAATAGTTTTGACAGTGATTCATTGTCTTGATTTCTTGATTGTGATGATACTTTCGTGTGTATACATATTTTAAAACACTGTGTACTTCATATACACACATTTTATTGTACATCATTTATGCTTCAGTAAAGCTGTTAAAAAAGTAAAGCTGGGTAGTGCCAAGCATTGATGGTGAGGGGAGGACGTAGGAATTCTCATGTACTCATGGTGGCAGTGGAGACTGGCACAGGCCATTCTGGAAAGCAAAATGGCCACCCTTAGTCACATTACATGTATATAAACCCTACGATGCAGCAATTCTGCTCCTGGGCCTATATCTCAAAGAAATGTCTGAATACACCTTATAGGGGACATGTATGGGGGTGGCCATTGTGGGAGTATTTGTGGTGTTGGGGAGTTAGGGGAAACGGGGTGGTAACAGCGGGTGAGGGGCTAGGTAGAATGTGGTAGGATGCAGCCGTGGGGTGCTGTGCAGTGGTTGGTTTCATTGTTAGACGTGACAACACAGAAGGGGCCCTTAAAGCATAGTGTAGAGTGAAAAAAGAAACACGTATGTGTGTGTGTGTGTATATGTATGTAGCTCATTATTTATGTAAAATAAAAACGTGCACACAACACAGCCTTAATATATTTGGCGAGAACACACAGTTATACTCTGAACTTAAAGGAATGATTGTCTGTGGGTGGGGGTGAAGGATGGACTGGGTAACAGACTTAAAAGAGAAAGAAAGATGAAGTGCTTTTGGGTTCTAATCTATACCCCAGGACTGTTCAGGGAACTGAGACCTGCTTTGTGGTCTACGATGTGTTTTTCAGATTTCTTGAGCTGTATATTTAGATGTGACAAGTGACATCAAATTGTTTGCAAAGATTCCACCCTGCCTCCCCCCCAACCCTTGTTTTTACTCATCTTTAATTGATGGATGTGTGTCAGAAAGAACTCATCAATACACTGGGCTCTGGAAGGAGGTCTTAAGAACCCAGAGTCTTAAAACTTTGCTCTCAATCCTGCTAAATTCATGTGCTCTGGTATGATAGGTTTAATTTGAGCAGAAGGTTAGATTTTTGGTTGAATAGCATTCTGATAATAGATCCACTGAATCAAGAAATATGTACTGACTGCTGCCCATGTTTGGGGAGTCCGAGGTGACACGGGCGCTGGGCAAAGTGAGATGGACGCAAACGTGGACTAGGCGTCTGCTGCCCATTACTTCAATGTCCTGGGAACAAGGCAAGTAGGAAGTAAGTCCCGTAAGTGGATTACGTAATGTGTGCAGGGTAGGGTGTGGGCACGGAAGGAAGAGTTGTGCATTTCAGCAGAGGGGATGTGGGGGCTAGAAAAAAGCTTCAGAAGGCAGCATGGAGTCTTGAAATTCAATGGCATGTTTGTCAGGGAGCTAGGAGTGGGGGTGCGTGAAATGAAGGGGCGGCTTGACATCAAACAGCACAATGAGTTCAGGGAAATGAAAGTGCCCAGATGGATTTGAAACATAAAGTTCTTTTGGTGGAAGGAGATGTGGCAAGAGATGAGGCTGGAAGCCATGGGCTCTCACGGTGCTGGAATCCTGGCACGTGTTCTAGAATCTTCTCTCCCTCTGTTCTTCAGTGTCTTGTCCTTGCACGCAACAATGTTCTGAAAGCCTTTTTTATTTTAGTGGTAGAAGTTGATTAAATTCTCCTTTATAATATTGCATATCAAAATGCCATTCTTCAAATTTATTTTAAATGTAGCATTAATGGGTAATGTATAATAGAGAATCCAAGTCAGTGAAATTGCCAATATCATCATAATACATATAGCTACTTAAATTGTTATTCTGTGAACTTTTGAATTGTCAAATATAAATGTGCACTAAAAACTGCTGCCACTTTGACATTCATTTTCATACCATCCAATGTTTGTTTTCTTGACTGTTATTATAAAGGCTTTAGGTAGATGAATTATTTCACAGTCACTGATTTTCAGCTAAGGATTGATTTCGCTGCTGCAGATGCCCCAAGTGACGTGGGTGGTATTATGAGAAGTCTTTGAAGTAATATGTATTGTTTTCCTTTTGTGAGTGATCATTATATCACCTGAGAGTAGAAAATTTGTTTAATTTAATGAAAGCTTTATTTTTATCAATTTTATTAAAATACGGATGCTCCTCAATTTACAAAGCGGTTACGTCCTGATAGAACCCATCGTAAGTTGACAATACCGTGAGTCCACGATGCATGTAACACACCTGACCTGCCTAACATAGTAGCTGGGGCCAGCCCACCATGCTGAGGACACTTACCTTAGCAGTTTCATCTCGAGTGTCACTGCTTTCGTCTTCTTGTTCTCACCGGAAGCAGGAGACACACATGGGAGTTTAATAGGCATGATGGGATGTGAAAGCACAAAACACACTATCCAGAAAACTCTGGCAGCACAGCACGCTGTAGAGTCTCAGTCGTGTACCCTCGTGAGGGCCTGGCTAACGGAGCTGCGGCTCGCTGCTCAGCATCCCCAGAGAGCATCGCGCCACATGTCGCCAGCCTGGGAAAAGGTCCTAAGTCGAAATTTGAAGCACAGTTTCTACGGAATGAGTAGAATGGCACCATTGGGAAGTTAAAAAATCATAAGTCGAACCATCGTAAGTCGGGGGGCCTTCTGTATAAAATGCAAAAAATACATATGGGAAAATACATTTTAAGCTTGTACATTAATGAATTTTCGGGAAAAGAACACACATGCAATCAGCTCTCAGATCAAGAAACAGAATATAATCAGCACCCCTGAAACTTCCTTCAATCTCTTCCGGTCACCGTCCCCCTCCCCCGCCCCCCACCATGAACAGGCACTATTCTAATACCATCAGTTCTGTTGGACTTTGTAGAAAAGGAATCATTACTGCATATATTATTTTGGGTCTGGCACCTATTGCTCAACATTTTGCTTGTGAAATTCATCAGTATTACAGATTATACTTGTAATTTGTTCATTCTCATTGCCGTATAGTTTTCCACATTATAAATCCACAATTTATTCATGCATTCTACTATAGACAGACAGTTGGACTGTTTTCACTTTTTTGGTCAATTAAAAATGGTGCCAAACTAATGGTGGTTTGATTTTAACAGTAGTCCAGTTTCAAGGATGTGCTGTTTTTCCTATGAAAGCATGAATCACCATGGCCTGTGTTATAATAACAAATGAGAGGATTGTGCGTTTCTATTATGACCTGGCAGTATGGTTGGTGGCAAAACAGCAAGGATTAGATACCTTTCAAAACTCTCTCTCGACCCCAAATCTATATCCTAATTTAAGCATTGCCAACCCTAACTATATGAAGATGGAGAAGTGACTCAAATCATGGGAATTCCCTTCATCCTGTAAATTAGGGAAATGCTCTCTTATTCATGTGGTGAAATTCATGATCTAAATCAGGAATCGCCAGTAGGACTTCCGTGAAAGCCCCCGCCAAGCAGTCAAGTGGCCATAAAGACCGTTGGCTTATGAAGGTCAAAGGGAAGTGCCTCCTGAGATGGAAGTGTTTGTGGGGGGGGAGGGGGCGCGGGGGTGAGGCACGTGATGGCGTGAGCACAAAGTGTTGGGCAATTTGGTCAGCGTGGGGATCTGTTTTCAGCATAGGCCTCCAACCCTCTGCTACAAAATGTTTAGAGCCAGTCACCTTTCCACAGTGACAGGAGTTACGCAGAAGGGACTTTAGCTGGGAAAGAGAGTGCGCAGGTTTAGGGAAGATTCTGAGAAAAGCAAAATGTGGGATGCAGGAAGCATCTATTCTTCAGAAAATACTGGCTGAAAGACAGTCCTGTTTTGTTCACTGGTCTGTTCTCACAGCTTAGAGCAGGCATGTAGTAGGTAACCAGTACTTCAGAATGTGGAATGAGTGGATGCAAAGCCTCTGCAGAAAAAAGGTGGTAAATGCCGGTTACCCACATAATTTGTATGTGGATAAAAGCAAAGACTAACATGGTGGCCATGTAGGACCTGAAGCAAGAACTGGAGGCTCCAGTTCAGAGAGCAGCGTCCCCAAAGGAGCCTCCGTGGTCCCGTCATCCCACTGAGCAGTGTTGTTACCCGTCCCGAGTGAGGAGGGAGTGGACCTGGACACGTCCCTTCTCTCTGGTTCACTGCTGTTCGGTCACTGCTGTGGGGAGAGCTAGAGCCTGCACACCCAGCAGAACCACACGGCATCTGGAATCACAAAGCAGCACTTTCTCACGTGCCTGCTTGTGCGGGAGGTGACGGGGCGTTCAAAGGTTGTGATAGTCCAGGAAATCTGTGTTTGTAAACAAGGGACACACAGCATCTGAAACGTATGATCTGATCATTAAACCATGGAGAAGAAATGTTTTTCTGATATTTCAGATACTCTGGGCCAACGATGGTAGAAAATAAGGGGAGCTTAAAAAACTAGGTATCTGTCAATTGGCACAGTGGGGAAGGTCAAGTGAGGAAGACGTTGAGTAGTTGTGCATGGGGAGGGCTCAGTTCTGTGTCTCTGGTACAGGTGATGGAATTAGGGGCCAGTGGTTCTTGCCTCTGAGTACCAGGCTGGGAGAGATGCATGCAGTAACTCCAGAGAATTCAAGGGGGGAACTGAAAGTGGTATTTCTTGGTAGGTAATTCTGTGAATATATTGCTCATAGCACACTGCAGACAGCCACAGTGTCAGAATAATTTGCAGTTGGAACCCCACACTGGTTTTCCTTCCCTGGAGAAAGTCCCAGGGTTGGCAGGATTTTAATGAAATAGCTGAGTCTGGACTGTGTAGAAAACATGCTAGGCTCACTTACCCGTAAGACACAATGTGTAGAGAAGGCGGATAATACGTGTCCTTTTTCTTTGGATGGGTTTTGGGGAGCTCTTATCCCGTTGAAAATACACCATAATGACTAGTGTTGCTTTCTGATTGGCAAAGTATAATTCAGAGGCCACAGACATGATTGATATATCAGTGTTCTGATGTAGATGGAACTGTAATCTCATTTTAGAAGGAATGAGTAAGTACGTAGGTACTCACATGCAATAAAATGTGTCAGGACAAATCAGCCATTAGGAATGCTGACTCAATCAACTTATCGGACAGAATTATCCTAATTTCAGGCATTTGTGTTCTGGGGCTTTTCAGTAACTCTCTTCCTCCCCATCCTGTCTGCCTTCAGGTGAAGTGCTGTCAGGGAGGCTGACAGCGGGTGTGAGCTAACTGTGCCGTGCAGGGCCATCTCCAGTCACGCGTCTCCTAGTGAGACGCTCGTGTGGCCCCTCCGGCCCCTGCCTCAGGTGTACAACTCAATATTTATATATATTGAGGGCGCCAAAGAAATGTATACACATTTTAAGAAAGGAAAAACTGTATTAAAATTATGCTGATGGGAACCACTGTGAGCACCTCTAGTAATTGCAGAAAGTCAAATGTGACTTACATTCATCTTTTGTTATCAGTATATATCGAGTATTACAATTTTAATAGGTTTTTCCTTTCTTAAAATGTGTATACATTGTTTTGGCCGTGTGTGTGTGTGTGTGTGTGTGTGTATCTCAAAATGATTACAGTAAGTCCAGTTAACAGCCATCACCATTCATAGTTATATTTTTTTCTTGTGACGAGAACTTTCAAGATCCACTCTCCTAGCTACTTTCAAATATCATGACTCATTCATTTTATAACTGGAAACGTGTGCCTTTTGACCACCTTCACCCATTCTGCCCATCCCCACTCCCCCTCAGGCAACCACCAGTCTGTTCTCTGTATCCATGAGGTTGGTTCTGTTTTCTTTTTTAAGATCCCATATATAAGTGAGATCATATGGTATTTATCTTTTTCTATCTGATTTATTTCACTTAGCATAATGCCCTCAAGGTCCACTTATGTTGTTGCAAATGGCAAGACTTCATTCTCTTTTATGGCTGAATAATATTTCGTTGTGTACACACACACGCACGCACACACACACACACACACACCCCCTTTATCTATTCATCCATCAATGGACACCTAAGTTGCTTCCATATCTTGGCTATTGTAAATAATGCTGAAGTGAACATGGGTGTGTATGTCTTTTTGAATTACTGTTTTTATTGTCTTTGGATATGTACCCAGAATTGGGATTGTTCGATCATATCGTAGTAATTCTATTCTTCATTTTTTGAGGAGCCTCCCTACTGCTTTCCATAGTGGCTGCACCATCAACAGTGCATGAGGATTCCCTTTTCTGTCTTATTTCTTGTCTTTGGATAATAGCCATTCTCACGCATGTGAGATGTCTCACTGTGGCTTTGATTTGCATTTCCCTGATGATGAGTGATGTTGAGTACCTTTTCATGTATCTGTTGGCCATTTACATGTCTTCTCTAGAAAAATGTTTATTCAGATCCTCTGCCCATTTTTCAATTGAATTGTTTGTTTTTCTCATTGAGTTATATGAGTTCCTTATATATTTTGGATGTTAACTTCTTATCTGCTATGTGATTTGTAAATATTTTCTTCCATTTAGTAGGTTGCCTTTTCATTTTATTGATGATTTCCTATGCTGTGTAGAATCTTTTTAGTTTGATGTAGCCTCCTTGTTTATTTTTGCTTTTGGTGTCAAATCCAAAAAAATCATCTTTTAAGACCCATGTCAAGGAGCTTACTGCCCATGTTTTCTCCTAGAATTTTTATGGTTTCAGGTCTTCCATTTAAGTCTTTAAGTCTTTTCTCATTTTCAGCACTGCTCCAAGAGTTAGGTGGCGACGTGACAGGATGCGATATTTGCATGTTTTGTCACCTGTGTACATTGTGTGTTTGGATGAGGTCAGGGTTGGGAGAAGGCAGCGTGTGTACCATTTAAATGATTTTCTATCTCATTAGTGATAGCACATTTTTATTATTTATGCTTTGTGATTATCCATAATATCTGTAGTCTCATATCATACAACAAATTCAGTGATTTGTGCAGTGTCCCATCAGAATCAGGGAAAGACCTACATTGGCTACTGTAATGATTTGACTTTGAGACTCTGTTTACTATTATTATTATTATTATTTCTCAATATGTTATTTTTTTTTTAAAACAGACTTTATTTCTTAGAGCAGTTTTAGGTTTACAAAGAAACTGCCCAGAAAGTACAGAGAGTTCCCATATACTCCCCCATCCCTCCCGCCCTTCCCCTATTATTACTGTCTTGCATTGTTGTGGTGCATTTGTTACAATTGATGAACCAATATTAATACGTTGCTTTTAACTGAAGTCCAGATTTACATCAGAGTTCACTCTGTGTTGTGCAGCTCACCGAGTTCTGCTAAATGTGTAACGTCAGGTATCCACCATTGCTATGTGGTATAGTAGCGTTTTTTTGCCCTAAAAATTTCCTCTCCTTCCTCTAACTCATCTCTCCAGCCCCACATTCCCCCTCCCCAGCCCCTAGTAACCACTGATATTTTTACTGTTGCCACCGTAGTTTTGCCTTTTTCCCTTTGTCATATGGTTAGAATCATAGCCTGTGTAGTCCTTTCAGACAGGCTTCTTTCACCCAGAAGTTTGCATCTAAGTTTCCTCCATGTATTTTTATGGTTTACTAGCTCATTTCTTTTTGCTGCTGGATAATGTTCCATTGTAAGTATGTCCACACTTATCCATTTACCTATTGAAGGACATGTTGGTTGCTTCCAATTCTTGGCTATCCTATTCTGTTGACGCCAGCACCCAACTCTTGCCCTACTGTGGTGGGCTAAAAAATGTCTCCCTAAATATCCATGACAGAATCCTGGGTTCCTGTGAACATTACCTTATGGAAAAAACAGGATTTTGCAGATGGGACTAAATTAAGGATCTTGAGATGGCAGATTATCCTGGATTATCCTAAATGCAATCACATGTGTCCTTACAAGAGGGAGGTGGAGGGAGACTTGACCACAGAAGAGAAGTAGGTGATGAGACAACGGAGGCAGAGATTGGAGGGCTGTGATTATAAGCCAAGGGATGCTGACAGCCACCAGGGGCTGGGACAGGAACTGATTCTGCCCTGGAGCCTCCAGAGGGAGTTTGACTCTCTCTGACCCTGTGACTTCCTGTCTCCGGAACCATGAGAAAATGAATTCATGTTGTTTTAAGGCACCTAGTTAGTGGTGATTTGTTACAGCAGCTGCAGGGGACGAAACAAATACACTGCCTGTGCCCGGTTGGACTCAGTCTGGTGAATGTTGAGGTATCAGCTGGAGCAGTTGAATGAGCCCACCACCCAGCCCCTGCCCCAGACATGAATTGTGAGCAGAGGAAAAACAGGTGACAGGGTAGCTGGGGATTGTCAGTTCTTTAGCTGCTGTGGCTCTCTTGAGCTGCCTGTTTCGTGTTTCTTTCCTGAGACTGATTCTTCAACCTTTGCCTCAGTCCTATGAGTATATCTGTATCCTTATAATAAAGTCGCTTATTACTTAATGTAGGCAGAATTTTCTGATTTTTTTTTTTTGTACCCAAGGAATTCTGAGTTACTTAGAAATATTGCTCTTTATTGCCTGTTTCCATGAGTTACCGTCTAATGCTACTCTTGGTTCAACTTTCAAAATTGAAAATGAGAACTTACTTGTTGCTACTGAGTTGCTTTCAAAAGACAGATGCGCAATCTTATCACACAGGAATGTGTAAGGCCTCTGGAGTGAAAGGGCTTGGGAAATAGCTTCCTTCATGATATAAGAATTGTCAGTAAGATTTTCTCTTAATAGTAATCAAGGATTTATTTAAATAATAGAGAGCTGGGAATGGGAAATGACGGGAAGTAGAATAAACGTGTCAAAATTATAGAATTCATTTTTATCAGTTTCAGTTTAGACCATAAGAATATCTCTATATCAATAATATTATGGCAATAATAATACACAGAACTAAGCTTGTATTGTTTCTTCTAAAGTTCATTTGAATAAATACCAGGTTCTGTCAGTTTCCTAAGCACTGAAGGAATAGAGACAGAGGACACGTCCCAGCAGAGAACGTGCCACACAGCAGAGGCCCAGTTTATTTATTCAGTGCTTTATCAATCGAATCAGTAGTTGAGTGAACAGGCATGACTCTGATGAGCAGGTGAAACACCAAAGTGAAGGGTCATTTATATAGAATGAGGTTATTCCGAAGATATCACCTGCTATCACTCCTGTAGGAAAGTTGTGAGCCATCATCATTCAGTTTTATTGATCTGAAAAATGATAGAAAAGATCAAGGAGACAAAATAAGTGTGAAGTTATTTCTAGCCTTATCTCATAAAAGGCCAAACAGTGAGGTGACATGTTTCCCCCTTGTAGCACCGTAAAGCAATGATGACCTGCTTCTGTAGCCTACAAAGGAAATGTTTTGGTTTCTTTTCAATTTTTTTTTTATGTAAGCGCTTAGCTATGCCTTTAATGTTCAGAAGGGCAAAAAGTATAGTCCATTATCGGAGTCTCACTATTAAACCACTGGGCACACAGGAGAAGCAGCGAGTGGTGCAGGATGCTTCTTTGGCTTTCCTTGCTCAGAGCCACCCACCACGCCCACGCAGGCGGGTACTGCTCTTCCGGCCTCGCCACCAGGCCTGAGTGCCCCCACCTGCCGTGTGCACACATCATGCAGCTCTGTCTCTTCATCCTCTCAGGCCTCGTTTTGAGCCACTGGTTACTCAGTGCAATTTGGTTTTTCCGTGGAAGCACCTGCGATGAGTGTGCTTCAGATGTGGCCGGTAGGAGGGGAGGGCACAGAGAGAGAAAGAGAAAGAGACAGCTTCCTGGTCCAACTTCAGGGTGATATACAGGAAACAAGCGGCCCCCTGCTAAGACAAACTGTCTCTTAGCGCGCAAGCTGGTGCCTCATTATGTTGATAGTCTTTGTGTTCCTTCTTTGATTTACCAAGGTCTGCTAAGATTGCTCAATTATTAGCATAATGCATTAGAATATTAGAAAAATCCTGTCAGCAGGGTAGCTTTGAGATACTATGTTAAAATGAGTCTCTTAGGTTCCTCTGCCTTACATATGTTCATCATTCTAGCAAGACAGCCTTTTGTAGGAGAGAAGACAGCTACAGCCATTGTGTGATGTGGGACGCGGCAAAAGGCCTTGTACTCACAGTGTGTCTTGGTGCCTATACTCCTTGTTATTTTTCCGTTAAGTCTTTTCCCCGGATGTTGTTTTAAGGGAGACATGCATTTAGGCTACCAAGAACTGATTCACACGATCTCTCCACTGTCAGAGGGTTGGTGTGAGACACGGGAGTGTGAGAGTATGGAGGGAAAGTTCAAGGGCCCCCAGAGCAGCGCCCAGAAAGCCATGCCCAGGTGGCATGCCACGGTTCGTTCTGTGGCATCTAGGGCGCCACTTCAGGCTGGGTACAAGGCAAGGGGGGCCAGTCCTGCTTATTGTTGGACTGACACCTTCCAGGAGGTTGACAGTTCTTTGCAAACAATGCTCTTCCTTACTAAAGCTATTATTTTTAACTTTTTATTTGGAAATAATTTCAAACTTACTAATCGAGAGAAAAACGAGTGAAGGCCTCAGGGAACAGGAAGTTTCGGAGTCATTGAGACGACTTCCGGTCTCCCGACTTCCGGTTTCCTTTACTGCGGATGATGAGAGGGTGCAGAGCCAGGGTCGCCTCAGTCCTGAGAACTGGCCTGCTTTCCCTCCTGCCTTTCTCTGTGTTTCCGGGATTTGTCTTTGCTTCCTGTGATCGCTCCCTCTTTCTTTTTCCTGCCCCCCCTTATCATCTCTTGCCTTTCTCCACCTTCATTCCCTTTCTTGTTCCTATGCTTCCCTTCCCTGGTCACATCGTAGTGAAAAATTTGCTTAAGCATATGAGCCTCAGTTTCCCAAACTAGAAAACAAGAATAAAAACATTCCCTTAACATTGTTTAAAGAGGGTTAATGTATGTGAGGTGAGATAATGTGTAGAGTTTCTAGTTTAGTGCCTAGAATAGAATAAGGGCTTAATCATTGTTTCTCTTTCCTTTCTGATTCTCGTTGTTCTTATTCATAAGAGGCTGATTAATAATAACTATCTCTTTGTGTCATGGTTATTTACCTAGTAGAAACACACAGATATTACATATAAAAAGTGTAGTAAAACACGAGCAATTAGCACTTAGAAATAAAGAGGAAGTAAACAGTGATTTACAATAGCAACAAAAATATATGGGATATCTAAGAAAAAAATCTAACATAAAATGTGCATGGCTTCCATAGAAAAAATGATTAACTTTCATTGACAGGAAAGAGAACCCAAGAACTCAAAAAAATGGAGAGGTATACACATTTGTAGTTAAGAAGATTCAACACTTATAATTTCAAGATTGGATATTGCCTTTAATAATCTTTTTTAAAAGACTACTTTTAAAAGCAATATAGTAAGTTTTACCATAAAAAATATTTACGTACAGTTCAAGCAAAACAACCTCCCCTCACTATTCCAAAGTTATATGAATGAGTAATTTTGGGCTGTACAAAGTCTCTGGAGATACTTAAAGAAATACAAAGAAAGTGCAATACATTATACAACCTAGAAGCAAATAAACATGAAATATGAAATATATATGGAAACTGCGTTTCAAGATGACTTGAAATGTTCCAGTGGTGATAAAGACAGAGATGTTAAGATCAAATTAATCTTTAAAGTCAATACAATTCTAAGCCTAATCTCAATGGGAATTCTAAAATTTATGTAGCTAGCAAAGGTCCAGGAATAGCAAAACATCTCTGAAGAACCAGGGAAGGGCTATTTGCCCTACCAGGCACCATGTCTTATATAAGAGTGTGGCCATTAAGATAGTGTGGGATAGGTACGAGGACAAACAGAGCAGTGAGTGAGGGAAGGGGAAAGATGGCAGGGGTATAGAGGCAAGAGCGGACCTATACATATATGGATATTTGATATTTGTAGAACACTGGGAAAATTATCCATAATTTTTGGAAAGTTGGTTATCTCTAAGGAAATTATTGATTTTCTGAATCTCAATATATACAGTAATGAATTCCAGGTGGAGCAGAATTAATATATGCAAGGCAAAAAAGTAACTGTTACAAGGAAATATAACGAAACTATCTTTATGACTTTAGGGTAAAGAGGAATTTCTTAACAAAGCATTCAAAAGTGCAGACCAAAAAGGAAACAATAGATAAATTTAGTTACATGAAAATCAGGAATATCTATATATTAAAATATGCCATAAACAGAATATGTGCAACACATAAAACCATGAAAGGGTATTCAGACTATATGTTTGTTAAAAAAACAAAACAAAACAAAAAATACCTTGCCAGACACATGTACAGACATTTCATAGAGGAGGAAACACAAATGATAATCATATGAAAAGATGTTTCGTTAATAACCAAGGATGTGCAAAATAATGAAATTGATATACCATTTCATCCTTATCAAATCACCTAAAGAGTCTAACAGTTCCAAGCATGGGTGAGTAGTGGAGGCAACAGAAACACTTATACTCTGCTGATAGCACTGTAGATGGATGCTTTAGAAAATATTGTCATTGTCTAATAAAGTGGAACATATGTGTGGTCTATGACACAAATACTTAACTTCTAGGTGTATACTCTATATGAGCGGCATAATATGGAGACATAAACAAGAGTGTTCATAGTAGCATTGTATACAATAGTGAAAAACTGGAAACAACCTATATGCCCATCAGCAGAATGGACAAATAAAGTGTGGTATATCACACATGGAATACTATAAGGTAGTGAAAATGAGTGAATCACAGCCACACTGCAACATGGATGAATCTCAAAGACGATGTTGATGGAAGCAAGCAACAAAAATTATACAGTAATTGATTAATAGGTGCACATGTCGTGTATACAGAAAAGCAAGGCAATGGTTAACACACATAACTTATCTCCAGCCGGGAAGGTGGGGATATGATCTGGAGGGGCACATGGAAGGTTTTCTGGGATACTTGTAATGTCTTCCTTATTTTGGGTAGTGGGTCCATGAGTGCTGTTTAATTATTTTTTACTCTGTGTATATAGCTGCTATGCTTATATATTTATATACAAGCACATGTATATAATTCACAGACACAAAGACTTAGTACAGTGCTTAGTACAGAGAATTACTTCATAACCATTAGTTTTCCTTTACTCTCTCTCTGCCTTCTGTCGCAGAACTGTGGCCTGATGAAAGCCTTTCAAATTAGGCAGGTGCTGGTAAAATATCAAGGCCAGGACACTGCCAGTCACACAGGAGGCTGTTCAGAGGAGGCAGCGTCTCAAAGCCATTAGTCAGGCAAACATAACAGGTAGAACTAGTCCCGCTGAGTCCAGGACTGCTCATGAGAGACAGAGCTTGGCAAAGCCTGCGTGCTAATGGCTGCAGCCTGTGTGCTAATGGCTACAACCAGCTGCTGCTTCCTTTTCTGGTCGCTGAGCCAGGAACAGGAGCAGGTGCCTTTGTGAAAGGACTGCCCAGTGTGTGCGTGCAGATTGTGTTATCTCAGTGGCTTGCAATTGCAAAGCAGTGAGCAAACTTAAAATTCGGACTTCGATCCATGCTCCAGATTTTATAGCACCACTGATGTTGTCATTTAATGGTATTTTGATGGGTGAACCTACTTTTTGGACTTCCTGAAACCCTTTTCTTTGCCTCAGGGATGATCTCTCTATTTGTCACCAATGTTAGAATTTATCAAGCCAGTCACTGTAACGCAGCTTTGAAAACAGAGGTGTTCCATTATTTAATCAAACAAATCTTGCCCTTTAACACTTTTTTTTTTTTTCCAAAAAATGGGTGACTCAATCCAATTTGCTTTTCACCTTCACATGCTAAGTGTTGCTGCCTTCTCCTTTCATCTTGGGGACCTCTGCTTTTGTGTGTCATTAAAGAGGCTGTTGTTTTGAGCAGGTGACCAGTATCACATGTCTAGATAGTTCTTAGTGATTTTTCAACTTTTCAATATAGTACATAACGATAATAGATAACATTCTGTCATTCTCTTACTTGACATCTCAAAAGTGAACAGAGACCAGGGGAATGAATTACGGGCTTGGCTGCTGTGACACACGGGCCCAGACTCTTGCAGCTGAAACAACCTGCAGCCGTTATCTGGTGATCTGAGCTGGTATGGCTGCCCTGCTGTGGAAGCAGTGAAGGTCACCCCTCCTTCCCTTGTTGCTCCCACTGTGTGCAGGGTGTGGGCCAGGGCAGCTCCTCATCTCCATTTCCACCAGAGGGACGAGGAAAAGAAAAGGGGGAAAGAGATCATACCTCTCTTTTAAGGGCAACCATGGAAGTTGCACGCATTACCTATACTCGTATACCATGGGCCAAAACTTAATCACGTGGTCACATCTAGTGGCAAGGGTGGCTGGGATCTGTGGCCATGTGTCCAGCTAAACAAGAGAATTTTATGACTGTTGGAGGAGGACAGAATGGCCACTGAGGGTAATTTGATCTGTCTGCCCAAAGCCAGTATCGCAGCACTTGTGTTCAAGTCACCCTTATTTTATTTAATAACGGCCCCAAGTGCAAGAACAGTGATGCTGGCAATTTGGATACACCAAAGAGAAGCCACAAGGTGCTTCCTTTGAGGGAAAAGGTGTGTATGTATGTATATAAAGAAACAGTTTATATAGGGCTTGGGATTATCCATGGTTTCAGGCATCCACTGGGGGGTCTTGGAATGTATCCTCCACAAATAAGGGGGGACTACTGTACTTAACTGTACATAAGCGTTCGCTTTTGATGTTGTATGTTCTATGGATTTTGGCAAATGTATGATGACATGTATCCACCATGATAAAACCATACTATAATAGTTACACTGCCCTAAAAATTCATTCTCTGATTGTTCATCTGTCCCTCCCTTAACCTCTGGCAACCACTGATCTTTCTACTGTTTCCATAGTTTTGCTTTTCCCATAATGTCATATAGTTGGAATCGTACAATGTATAGCTTTTTCATTATTGGCTTCTTTCAGTTAGTATAATGCATTTAAGTTTTCTCTGCCTTTTCATGGCTAGGTAGCTCATTTCCTGTTAGCACTGAATGATAATCCATTGTCTGGATGGATAACCATAGTTTATCCATTCACCTACTGAAGGACATATGTTTGCTGTGGACTTTCTATAAGCAGTCTTTTTTGTGTTATGTTTCTTCTATACCTAAGTTGTTGAGAGTTTTTATCATGAAAGAGTGTCAAACTATGTTAAATGCTATTTCTGCATCGATTGAGATGATCATGTGATTTCCATCCTTTATTCTGTTAATGTGATGTAGTCACTATTGATTTGTATATGTCGAGCCATCCTTGCATCCCAAAGATAAATCCTACTTAGTCATGGTGTATAATTCTTTTAAGGTGCTGTTGTTGTATTTGGTTTGCTAGTCTTTCTTTGAGGCTTTTTACATCTGTGTTCATTGGGGGGATATTGTCCTGTAGTTTTCTTCCTTGGGAATGCTAGCCTCATAGAGTAAGTTGGGAAGTGTTCCCTTTTCTATTTTTTGGAAGACTTTAAGGAGAATTGTATTATTTCTTCTTTATCTGTTAGAATTCATTTGGGAAGCCATCTGGTCCTGGGCTTTTCTTTGTTGGGAGCCTTTGATGACTCCTTCGATCTCCTTATTTGTTATTGGTCTGATCAAGCTTTCTATTTTTTTCTTGATTGAGTCTTGGTAGGTTGTGTGTTTTGGTAAGCATTACTTGTGTCTGGTTTAAGAAATACATTTTCACTAAGGTGAAAAAATAGTCATCTGTGTTTTCTTCTAAAACCTTTAAATTTTGCTTTTTAAAATAATTTCATTTGATTATTGTGTTTAATGTGTAAGGAATCCAATTTTATCTTTTTGCATGTGGATAATCAGTTCTCCAAGCACCATTTATTGAATGTCCATCCGCCCTCTTTCAGTGATTTGCAATGCCGACATAGCTTGAGTTTCTTTCCACTTATGTGTGGGTTTGTTTCTAGACTTTCTCTTCTAGTTGTGTGTCTTTATCCCCAACACAAGCCTACCCTGTCTTAATTACTATAACTTTAAAATAGGTTTTGGTATTTGAGGAAATAAATTATTACTGTCCTTAACTTATTCTTTGAGAGTGTCTCATCTAATCCAGACATCCTGTATCTCAGGTATAAACTTAGTAATCAATTTGCTACATTCCATGAAAAACCCTTGTGCAATTTTGATTGGAATTTTATTTAGTTTACATCAATTTAGGGAGAATTAAAATTTTTACAATACTGAGTTACCTATCAAGTAACATCATATCTCTTTCCAACCATTTAGGCCTTCTTTAATGTTTTCAATAAAGGTTTATAATTTTCTTATAAATTTCTTGTATGTGTTTTAAAATATATTCTTCCATTACTATTCTAAACAGTATTTCTTTGTGAATTACACAGGCTATCTCTTTGTTGTTAGAATATAGAAATGCAGTTGATTTT
Organism: Rhinolophus ferrumequinum; assembly: GCF_004115265.2. Taxonomy (NCBI): domain Eukaryota; kingdom Metazoa; phylum Chordata; class Mammalia; order Chiroptera; family Rhinolophidae; genus Rhinolophus; species Rhinolophus ferrumequinum. Next base: position 4,528,151 of record NC_046301.1, on the reverse strand, counting down.
TGAAATCAATCTCATTGCTAAGCTCTTTTATTTGTTCTAATAACTTATGTGTATATTTTTAAATCCCACGTGGTTGAATTAATCACATCGCTCAATCTGTGACAATTCATTCTTCTCTTGCTTTATTATTTTAAATCCCCACATCCTATTACTTTAAATGTCCGTATCCTATTCTTATTCTTCAGTTCTCCTCAGTTGACAATCGTTTAATGTCTACATAAATTTTCTATGCAGACAACCGTCTTTACAAATAATAACAATTTAGTTTACTCTTTTCCAATTCTAATATCTTTTATTTCTTTTTATTGTCATTTATTGCTGGCTAGGATCTCTAAAGCAATATTGAATATAAAAGACATTGGAGTTCCTCTTACATTTCTTTTTGAATTTTAGACAATAAATTCTAATGTGTCATCACTGAGTGTGAGGTTTATCATCTGTTTTTGTTAGATATACAAGTTGAAGCAATTCTCTGGCTAGATGCTAAGAGTTTTAACAGGAATAAAATGTTGAATTCATTGAATGCCTTTTTGTGTCTACAGAGATTTATATGATTTGTCTCCTTAGTTTCGCTAATGTGGTAAAAAATACTAATAGATATTCTAAAGTTAAGCTTCCTTCTCAATCCTAGGACAATCCTCACTTGATCATATTTTATAGGCTATTGATTAGGTTTGGTTTTCTAATGTTTTGTTTAGGATTTCTACACCTAGATTCATGATTTGGTGAGTTTTTATTTCCTCTATTATCCCTGCCTTGCTTTTGGTGTAAAGTGTAGACCAACCTGACAGAAGTCAAGAGTTTGTACCAGATTAGAATTATGTGTTCATTGACTGTCTATAAAATCCTTTGGGCTGATTATTTTCATTGTGGAAAGTTTCAATTCCTTTAATGGCTCTATGACTGTTCATATATTTCATTTCTTATTGAGTCAATTTTGGTGAATTGTTCATTTCATTTAAGTTTTCAGATTTCTTGATGACATTTCACAAGTTTTATTAAGAATCAAAATACTGAGTTGAACTGCTGTTAATGATACTAAACAGACTAAATTTCTCTAAGATCACAATTTAAAGTGTAACATCTTGCTAAAATTAAATAAAGTACGATACTTAAAAAATATTGAAGTTTTTTTCTGTTCCATTTGGAGACTTGCAAAGTAATTTCTCAGGAAACGAAATACTGAGTCATAGCTTTTACCAGGACACACAGCTTTTTTTCTCATTTCTTTTTTAAGCCATAGTATATGGAGACGCATAATATATTACAAAACTATAATTTAGTTTTTAAAATTACTTTTTCACTTTCTAGCATAGGGCAGATACTGTGTTATATATACCAAGAACTGTATTAAATTATGATAATGTGTTATATTTCCTTTCTCATATATTATCTCATTTGATTCTTTAACAGATTTATTTTGTTTTTCTGCTCAAAATTCACAAAGATTAGTGGTGAAATGTAAAGTCATTTTGAGAAAGGACTCTGGAGAATCCCCTGAGAATAGTTTGCTTAAAAATACATGAGTTCAAATAATGAATGTGAGCTATAATTTTTTATATATATATATATATACATATATATATATATATATATATATATATATATGTATTTATTTACAAGAAGCGGAGTACAGCATTAGGAATAGAGACAGTGGAAATGTAATGGCTGTGTGCGATGTCAGAGGGGTAGTGGATGGGGGAGGGTGTTGTCACTGTGTGAGGGGTATAAATGATAAATATCTAACTATTACATTGCTTTGTACACCTGATATTAATAAAAAATGCATGAGTTCATTCTATTTATTTTATTTATTTTCAATTGCATTCAATATTGTATTAGTTTCAGTTGTACAGTATAGTGGTTAGACATTTAATGATATAAATGATATAATTTGTATAAATTATATAATTCATATAATTTATAATTATTTATATAATTTACAAGTTATATAAATTCATAAATTATACAAATTTATATAATTTATGAAGTGATCCCCCCCGATTAGTCTAGTACCCACCTGGCCCTATACTTTGTTATTATCATGTTATTGACATATTCTCTATGCTGTACTTGACACCCCCATGACTATTTTGCACATGAGTTTATCGCTAATAGAACCAAATCTGTAAGTGCCTGCCTGACTTTTAAAGTCTAGTCCACTAGGCCCTGGAATGGCTTGTACCCAGACCTCGCGATACTTGGCTATGTCAGTGGTCCAGGGTTATTCAAGGAGGAAGGTGGGTATGAAACACTTGTGTGCCCTGCTCAGATTTATTTGTGTGATCTTGAGAAAAGAAGTATGTTCCTCTATTTCCTCTTCCATAAACCAAAGAGAGTAAACTGATTTTTAAAGGCTTCTTCCATCTGTTCTTATGAAAGCACTGCCATCTTTAAGTCTGTATTCCTAAGCAGATGTTTGGAAACTCCCTCCCTTAGCTCTGTGCCCACAGTGGTGTTGTTATTCAGCTCTACCCATTCATTTATTCTCCACTTATTTTTAAAAATCTCATTATATGTGAGACATGAGGGAAAGAACTGGGGTTATAGAGGTAGGTAGATTTTAATCCTTGCCTCAGGTATGGTTTACTCTGGAAGTCTGAAAAATAAATTGGGGCAATGATGAGTCTGTGAAGTGAGTGCTACAGGCCAACATGCACAGGGCATTGTAGGATGTCAGATGGGTAGACTTCCGGTCAGATGATACGTGCTAGGGAACTTGGGCAACAAGGGATAATATGAAAGCTAATTTGAAGAACTAGTATGAAGTAGGTAGGGAAATAAGACAGAGAAAGACATTCCAGGCAAAGGGGATAGAATACACAAAGATTGGGAGACCTGAAACCACATCATGACTTTACTGTATGAGAGAGAAGTGTATACATGAAGGAAAGAGATGAGCCTAGACACCTGTGCAGGGCTCAGATCATGAAAAGCCTATGAACCACGTTGAGGAGTTTCCATGTTGAATGTGTTTAGAATTCCAAAAGGATTTTATGTAGAAATGTAGAAATATTAGGGTTTCATTTTAAAGATAATTCTGGCTTCAGTGGAAGCATGAGAAAATTGTTATGAGATAAACTATGGATTAAGCTTGATCAACCCTTCTTTCAACTCCCCTCTATCGTATCTTTTGGTAATGCAGGGGCTGGAAAACCAAAACCAATGTTTTCCAGACTCCCCAGCAGGTAGAGAATTGTGTATGAATTGGGGCCCGTCCCCTGTCAGATGTATTCACACAAAACTGGTAAGAGACTGAGTTTCACGAGACAGGGGCAGACCATGGAGATCCCTTTTGCTGGGGTAGAAAAGTGGCAGAGGTGACATAATTCTCGAGTTAATGTATGAGAGTGAAGTGTTGGATCATTACTGATTCAAACATGAATCCACAGAGCGGAGGAGAGTAGAGGTTGGAAACTCCTTGGGAGGCTCAGTCCTGTGTTGTGGTTATGAAGCCATCAAACAGTCTATTTCCTCAGCTCTCCCAACAATTCTGTGAGCGATTCACATCACTTAGTAAATCCTTTCCGCTTTAACTAGGTAAAGAAGTTCTGCTGTCTGGGACCATGAACCTTGACCAAACTGGTGGGCGCGTAAACGAAGGGAGTGGCAATGGAATTTGATAGGTGGAGAAAGATGCAAGCATATTATGGGACGATTATTATTTACATAGAATTATTTTTTTGTAGTTGTAATGCTTGTCATGTCCCTTTTATGCTAAATCACATTGTCAGAGAAACACGATCACTACTGCATCTTTGCCCCAGCTTGGAAATATGGATATTGTATGGGAGAGTAACCTTTCACTATATTTCATTCCTTCCACACAAATTGTAATTCGTTTCAGATACCACATAAACCTTCGGAATATTTGTAGCTCAAGAAGCCAACAAACCCCAAAGCAAGATAACCAGTGGCTGGTAGCTCTTTGGCAGTGTACATAACTCACAAAGACGGTTGGCAGTAAGTTTTAGTTCCATGTAATTTACACAAATAAACAAAAATATGATGCCGCGTGTTGTAAAATATTATGTTCTGCAAAGCTGATGCAGTGGCACAGTTACTGAGTAAGATTTATTGAACAGTAATTACCAGTACAATACATCACAGAGCACACATAATTTTGTTTGTATGATTCAGTTCAAGACTGAACAATGGTGCTACTTTCTCTGCCTTGAAGATAATGTGAAGAGCGTTCAGGGAGATGTGTTTTTTACAAAAACTTCTCGCAGTCTATGATTTGAAAGAGTATTTCATGTCACGATAGATTTCTTTATTTTACAAGAAGGAAATAAAAGCAATTCATTATATAAGCAGTTTTCCTGCTGTCTCTTATTTAGGATTCTCCATTGCCCAAAAGGACCTGCTTTAACTAGTTTAAACAGAATATACATTTATTAACAGGGGTTATGTGGCTGTGGACATCTCTGGAAGGTTTGGAGGCTGAACAGGCAGGAGAATTGCTGAAATTGGGCCTGGGGTGGATAGGCTCTGGTGGCAGTGACATCACCAAAACTGGCTTCTGATGCTCCTCTCAGCCCTCCCAGACAGATAAATGTCTGTCATATCCTCTTTCCCTTGGACGAATGTTCCATCCAGCTCCTCCCTCTTCCTTAGTCTCGGCCTGAGCAGTTGATGGGCAGAACCCGTCAGGCACTAACCAAGTGAGTTTACCTGGGGGAGGCGGGGTTTTTATGATGGGAGATTCCAGGGCATTGCAAGGGCTTGCACAGGCTATGCTGCCCCAGCGTCTGACTGTGTCTGCTATGCTGTGTCCTCTGACAAAGCAAGCAGTCAGTCACAGAGGACAGACCTCCTTCTCACTCTCCTGCCTTGTTGTGCCCACTCTTCTTCAATCTGAAGCATTTTTCAAAGCAGCTCGGGGTGAGAAACTAAGGCAGTAGTGGTGATACCTCTTGGGTGTTGCAATATGAATTGATTTTACCTTCACGATTATGAATTTGTGTGTGAAGTATAGACGTGCCTAATACACAACAGTCAAGAGATGGAATACTTGATAAAACAGTGGAATGTGGAAGCAAGATCTTAAAAAATTATTTCCAGATACTAATATGTGTGTAAATTTTACCTTTTTATAAAATCCCAGGGCAGTCTAAAAAACAGAGATTGACTTTTGCTCTTTAACTGGATTTTGTAAAGAGAGATTGAGGGACCCCCCAGGGGGCAGGGTCATCTAGGTAGACTTATTGTGTGTGGACTCTGTCTGGGAATGATGGAGATCAGGTAACCCAGGGAGGTGGTGGCTGGTGTGGAGATGGAAGTGACTGGAATTTGCTTCCTTCAGTGACACAGGTTTAAGGAAAGTTTTCTTCAGGTTCCACCTGGGGAGAAAAGATAAAAAGTGGGATGGGGATTATGGTTCCCAGCTGCACACAACAGAGACCAAATCGGGATAGCGTTGAGAGAAAAGACGTTTACTGGAAACATGTTGGGTGGTTTACAGAAGAATCAGTCTTGGAAAATAGTTACAAGCCATGGAAGTCTGTGTATCTGGAAAAATGGCCAAATTCACGTCTCAGAAAAGTCTGGGAGAAGGGCACTGGTGCTGCCACTGGGCAGCCCTTGCGACCACCCACATACACACACCTCTGTGGTCACTCTTATGACCTCACCCCGGCAGGATTCCAAGTCTGGTATGGATGCTTCTAATGGCAGAGTTGGAGTTGGGACTACAGGCTCAGCCGGAAGCTGCGAAGGACTTCTTTGGTTTTCATGGTGGGAGGTGAGACCTAGTAGCCTGCCAAGATCTGCAAAGGCAGATTCCTTTCCCTGGATGGGAAAGGTAACCAGATATCCATACTATAAGGCATAGTACCAGCTTTGGCAAATGTCTACCACGTGGGGCCAGGCACCCTCTGTTGTGGGGACAAGATCCTGTATTCAGGCCGCCCACCATCATCCTGGGCTCAGCTTGGCCTGGGCTGGAGAAGGGACATGTGTCTTAGGAGCTGTCTCGCAGGGAGAGACATCCCGTCCAGAGCAGTGTGTGTGGCCAAAGGGCCTGGGCACGTCAGTTGGAATCACGGCTTCTGGGAGGTGACTGGGAGCTGAGAGGTGGCAGCTAGGGGACGAGCAGCCCAGGGATGTCAGCAGTGGCCAGGGCCGTGGAGCAGGTGCTCTTTGGAGGTGAGCAGCAGAGCAGCTCCACATGTCCTCAGCCGGTAACGGCGGTGCAGCTGCTGGACAGGAAGGGACAAAAAGGACGCAAGGATTTCCGAATGATGGTGGCTACGGGTTCTGTTGCCAGTATTCCATTACCCAAACCCATCGATTATCCTTCCCGGGCCAGTGGCCAAGCATGTTACGAGTATCGCTTTATTTATTCATGTTTCTTAAAGAATAATGGCCCTATGAGTTTTGTTTCAGTGATATATCCCATTATAAAACACTTAAACAATATAGAAAATTCCATCCTCTGGCAAAAATTAACATTTGGTGAAATTTTGTGAAGCTTACCTAGATGTTTCTTTATGTACACACACACACCCACACACACACACACACACACACACACTGCTAAAGCTATAGCTATATAAGTAGAAATCGTTTTAGAAAAATGGAATCATACTAAACATGTGATTTAAAAATAAAAAATATTAAATTTAACTTTATTTAAATGAAACCAAAGCAATAATATTTGAAAGAATTACTGAACTTCAGATATATTTTTCTTTACTCAAAATTTTTTGGGGTACTTTTTTTGACATATCACATAGTACAGTAAAATGATAAATCCATACAACTCTTTTTATTGACAATAGACGTAGTAAAGCTTCATGCATTTTTATAAATGAATACACACATATACCAACAACCCAGATACAAATTTAAAACATTCCCAGCTCAATATTCTGCGCCCAAAGGTGACCACTGTTCTGATTTCTATTATCAAGGATTACTTTTGCTTGTTTTTGAACTTCGCATAACTGAAATGATACAGCACATACTCTTTCTGTCTGGCTCCTTTTGTGCACCGTTAATGTCTCTGCATTTATCTACATTGAATATGGCAATAACTCAGTGTTTTCATGACTATACATGTTCCACTGTATAACATACAATTAATTTATTATTCTGCTGATGGACATCGAGGTTGTTTCCAGTCCTTGCCCCGTGTGAACAAAGCTTCTTATATAACTGTTGCTTTATGTTTGGGGCATATACCTACTAGTGGAATTGCTGGATCACACATAGATTCAGCTTTAGCAGATTGTGCCAAACAGTTTTACCAGGTGGCTATACCACCTTACATTCCCCTGAGCTGTAGTTCCAGTTGCTCCACATCTTTGCCAGGACTTGATAATTAAAAAAATTCACCCTAGTGCATTGTGGCGTTAGCATATTATCGTGTCATCGGGCGTTTCTTATGGCCAAAGATGAGCACGTTTTCATATGCTTATTGGTTATCTGAATGGCCTGTTTTTTTATGAAGTACCTTTTCAAGTCTTTTGTCTATTATTGTAAAATTGGATTGTTACTCCTTTTTAATTGCTTTTTAGGAGATTTATATAGTCTGAATATGTCTTTTGACAGTTGAATTCAAATGTCTTTTTTGTATAACTTTTAAACATGTCATCTTCATAGAATTTTACAGGAACTTGGGGTTTGACAATCTCATTTTAGTTAAAGAAATAGAGCTAGCAAGTTTGAATGATTTGCCTAAAGTGTCCTAGTGGGCTAGAGATAAGAGTTAGGATTATCTTTGTCTCATGCTATTTCTCCACTTTGATGCTCTGCCGATCCTAAAAGTTAGAAGTAACTTAATCAACATATGAAGTTTTTGCAACAGTCTTAAGTCTACAGATATTGGATTTGTTTACTTTTTCATTTATTAGTCCTACTCTTGAGGATCTCATCAAATTTACTTTTAATCCTTTTAAAATGAAAGCGGAGAGATCTTATGTTTTCTCAAGGCAGAAAAATATAATCCACGAAATAGTTTTGGAATTTCATTTACTTGCTAAGCTGCATGAAATGAAGCTTTTCTTAAACAGGAAAGTTTGCTTTGAGCAGTGACTTTGTGGTTTGGGGCTGCCTCTGGCAGGTCCTCGTAACAGAACCTTTCCAGGCCAAAAAAAAGGACTGAGGCTCACCTTCTTGGTTACTATTGGGAACACACAAGTGTGTGCAACTGGATCTTTAGTGGGACCGCCAGGAAATGAAGATCTAAAAACCTGGAAAGTGAAGACGAACTCAAATGGAGATGACCAAACGCAGAGAGGGTCAGTTGTGAACCGCCTGCTCCTTCCTGGATGTGCAGCCAGGCTCTGAAGCATTGAGTCAGCCTTGAACCCCTAATGTCTAAGAGCAGACCAACCACGTTGTGCGGGTCTGGTCCCAGGCCTCGGCACGCCCGGTGGTTCTGGCCCCGCGGGCGCCATCTCAGGGCTGCTCTTTGCATGAATGGACAGCAGGTGCCCATGTCGCCTTCGTGCTTGGTGGTTTTACTGGTGTTTTGAAGGTCAGCACCTTTGCAAAACCACCTCCTCGGGGGGTTGGACTTCGTTTTGGAAGCTCATCATCGCATGGTAAAGGGCACAGATACCCTGCTCTGCAGCCAGAGCACGTAGGGCTGTGTTGACCCTGAGTGTCAGCATTGCACCTGGCATCGGTGGCACTGCTTCCTTCTCAGTGTCCAGCGGAGACTGAGTTATTCAACACCTATGCCCGGAGCTGACGTGGGCCCCTCCCAGAGTGGATTAAAAGGAGGAATGATCTGCATGGAGTTAGTCATTGTTCCTGGGTGGGGGATCCAATCTCATAATTTCAAGGCTGGATATTACCTACATGTCTTTCAAAGATCACTTAAAAAAAAAAAGCCACAGTAAAATTTTTCATCAAAAATATTCAACTACAGTGCAAATTAACAAAACTAAAATTGCTATCCAAAAGGTTATGAAAATGATTAATTCTGTTTTGTACAAAATTTCTGGAAATAGCATCCTACCGAGTTTCAAAGAAAATGGGGTCATTTGAATAATTCAGAAGGAAATAAAGCTGCTGTGCTCCAGAAATGATGTCTGGTGGTTCTGGTGGTGATGAAGACATGATGACAAGATTGCATGTATAGCATCTCTTGAGATTGATATCAAAAGCTTGAATAAATAGTTTCAGGCAATGTAAGGGGAAAAATAAATCAACGTTTTAAAATTGCCATATTAATTTTCATCTTATGTGATTTTTACATAATATGACATTATAAATGTATATGTAACAAAGTGAACAAATTCTATGTTTATCGAGTGGTTTTAACTGTTTCATCTACATCTTGAAAAGGTTATATAATTAAAGTGGCCAAAACCTTTCACTTAGAAATTCCTCTCA